>NC_046358.1:30357087-30666926 GCF_004027225.2 Strigops habroptila
TGGTTGGAAATGTGACGCTCCAGGGCAGCCTTGGCTGTAGTGACCATGAGATGGTCGAGTTCGAGATCCTCAGGACAGTGAGAAGAGCATGCAGCAAGCTCACTGCCTTGGACTTCAAGAAAGCAGGCTTTGGCCTCTTCAGGAACCTGCTTAGTAAGGTTCCATGGGATATAGTCCAAGAGGGCAGGGGGGCCCAAGGCTGCTGGTCGGTATTCAAGGATCACCTGCTACGTGCTCAAGAGTGTTGCATCCCAACTAGAAGGAAGTGCGGCAGGAGGGCCAGGAGACCTCCATGGATGGGCAAGGAGCTGCTGAGGAAACTTAGAGGGAAAAAAGAAGCTTATAGAAGGTGGAAGTGAGGACAGGCGGCCTGGGAAGAATATAGGAGCATTGCCCGGGAAGCTAGGGACCAGGTTAGGAAAGCTAAGGCCCAGCTAGAATTAAATCTGGCAAGCGATGTGAAAGATAACAGGAAAGGCTTCTATAGGTACGTAGCAGATAAAAGACAGACTAGGGACAACGTGGGCCCTCTCCGGAAGCTATTGGGAGAACTGGCTACCATGGATTTGGAGAAGGCTGAGGTTCTTAATGACTTCTTTGCCTCAGTCTTCACTAGCAAATGCTCTGACCACACCACTCAAGTCTTGGAAAGCAAATGCAGGGACTGTGAGAATGAAGACCTTAGGCCCACTGTAGGAGAGGATCAGGTTCGAGACCATCTTAAGAACCTGAACGTGCACAAGTCCATGGGACATGATGAAATCCATCCACGGGTCCTGAAGGAGCTGGCGAATGAAGTTGCTATACCACTGTCCATCATATTTGAAAAATCCTGGCAGTCAGGTGAAGTTCCCAACGACTGGAAGAAGGGTAATATAACCCCCATTTTCAAGAAGGGGAAGGTGGAAGACCCAGGGAACTACAGGCCAGTTAGCCTCACCTCTGTGCCTGGCAAAATCTTAAAGCAGTTTCTCCTGGAAAGTATGCTAAGGCACATGAAAAACAATGAGGTGGTTGGTGACAGCCAACATGGCTTCACTAAGGGGAAATCCTGCCTGACCAATTTGGTGGCCTTCTATGATGGAGCCACGGAACTGATGGGGCTCTGCAACAACAGGGGCAGAGCAGTTGATGTCAAGTTGGACTTGTGCAAAGCGTTCGACACTGTCCCGCACGACATCCTTGTCTCTAAATTGGAGAGACATCAATTTGTAGATGGACCACTCGGTGGATAAAGAACTGGCTCAATGGCCGCATGCAAAGAGTTGTGGTAAATGGCTCGATGTCCAGTTGGAGACCTGTAACGAGTGGTGTCCCTCAGGGATCGGTGTTGGGACCGGTCCTGTTCAACATCTTTGTCGGCGACATGGACAGTGGGATTGAGTGCGCCCTCAGCAAGTTTGCCGATGACACCAAGCTGTGTGGTTCGGTTGATACGCTGGAGGGAAGGGATGCCATCCAGAGGGACCTGGACATGTTTGTGAGGTGGGCTGATGCCAACCTCATGAAGTTTAACCAAGCCAAGTGTAAGGTCCTACACCTGGGTCAGGGCAATCCCAGGCACTGCTACAGGTTGGGCAGAGAAGAGATTCAGAGCAGCCCTGCAGAAAAGGACTTGGGGGTGTTGGTTGACGAAAAGCTTAACATGAGCCGGCAGTGTGCGCTTGCAGCCCAGAAAGCCAACCGTATCCTGGGCTGCATCAAAAGAAGCGTGACCAGCAGGTCGGAGGAGGTGATCCTGCCCCCTACTCTGCTCTCGTGAGACCTCACTTGGAGTACTGCGTACAGTTCTGGTGTCCTCAACATAAAAGGACATGGAGCTGTTGGAGCGAGTCCAGAGGAGGGCCACGAGGATGATAAGAGGGCTGGAGCACCTCCCGTATGAAGACAGGCTGAGAGAGTTGGGGCTGTTCAGCCTGGAGAAAAGAAGGCTGCGTGGAGACCTCATAGCCTTCCAGTATCTGAAGGGGGTCTATAAGGATGCTGGGGAGAGACTCTTCCTTAGGGACTGCAGTGGTAGGACAAAGGTAATGGCTTCAAACTTAAACAGGGGAAGTTTAGATTAGATACAAGGAAGAAGTTCTTTACAGTGATGGTGGTGAGGCACTGGAATGGGTTGCCCAGGGAGGTTGTGGATGCTCCATCCCTGGCGGTGTTCAAGGCCAGGTTGGACAGAGCCTTGGGTGGCATGGTTTAGCGGAAGGTGTCCCTGCCCATGGCAGGGGGTTGGAACTAGATGATCTTAAGGTCCTTTCCAACCCTTACTATTCTATGATTCTATGATTCTAAGATGTCTGGTTTAGGGTCAGCTACGTACTTTCTTAAGTCTGATCTGTGAATTCTTGTAGCTACATGTCAGTGATGCAATGTGTCAGCACTGTGAAGTATTGCGAGATGTTAGAAGCCATACCATATCTGCAGATGCCATCCTTGTGTAGCTATAAAGTTTTATCATAGTTCAAATGACAACTGTGTTCCTACAGTGTTATCTGAATAGAAGCTGAGCATGAGATAAGGAAAGTCTTGTGTAATTCTGTTGTACCAGACTCTTATCATCTAAGACACTCTGAATTATATGCTATATAGCAAACTTGGAGCAAGCTTTGTGTAGCCAGAATCATCCTGCTACTGACCAGGAGCTCTGTGTACTCAACCAGCCTCCCAGTGACACTGTTGATCTGTTTTGTTTATTATACGCTGCTGCGAGCAGCATAATGGATCTGAAGTTTCTCTAACCTTCTTCCTTTTGCTTACCTGAGCTCTTTTTGACTCCCAGTCACTTTTTAATAATTGTCTTACATGCAGATTGGACAGGTAAATAATTCTAACTGTGGCAGCTTTATTGGTGCAACTTACACACCAAAAATGTAAAAGAAAAATGTGTATGTTGTAAAGAATTTAGACTAAGAGAAAATAAAAATGGATATGATGAACAAGTGCATTTCAAACAGCAACTTTCTTTTCCTTGTGAAAAATCTTTTCTGCACAGAGTAATTTTGTAATAGCTATATGTATTCTTTGTCTTGTTGCAGAATAGGTTTTCAAAGTATTAAAAAGCTTTTGTTCACTTTAACTAAGACTGTTACTGTGAAAAAGAACTTAAGATCACTAAATAGACTGGATCCTCAACGTATACAAATAGTATAGCTTTGGTGAACTAAAAAATAGCCCAATTGATGTACTTACCAGATTTCTGACTATTACCACATGATGTAAGTTCCACTTCTATTGCTGTTGCCCAGGCAATTTGTGAAATTATCACTTAATTGAAGTGATGGATCATTAATGAGATTTGCTTGAATTAAAAGCATTTTTCTGTAGATTCCAATCATTAGCCAGACTGGGGAAGATACCATTAGACTAATGCAGAAATTCTTTTTTTATGGAAGAGCATCAGTGTAACTTCTGTAGGTATGGTCAGTAATGTGCAGATACATCCATAAGGATGGCCCCAAAAATATTTGAAGGGGAACAGTCAGTACTGACTCTATTCTTACTCTGGGGCTAGAGGTGGTTTTTCTCGCCTTACTCGCATATGAGAGATCTGTTCCTTGGCTATTAACTGAAAAGAGTCCTGCAGGAGATATTGTACCGCCTCAGCTGAGCGATGTATTGGTGTCTCACAGCTTCAGTCTGTGCTATAGTCAGTGGCGCTGCTAAAGTTCCCTTTGCATGACTGAGGTGATCAAGAAATTCTTTCACTCCAGTGTTAGGCTGTATCCCTGACAGACAGCCAGCATCAATCACATTTCAAATGTAAATTAGATAGCTTCCTGATAGGAAGGCCAGCATGAAACTTTGCTTTGTTGTTTGTCTCCTTCACTTGTTTGTCTTACCACTAGGTTTCTGTCAGTAAGAATGTCATAAGACCTTCTTATGCTAAGTTGCAAGACTTGAGTTTCCTTCACTGGCTGGTCTGACCATGACACCACTGGCTGAATTTCTTTTGTGAATCCTTGAGACAGTATATTTGGAATATCCCGGTCCACCTGCTCTAGCAAAAAGACATCAGTTAAAATCCTGACCCTACATCACCCTCAGAGCACATTGAAGCAGAACACCTGTGGTGGGAAATTCGGACTCTTCCTCTGTTACTGGAATCCCGGGACACTTCCTGGTGAGGAAAAGTAATCAACGTGTTTCATCCAATGGCACGTCATGGTGCAATGGCATTTTTTTTTTTTTTAGTCTTTGAAAAGAAGATTATGGATAAGCAGCAGCATCACTGCTTCAACCTGTTGTTCATTGAATGGTGAAGTCTGCAGAGAACCGGAGAGCAGCTGTTTATTCCTTGGTGCTTGCACTCGAGGCTTGTGTCGTACTGACAAGAAAGCAGTTTTTCTACGTATTACCTAATTAGGAAAAACAATGGTATCTATCCCCATCTCTTCTGAAAGGAACTCCTGTTTCACTGGGTCATCTCTATACCCCAAGATCTTGAGTCAGAAGCACTTGTTTCCTGTTTTGCTCTTATCAGAGTAAAGACCTGCATGAACTAGAACTCCCAATTTTATCAGGAGCAAGAAATACTGATTTAATACTAGGGAAATAGGTTTTAGCAGTGATCTATTGGGTTTAGTCTTATTTGAGAAAGGGAAAGGTGAGACTTTTTCATGGGTTTCTGTGTATTCAGTTTCTCTATAAATAGCTTCATAAACCTGATGATAGCACTGCTGCCAGTGAGTGTGTTGGAATAAACGCAGTCACCAATGTTGAAGCAGGAGGGCTCCTTATTTGGGACTTGCCCCTATCAATCACTTCTAATCTCCCCTCAACTCTTCCTGCTCCTCACTGTAATGCTCTTCTACTCTGCTTTCCATTTTCCAATACCTGAAATTCATTGATGAGTCCTGTCACGAGTCCTTCCTTTGGGCTCAAGTGTCAGAGGCAATGGGGAGTGTAGCTGAGTGCCAAGTACCGAGAAGAGGAACTGAGCAGGGAGTTATGAGTATGCTACCTCCCATGCTGCCAGCACAGTTGGAGAGAAGTGAGGGACAAGAGCAGATGGATGGATTTGGAGGAGGGCTGGGTAGAAGAGAGGTCAGGAGAGAGAGAAAGCAAAGCAGGGGAAACAAAATTCGAACTGCCCTCCAGCAGTGTACAGTCTCACTCCAGCACAAGACATATCTCCCTCAAGTATTCGTCTGGACTTGGCAGCTCTGTAAGTAGTGCTACAAATGGTGTCAATAGCAGTGCATCTTCATGTTATTGCCAATAAGTGTTAGGTAGGAGCCCCTCGAGGACTGTTGTCCTGAAGCCAAAACAGAAAGAAAAAAACGCGAAGAAGCTTTCAGCTGTTCCTGGAGTTCACATTCTGCCTTAGCACATCCATTCTTTCAACCAGTGAGCTGTCACGTATGCCTTAGGAAAGTGCAGTGCCTGGGAGAGGGAGGAGGGAGGGGAAAGTATCCCAGCATCCCATGACCATGACTTTTGCAGAGCTCTTTTAATGTCAGTGGATAAGTTCTGGATGATACCTGCACAAGCCAGCCTTAGGCTTCCTGTTGTTTCCCTGCCATTTGCATAGCTTCAGTAAGTAGGAGCTCTCAGGCTGTGTTTGCAAGAGAGTAACTCTTGCCCAGTCCATTTTAGGTTTGTGGGCATACTCTGACTGCGATTCTGACAGCAGAGAGTCTGGGTCAGAATCTGGAAGTTCTTGTAAATAATCAGCAAAAGCAGCTTACACATGGGTATCATATTTTTTCTCTATAACCGACAGAGGAAAGGAGTCTGATTTATGGCTGTCTATTAATCTTGTAACAGACAGACCAGTATTTTGTCATGTATAGTGGAAAAGAGCATGTCCCCTAAAAGAACTTGAAGATTTGTTAATTCATTGATGACAAATCATTGTACCTGCTTGATGCATATATGACTAAGACCTTGTTTTAATCAGCTTTTGAAATTACTCTTGAATTTAATTAATTTGCTAATGTCTCTGTTGCAGTGTTGACATGAGACAAACTGTGAATACGTACAGTATTGTTTTTCCTCAGCATCACATGGGTTTATCTATTATTTGTGAAACACTTTGAGATATTAAAATAATCATGAAAGATTATTATAGACTTGGCACATCTGATGCAAAGAGGAATGTTGAGATGTGTTTGATTATCTTACATAGAAGGAGAGTGAAAGGATTTCAAGAGCATTTTCTTGTTGTGAATGAGGACTAGAATATCAAGATGAATGATTTTGAATTATTTTTTTTATAGATACCCTTAACATTTCACCACTTTGTTTACAGATCCTGCATGATGAATACAACCCTGCAACATCAGGCTGTTTTTCTTTGTTATCCTTCACTGATAGCTTTTCTTCTTGGATCTATATGGGTGTGCAGGGCACAGATTGACCTAAATGAATTCTGGCAGATGATTTTATGCGCTGTTCTTAGATACTTCCAATGAAGGAGATTTCAATATCTTGATGTCTGTTGCCATGCTTAGCTGCCCTTGCAGCTAGACTTTTTCCTAATGTAAAAACCCCTACCTCCTTGGTACGAACTGATCAGTTATTTCCTGCCCTGTTCTTAGGGGATTTAGGAAAGAATTCACCACTTTCTTCAGTTAGTCAGTGTCTTAATTCGTGAGGCTACAGTTCACATTTTGATACTTAATCCAAACAGCATTTTCATTTATATGAAGATAATATTTTGGAAAGTTGCAGTGGAAATCAAAGTGGGATGTTGAAAAGATGACTGCATTGATAATCATTTTGTGTTGTGGAAAAATGACATTTGAATATGTGGTGGAGTTTGATTTACTGGGGTTCAAACTAAGATAAGAGATCAGTCAAAACTGAGAGAAGGATGAAACTGATATTTCCAATACTCTTTGACAACAGATCCAGTGTCTGCCTCCTGTCATTAGCTAACTCATTCTCTCCTATATTCCTGTACTCTTAACACTCAGCTACAATGAAGTATGTCAGTATTTAGTCACCATTCAATATTCTGGTGATAAGTGAAGCAGACAAAGTTGCTGAATAGAGCAGCCTTTTCTGTGCCATTCAGAGTTTGCTTCCCTTTTCTATTAGCCTGAAGAAAGAAAAACATATCTTCATCTTCTCTGGTTGCTAACTATATGCAGTCATATGAAAGGCTGTGCAGAAGCCAAAAATGGGAATAAAGTTAAAGACATAAAATACAGGTATCCAAAATAGGAGTGGCTCTTTTTGGATAGGTCTTAAAACACACAAGTCTGGGAGCAAGAGAGTGGATTTCTATGCCAGTCTGTCATTTGTTGTGTGATCTTGGTTAATCTATTTCTCTTTTGTCTAGGCTATACCTACACAGTATTCAGCAAAAGTTGAATGCTGCTACCCAAGCTAGGCCAGCCAAGGAAACTGTGAACTTGAGCCTCTCTGGTACAGCACTGTTTTGAACCAAACATGTCCTGTTAAGTGGCTAGGCCTACAAACAAAAGCTCAGCACTACGCTAAGTTACCATAGTGCTGAGCTTGGAGTGAACCTGGTTTCTGTGCAAAGCTTAATGAAAATTGGAGACTAAAAATACTTTTGAATTCCTCACATGAAAGATTAAGGGAAATTATTGTTGTGCAGAATCAGATTTTTCCAGAATGATTTGAAAGACAGTGATACATGGTAATTATTCCTGTTCTAAACATGGCTGATGTTAGGGCCCCTGTTCTGAAGAGTTTGTTCTCTATAAAATAAATAATTATAACTATTAATAAGGACATATAAAAAATTGATTTAGGATTAGATTTGTTGGCATAGTAAGATTTTCTGGTTTGGTGGTGGTTTTTTTTTTTTGTTTGTTTGCTTGTTTTTGTTTTTTTTTTTTTGTTTGTTTGTTTTCTTGTTTTTTGTTTGGTTTTTTTTGGGGCGAGGGGGTTTCATATGGTTAAGAACACTGAGATTTTAGTCCTGCAGACTTTTTATTTTCCTAGGCAGCTATTGTGAGTTTTTCCTTTCCCTGCTTTGAAAGCTCTTTGTGAGATGGATGTTTGAACTGCCATTCATCTGTGCTTTAAAGAATTTATAATTAGAAATGGCAGTGCCTCTCAGAAACACAATAAGTATAAAAATGGTATTCAGACCCTTCTCTCTTTCTCACTATACTTTCTTGACTAACATTTAATGAACTTGTACATACATCTTTTTTATCTTTTTAGGGGGACTAGGTTCAGAACTGCTAAAATGAAATGATAGAATACCAGAAAGTCTTTCAATAGCCTCACAAAATCCATTGAAAACAAAGAAAGGGGACATGACATAGCTCAGGGGAATGGTAACTGTGTAGACTTTTTAATCTTCTACACATTTGTTAAACTAATCACAATTAGAGTAATAAATAATCCAACAGCCAAGTTTACCCAGCACCCAATTTCTAGCCATTTAACAAGCAGATTGTGATTTTCCTATATTTTTAAAAATTGTCAGTCAGAGATATCACATTGTATTGCTACTTTTCCTTCATTGGGTAAGAGCATAAGCACTTCCTGCCAGCATGAAATATTTAATGAATTGGACATTTAGCTTTATATGAAAATGTATGCTGCTAAAATCTATTTTCTTAAATTTGTATAGAAAATAAGTGAAACGGAATGCTGATGTTTGGGAAGGAAAAATGAGAAAGAAAGGTGAGAAAAACTAGAAATAAAATCCACTCAAAAAGACAACTGAATTTTTGTTCTATACTGACCCAAGTCTAGTAGAAAGTGACAAAAGGGCATTATTGTTGGAAGGCTGCTTGCTCTCTCTGTAGCTAACTCAGGTTCATCACTGTAATTAAGTCCTGATCTATACATTCATGTTCTTAGGGCATGTCTGTAGTGGACTGATAACTTTTTCAGCAATGCACTCTGTGACTGGTGAGACTCAGAGGAAAAACAGTGCTGAATAATACAGTCTGAGCTGTGACACTCATCTTTAGTGCCCCCGTGCAAACTGTCTATGGTGGGTTGACCTTGTCTGTCTGCCAGATGCCCAACCAGCTGCTCTCTCACTCCTTTATAGGAGAGAGGGAGGAAATAAGATGGAAAACTTAGTGGGTCAGAGTAAAGACAGGAAGATCACTTAGTAATTACCACCATGAGCAAAGCAGACTTGACGTGGGGAAAATTAATTTATTGCCAATTAAAATAAATTTGTATGGTGAGAAACAAAGACAAAGATTAAAATACCTCCCCCCTACTTTAGTTTTTTTCATAGGGAAAACTTCACTCCTTCATTCCTGACTCCTCCACCCCACATAGTGCAGGGGGAAATGAGGGATTGTGGTGAGTTCATAACAGTTCCTCTGAGCTGCACCTTCCTCCTCATATTTTTGCCTTGCTCCAGCATGGGTCCATCCTATGAGCTGCAGTCTTTTAGGGTAAAGGTACTCCAGCACGATCTTTTCACAGTCAGCTGTTTTTCAGGCAGTATCAGCCTGCTCTAGTCTGGTGTCCTCCATGTGATGTAGTGTGGATATGTGCTCTGGTGTGGTCCTCTCCATGGGCTGGAGGGAAATACCTGCTCCATTATGGTCGCTTCCAAAACTCACACAGGTTGCAGGAGAACATCTCCTACAGCTCTTGGAGCATGTCTTTCTCCTTTTTTGACTGTGAAGACTCTCATAGTTGGGAAGGTCTTTCTACAGAAAGGGAAACCTTGACCATACTTCTTTCTTAATTTCTACCATGTTCCAATTTAGGCTGATTAAGATTTTTTTATTTTTGACGAAACAGTAGTTTTCTAATGAAGAAAAATGAAAGCCACATTATAAGACAGTGGAGTTTTTTGTTTTCTTGTAATACTGCGTTCCAAATCAATTAAGCAATTGGGATATTCCAAGAGCAATTAATTAGTGTGTTTCAATTATAACTGATGAAACAAAATTATGTAGATTTTTTTGGAAACTTACCAAGAATCATGATTTTGAGCTGACATTTCTCTCCCCATCAGCAGAGAGATCTCAGATTTTTACTCTATTTAACTAGCATTATCCTATAATAGGAAGCACACAGTGACTTTATTGCTTATGCAGTTTTGTAACATAACATACTCCTCCCTTCTCCCTGCCTCACTCTGGGGAAGGAACAGTTGGGAGCAATTGGGAGAAATCAGTGCTACTTTCTAACAGCACATTCAGTCTTATTGGTTTAATGTATGTTGCACTTTCTGCCTTTACCTGTCTCTCTTTCTGTACTGTGTTGTTAATGCCTTGCCACTGATGACTGCATTTGCAGCAGACTGCTGAGATGTTGCTGTAGTCAGCAGAGCTAATACTGCATTAGAGAATCCGCTACAGGGAAAACAACATTAGATTTAACCAGTGGGGTACTGCTGCAGTGAAAAGCTGTATGCTTGGAGGCACTCCGTGCACTTCCCAAACAAGCAATATGTCAAGCTTTGCTTTCATGAACAGTAAATGTTGTAATAAGTCTTCTCACTTCAATGGCAGTTTGCAGCAAAACGCTGTTCAAAAAGTAGAATGAAATTCCCCTTGTGTGGCAGGCTCGTGATGACTTTCACTGCTCAAGTCGTGTGGTTGAACACCTTTGGGAATACACAGAGGGACCAGGGCCAAAACAGTGTAAAACATGTCAGTGCTGCGAGCAGTTTTCTTGATCCATAGCTGTATGGATCCCGTGGTCCCCAGACAGCAGTGCATGTTATTATGCCTCGATCCAGAACAACAGCCACAGGGATACTAATGTTCTTCCCAATATGTAATGGTAGCCTGCAGGCAGGGTTTTTCTTCCATTTCTTGATCACAGCTGAAATGTCACCTGCTAATTAGCCGACATCATGCAAAGATGCTGCACAAACACAAAGACAGACACAATCGTTGTCTACTGGGATTTTTGCTGTGAAAGCCAGATTTTCTAAACCAGCATCAGATTTTTGAGTGTCCAGTGTGTAAAAATCCAGCCTTCATTGTGTTGGTTAAATGGATGCTCGCTACTTTACAAAACCTGTTAAAAAACCACAACAGACAGAGATGAAGAATGGGGGTGGGCAGGGGGCTGGAATAGCAAGAAAAGCAGCTGGTGGAAATGATTAGCCATGTCCTCATAATGCAAAATTTTAATGGCTTAATGATTTTTTGGTTACACATGGACAGAAACTTCCATGTTTCATTACTTCCATCATGCATATAGCAACCACCTGCTTCGTGTTGGACATACAAATTCCCTTCATCCATGAATGTGCCTGCATTTTCTGTTTGTGATGTATTCAGTTTGTATAGCTGAAAGCTTGATACACTGGTTACCTCAGCTTTTCCTCTAACATTTCTCTTCCAGGCATAGCCCTGCTGTCTTAACCCAAGCAGCCAGTAGCTGAAATGACTTTGGGCATTCTGTGGGAAGGTTGCAAAATTGGAAGCAAATGCTAGATACCCATATTCCCCAGGAACTTCTGTTTGGAGATGAGCCAGAGTCTGGAGTGTAAGATCATATGTTAGCCACTGGCGGGCTGCTCATTTTCCTGCCTTTCTACACAGTTCAAGAAGGAAACCTTTTGATGTTAGCTTCAGTGTGTGTCCATTTCAGCAGAGAGGTGGGTGGGGGGAACCCAAATAGAATAGTCAGTCCAGTGAAAATTAAATAAATGATGCTCCTGTTAAGATGTTAAAACAACTATGGGCAATGGAGTCCCTTCATCCCCCAGTCCTTTACAATCTGTTTTAAGAAGGTAGATCCACCTACTTCTAGTGGCTGGTTCAGGGAAGCTCTAGTGGGCTTGGCTAGCACCCCACAGACATTTCTGAGCCTTGGTGCTCCAGGTGTCTGTTCTGCAACTTCATACATTCGACAAAATATCATATTTCTAAATTACTTCAGGAGAGAATGCTGGCTTATTAAGTAGTGCTAGAGGAAGGATGTACAAGTGCAGATAACCCAATGCAGGATCCTGTGAAAGCTGGAAGGAAGATAATTTGCTCATGAATTTTCTCAGTGAAACTAGCCTGCATGATAAGATTTCTTTATAATTCAAACTAAACTCCTAATTTTAAGACAAACATAAAGAAGACTCCATGGGAAATTTTGAATGTTTGACTATGTAAGTGTTCGAAGAAAGCATAATTTCCTTTCTTGAAAAAAAACTCCCGTCATATTATGAGGATTTGGGGAAAAATTACTGGTACTTACTTTCAGATGCACATCAAAGAATCTTTTTACTTGAGCTGAGACTACTTTTTTGTTTTCCTTGGGTGGACCTAATGGGAGATGAAATGTCTGGTTTTGGTTTTGGTCAACTCATGTATTAAACTTAAAGCCAGCTGCTGGGTTTATGAATGCATAAGTATATATGGCCCCAACCTAATTCTGTGCTGAATCCTGTGAAAGAAACACTTGCATCAGATGCAAGTATAATAGAGAATACTCTATTATACTGTCATTACAATGTACATACATTCCTGTGTACTCATGTAACACTGAAACATGGAAGGAAATAAGTAATAAATAAGACACACCGTTAAACCTGACTTACATTTTTTCACAGATATAAATTATGACAGTAATACCTCAGAGGAGGGTATGTTAATTTTAAAAAAATGTATTATTTTTTGTTGAAAAACTCTTCTCTAAAATCAGGTTTCTTTAGTACCTCTTATGTTCTTGGCATATTGGGTAAGTGTGGTAGTTTAACCTCAGCCAGCAACCAAGTACCATGCAGCTGCTTGCTTACTCCCCTCCACTTCCCACTGGAGAGATTTTTTACATTTTTACAAAAATGTAAAACTCCATGGGTTAAGAACAGTATAATAATTGAAATATAATAATAATAATTACAATAATAATAATGATAATAACAATAGGAAATAGAGTGAGAAAGGAAGAAATAAACGCCACCCCTGAGGAAAAAAACAAGTGATGCACAATATAATTGCTCACCACCCACTGACCAATACCCAGCCTGACCCAAGAAGCACTGGTCCCTTCCAGGTAACTCCCCTCAGTTTATGCACTGGGCATGACATGCTGTGGTATGGAATACCGCTTTGGCTAGTTTGGGTCACGTGTCCTGTCTCTGCTTCCTCCTGGCTTCTTGCGCCCCTCCTCACTGGCAGAGCATGGGACTGAAAAGTCCTTGTTCAGGGTAAGTGGTACTTAGCAACAACTAAAACATTGGTGTGTTATCAGCATTGTTCTCAGACTAAAGCCAAAACACAGCACTGCACCAGCTAGTAGGAAGAAAAATAACTACCCCAGCTGAAACCAGGACAGTAAGATAGTTGCCAGGATAGAGGTCAGTGTGGCAAACCCATGCTTAACATTTTCATAGTGAAAAGCCAGTTGAACAATCTCTCAGCATTTTGGCTCTTATTTGAAGCTGTTCTTTTTAGATGTCTGTACTTTGGACTTCTCTGTCTGGGGATTTTCCTTTTGAATTGGTACTATTTTCACAGAATCATAGCAGGTTACTTAGCACTGGTGCTGTAAAGCAGGGCCAACTATCCTTAAATATTTCTGGCAGAAATTAGTCTAATCTGTTCTTAGAATATCAGTCTCTTAAAGCAAAGGATATCTGCAGTAATAAAGGACAATTTTTAACCTGAAGTGATGTCTTATGGTGCATAGTTTCAAGAGCTTCCATGTTTTACATTACAGTGCTTTGCTTTAGAATAGAATGTTTCCGTTTGATGGAACCTGTAACGGCCATCTAGGACAACTGCCAACTGGTCATCTAGTCCAACTGCCTGCTGCTCACAATGGGTTAAGCTCTGCCCCAGCTGCCTTAGAGGTCAGTGAGTGAGAGTTTTGATTCCTTCATTCTCATCAATATTAGCAGAAATCTCAGGTATTTAAGCTCAGGTATTAAGGGAAGCCTGGCTGTGTTGTTTATCAGTACATGAGGTGCAGGTAGTGTGGTACTCTTGGAGCCGAACAACTGTACAGATCCTAACATTTTAATTTGACTTGTAACATCAATATCTTCTGTTGCTTTATTTTGAAGCTTCTCCAAACAGATAGGAACTCAACTTTCTTTTCCCACAGGCATTTTTTTACTGGGGTAGGGCCTGTTGAAACACTGGTGTGTTCCTTTGAGGGTACTTGTTCCTTTGTGGCTACCTGTCTACTAATTTAGTACATGCATGTGAATGGAGATACATCATTGCTTTCAGTGAGGCAGATTAAGTCTTCTTCGATATGATAGTCTAAACTATCTACAAATCCAAGAATTTATGTAGTCCTTCATTTTCTTAAACTGTATACCTCTGCATATTATTGAATTGCCACTGTAGTTCACCTTTTGAGTTTAGTAAAACTACTTGTTAAACTTCTGGTAGTTTATATAGCTGTTATAGTCATACATTAGTTCAAAAATTGTACAGACGTGGATTCTTACAGAACACTCATGTTTGTTAGAAAAGTAAGCACTATTTTATCTTCTCCTGGTTGGTGAAACCATATTTTAAAGGTGAGTGGTAGCACCTTTCTGGGACCACAGGTTCATGGAAACAGAGTTCCAATTAGAAATTGGGACTTCTGAATTCTTACCCCGTGCTCAAGTCACTAACCCTGCTATCTTGTTGTAGATTTACACTGGTTTTCCAATACCTACCTGCTGCTTAAAATCTAGCCTGAAACATCCCTGGGGTATTGATTGCTGCTGTGCCTTCTGCATCATCTTTGTAAGAAGATTGTCTCTGTTATATATCAGTTGCTCAACTAGCTGCTTTAGTAGGGTCTTCCAGTGTATTAATTTATATCATATAACATACTTTAGGATCAACATTTCTACATACAATTAGGGTAGCCATTACTAAGAGCAGAAAATGAAGACTTTAATACAGTTCTTAGGAAAAGAGTTATCTTTTATTTTAGAGATAAGCCAGCTGAGCACAGTAATCCACTGAGCTGTTTAAGTGATGCAATATTTATAAGAACATTTTATGTTCCCCACCGTGAACTTCCCATCTTGTTCTTAAATCAGTACAACATATTTTCCTTTGAAGACAGAATCAAACAGGCCATGATTTTACTGTAAAGCTGTTATTAACACTTTGCCAGAAATATGATTTGTATAAGAAAATTTATACTAGCAGAGAGGAAAAGAAAACTCACAAAAACTGTTTTAACTCTACCAGCTCTTGACTAATCATTTGTAGGATATCAAAAGTCAGGCATTTCCCTCCACTGAAAGGCTCACCCAGCCTACACTGGGCTATGCCAGTCATGGTGATGATGACAGCTGTTTCAAAAAATTGTAGCATGCTGTTTCTGTCATATGAGTTCTGCTCGCTTCCTACCATGTGAGCCTCATATCCGGAGACTATTTTACTGAGTAATCTGAAGTGTGCAAAATCAACCCTCAGGCTTGCAGATTTTGCATATTCTGTATATCGATTCACAATATATTGTATATTGATTCACGATATACAGAATAGTTGTGGGCTCTAACTAATGTAAATTGATTGAATTGCATGCAGTCTGTGGAAGTTATGTTATACTGATTTAGATCAGCTGAGCCACTTCTGGGAACACTCAAATTTATTCAGTTCAGTAAGGAAAAGTTCTGACTCAGATTTAAGAATTCACCTGTAGAGGAAGAGAGATTCTGCTTCGCACAACCTCTCTAGTTTACGTTTCTTCTGTATACTTGTCTGATGTTTCCAGCTGAAACCCACTGTATCTATTACAATAATCCTTTAATAAGATTTAGATAATTAAATACTTGATCTCTTTTACAAATAAAAGTTACTTCTTTCTAATACTGTCACTGCTACCTACTGTCACTTCAAGTTCTTAGAACTTACATAAAATACATGTGGAGGTAAGAGAAAGTATCCTTTTAAATTTGATGTCACTCCATTCTGGCTGATAAGTGCTAGGAACCATAATGACCTTTTGATGGTGAAACTGAGCAACTGTGCCACAGAGTGTTGCAAAATTGAGATACACACGAAGGGGATCAACTGCAGAGGCTTCTCCTCTGATCTTGGATCCTTTATAATCTATTTAGAATCTTAGCCTCCAATTCACATAGGAATAGAAATATTAACTGTAAATGTAAAGCAACTATAGTTGGCTAGCAAGTAAGCTGGAAGCTCTACCCTCAATGCAGTGCTTCAGACATATATCGCTTCTGGGAAAACGTGACTGTAGTAAACAGCTGAGTTCTTAAATTATTCAGTATCATAAACCAGTTTCTATTGGGAAAGAGTTGTAACCCACTTCAAACTCAAGGTATAATCACGTTGTATGTTAAATAGTATAGAATCAGTTTTTGCTGCCACTCTGATCAGATGTTGTAAATCCTTCTGCTTTAGTTTCTGAGAAAAACAGCACAGACACTTTGGGAACAAGTTCGAAGAATGCAGCTAAAGTGACTATTTTAACTGCAATCTGATTTAGGTCTGATATGAAATAAATCAATCCATTTTCAAAGAAATTACAGGCAGCATGGTAAGGCTACAGCATGGATTTGCTTTAAAATGAATCCAACATCTTTAAAGCCTGCATGTGGTACCATTATACCAGTGGATGCTGAGGAACCTGGCCTCATCCTGCCATTGTTAGCTCTGGCAACAGAGAGTGGGGAAGTGTGATGCTGAGACACCTCAATTATTTGGAGGTGAACCAGCTTTGATTAAGATGCCTTGGTAGCTTAACACAGTGGTCGGGCTAATAAGACTGGCTGGAAGTCAGGACTTCCAGCTAAGGTCTTGTGGGCTATACAGCGTCTTATTCCTAAGCTGGAAGGTCCATCATTGTGCTCAGCATGAGAGTGATTTTGACCTCAGATATCTATTATGCTTTGGCTGAAGAATGATTTATACTAAAATTTGTGAAGTTTCCAGGCTTTAAGAATATTTTCAGAAGTGTTGATTTTGTGAATGCATGTAAATAATATGGGCCTGCTTATGTTGGGAAGCCAAACAGCATTGTGGTTTGCAAAGCATCTTCAGTTTCTGTCAATACCAGACCAACTAGTGATTGCTGATTATTTACTAACAGTTCCATTTCCTAGCACTGTTAACTCTATTACTATTAGGATTTAAGGACAAAATCACTGCCAGGGTCCCTCACCAAATAAGACCTTGTGTAATTAATATCCTAACTAGACAAAATTTTCATGTTCTTACTGGATAAATGGTTTTCTGCATCTTTCTGCAATTTTTGCGTATGCAACTGTACTGTCCTGTTCTAGAGGTAAAATGGGTGAAGCAAACTCCTGAGGTAGCTTGTGTATGAAAGACAAAACACACATGGAGACTTCCAGATGAGAAGAATCACATCTGTGTGAATAACATGGTTTATTCAAGAGTCTTGAAAATGGTATTTAGGAAAGATTTTTAGGAAGATCAAGGTCATACCCTTAGGGATTTGATTTTGAATTATTTTACTTTGTGTTTCAGTGGCTGTTCCCTCACCAGCGCCAGCTTGTGAGCCTGAGCCCAAAACTAACGGGCATAACCCAGCTCCACGACTCTCCATTTCCTCCCGAGCCGCTGTCGTTGCTACCATGGAAGCCCCTTCTCAAGGCCTGCAGACAGTCATGAAGTGGAAAACAGTGGTGGCCATCTTTGTCGTGGTGGTAGTTTACCTGGTGACAGGAGGACTTGTCTTCCGTGCCCTGGAGCAGCCCTTTGAAAGCAGGCAGAAGAACACAATTGCGCTAGAGAAGGCTGACTTTCTTCGGGAGCATGTTTGTGTAACCCAGCTAGAGCTGGAGACGCTGATTCAGGTAGGCCACGTGAAGAAGAAGTGGTGGTTTGTTGATCAGCTGAGTCGGTGGAGAATAAAATTGCTCATAGAACTCTCACAACGGACAGTGTGAAGAGCAGGCTCTTTCCCAGTCATTTTAAAGTCTGGGAAACACAGACTATGGCTCCAAAACATTGTAAATAGAGGTTAAATGTATTCAGTAGAATATGAAAAATGTGTGCAAAGAAAATCAGAACTTAATATCTGGATGAAATTTTTGTGAGAGGTGACAGATTTGCAAGACAGATTTGCCCACCATCACTGTGAATTTTCAAATGATATGAAGTTCTTAATTCTTCCTTAAAAATTAAACACAGCAACCAGAAGAGCAAATAAAAAAGAGTAGGTGGGAATTTTGAAATAAATATTCAGCCCAGAATTCTGAACTTACTGTAAAATATTAATTTACAGGTTTACTATTGTGAATTTTAGGTAAATGAATGATGATAAAGTATACAATTGAAAATAGAAAATAATTGGCATTTAAGAACTATGGAATTTTTAGTCTGGCCTAGCATGCAAAGCTCTAGAATCAATTTTGAAGGAAGTAACTATCAAGTATGTTGGGATAAGTGGAAAATGGAACAACATGCAAGAAAAGTCTACCAAGGTTAGAGTTATCTTTCATAGATTAAAACTCTTGACAAGGAAAGTATTATGGATGTTAGAAGACTCCCATCAGTTGGCTGGAGAAAATAGAGATTAGGTAAGAAATGTGAGATACCTGGGATGTATATTCCAAAGTTGAACTTCAGCCTCATATTTCAGACCTGAATTTTTGTCTGAGTTTTCCAAGAGCACAATGTGTTTCCCTCTGGGGTGTTGCACCAGAGCTCTGTTGGGATTTCAGGCTGTTTGAAAGAACACAGAGCTATCCCCTGGATTCTTGTGTCCATCGGCCCAACTGTGTTATAAAACCCTTTCTATAAGTGAATCAAATTTATAAGCTTATCATTGTTTTAAGAAGCTGTTCCAGTATCTCATTGCTGTAATGGAAAAAGCGTTCTCCTACTTTTCAGCCTAAACTTGTTCAGTTTCCTTGTAGTTGGTGTTCCACAATGTCCCATTGTTTAACTGATTCCTCTTCCTTGTCCGCATGTGTAGACAGCAATGCTCTTCTGCCTCTCCTAAGCAAAACAAATTCTTTCTGTTTCTTTACAGATAGATGTGGGTTCTCCCTGCTTGTGGTCTGTGTTCACAGAAAGACAGGTCAGTTCTGAGTCAGAAGCTGTGTACCTGTACCTTTGGGTAGCCTGGTACTGTAGCTAAGAAGCCAAACCTGCTTCAGCAGGAAGTGGTATTGTGCTGATGTGACTATACAGCTTTTGGATCAGGGCTGGCCTTGATCACATCCTTCATCTGTCTGCAAAAGACAGGCATATTGTGTTCAGCTTTCAGGGTGAATTCTGTTCCGGGCTACTGGATCAGATGTGCTTCTCATAGCAGTGTTGCAGAGATCCTTATTTCCCTCAGCTCTTTAGGTGTAACGTATACTGTCTGATTCAAGGATTTTTAAAAAATACTAAAAGCAAGAAGTTTGTATTCCCTTGATGGGAATGCCACTATTAAAAGATACGTAAAATGCTCTCTTTTCTAGCAGAAAGCAGAGCACATATTAGGTGCAACAACCAAAGCATCTAAACAGGATGGTAGACTCCTGCATATCAACTGCAGTGCAAATAGCCCTTATTCTCTATTCTCTAAGCTACACGCCAGATCTAATTCTTTATTTTACACAGTTTTTTTCTTCTCTCACCTCAAAAGTAGTGACACTAAAATAAAAACCAGGCATATTGTGTCATTAGAAGACAGATACTCTGAAAAAATCTTATCATCTCCTGAGATTTCAGTATGACCTCAGGCATTACACTGGGTAACTGGAAATCATTTTGCAAAGGTAAACTAAATTGGTTTAGCAGCTTAGCATGTGAATGTCTTAAGGCCAAGTGATGTGAAATATTGAAACAGATTTGTCAATAAAGAACAAGTTCCTTTGGATTCTTCTGTGTCCAGGGGTGAAAGTGGCTCCAGGGATGTAGTTGGGTATGCTGATAGAGAAAACTCTGATTGTAACTGACTTGCACAGTATAACAGTGAACCACTGCTTGAAGATAATCTCACAGGGTTAACACTGTGCTTTCACACCTTTGTTTTAATGATCTCAAAAGTGACATCTCCCTGGCTGGCACAATGCATTTCTGCATTGCACCAAATGCTGCGTCTGCCTTTACAACTGTAATTTCAGACTGATGTGGCAACCTCCATGGGTCCTGGCTACTGTGCTGTATGAAGTCAGGACCTGGCTACTACTAAGGGAGCTGTTTATAATTCATGTTATTTGGCTACCTGAAAGCATTTAGATGAACGCAGATCATGCTCTCCAGAATAACTGTTGCTTCACCTCTGTGCTTTGGAGAATATGGAAAAGCATATTCTCCAAATACGGGAGACCTTTAGAACCAGTTTGTATGCTTTTCCTGTGGGGGTAGCTCTGGAACAATCTTTTAAGGAGAAGAGGAAAGGAGTGTCATGGTCTTTAAAAGGCTAATGATGGAGATATTTATCCCTTTGCTTAAATTTCAATCTTTCAAAGGATTCTCCTTTGGAAAATCTATAAGGAAGCAGTATGGCACTGTGTGAAGAAGCTGTTAAAATTTATTGTAGATGAGACATCCTTTCCAACTTGATCTCCAATAACACTTTGCAAATATTAGTACTGATAGCTCACATGTGAATTGCTGAGTCCAGACTGTGAAGTTCATTCATAGACTTCAGAAGCAATAGTGATGAAAGAAGTGCAAATCCCTATGAAGTATTTTAAATTTGTATTTATCTCTTGGATTTTGGTTCAGTTTTGTCTAATACTAACACAATGACAGATAATTTTTTCTTAACAGTAGGAAGTGTTTCACAGTGTAATCTGTATTGTCCAAAGCCACCTGAAGTGGACGTTCTTAACTGTACATTTTTAAAGCCCACTTCTGCTTCTGAAGACAGTTGTTCATTATTTAATGCCTTATGTTATCTACAACTTGAGACAATAGTGAATACCAGAATGAGGAAATTAATTACATAATTGTATGCTCTATCTTTTGAGTTTTTAGAGTTAGAGAGAAGTGAAATCTAGAATATGCTAGAAGAAAATGAAACTTCAGATGCTTCACGTACACTTAGCTGTATTGTACTCATTTGAACAAATAGCAGAAGGCAGTAGGACTCAAGTGACTGGGCATACAGTTGGAAATTAAAATAACATTGGTAGTTATACCTGTTAACATATTACAAAATACAAAACTTTTTTTTTTGTTATTATTCTAATATGTCATAGCAGAAGCTTATTAGTAGCTGGGTCAAAGACATCTTGCCTTTCTGAAAATGCACACTTAGAGTGTATAATGGGGAGGTTACACCTCCCTGAAAGATCAGATGTTATCTATCATTAGGAGAGGTAGGCAGGAAGACCATCAATGTGTTTTGGCAAATTCCTGTGGACCTGATAAAGGTATCCATATTCTGTTGCTATGTAGCCTGCGTGCTGTGTATGAGTAAGAACTTTTGTCATGAGCCCTGTTTTTGTAATGAGCCCTGCACAGTGATGTAAGAGAGAGTGGCTTGCCACTGTAAGAACTTATTCCGGTTATTGGGGAGCTGCTTTCTTCTTCCTTTTCCTTCAGGGTTTAATTTAGGAGTGTGAATGATTATAGTATTAAAAAAAAAAAAACCCAAAAACCACCCACCTGGGAACTAAGTCATATTATCAATGTCCACTAATGACTACAGCAGCTCATTAGAGTTAGCCCGTAACTCAAAACGAGAGCTGGAAATAAGCTATGCAGGCTTGATTGGCTAATTATGTTAGTAAGAGTTCATATTTTGGATAGGCACTTTTGGTTAGTGTTCTGAACTACTTTTGCCCTGAAGGCAAGCAAGAAAGGGAATACCCTGTAAAGATGCTTCAGTTTTCAGCTGCTTGCCAGGTTCAGGAGCCAGCTTATCTTTTACGGGTGTTAACTTGTAAAATGAAGAGAACTTGGATGGCTTTCATGTGCTAGAAGAAAGCTCTAGAAGTAGCAGGAAAAAAAAAATTGTTTTGAGTTAACTATGGGGAAGGCTTGCCTGTCACTGGAGACAGGAAAAGACTGTTTCAACTGTGAAGCAAAACAATGATGAATACCTGATTATTGAACCTTTTGCCTGTGCCTCCGGACGTTGTCTGCTATATGTCCCAACTTCCCGTCTGTCCCTGATCTTTATTTTACCTCATTCCCTCTAAAAGGATATGAAAAAAAGAATTCATATCTCTTGGGTCATGTATAAGTTGGTGCAGGTACCTTAGTTTGTGGCTTCAATCCAGAGATACTCCAGCTGTATAGGAGACTGAGCCTAGGATGCTGTAGAAGTCTGCAGCTGTCCTGTAGCTGCATTGCTTCCAGAACTTCACTAAGAAGTTTGCAGGGATCTAAGCCCTGTGGACTGAGATCTCTGTGCATGTCTCTTGTTGAATGGTGTAAGTCTGCCCTCAGACAGTGCATGCACAACAATCAAATCATTATGGGTGGAGGTAGATCACACTCTGGCTGGTTGTCACCTAAAGAGTTCTATGGGATACACAGACATATTTAAGGGATGGGCTTTCAAAGCTTACTACTTTTGATTATACTTGAACAAAAATTGCTGGTCTTGGTCCTCCGAAAATTCTGTTGTGGAAAAATGAATAAATAGGAATTTATGAAGATTCCTTAACTACTGGTGACAATAAGTAGAGAGGTAGGGAGTATGGAGAAAAGTTATGAAGGAATTAGTCTTTAAAAGCTGCTTTCTAATGAGAAGCATCCTAATAATTGTAATAGAGAAACATCAGTGCGTGAAAGGCAATTGAAACAACTTTTTGTATGCTTGATAGGAATCTGCTTGGAAAAGAATTGTAAAGGGAGATAATCATTATTGGATTAGCATGATTTGTGGAGAGGAATTAATGGAACTAGAAAATAGATGACAAGAATTTTCTTTTCTTGTCAAATTCCTATCCTTGATTACACATAGGGTACATCCTTTTTGTAGCTCAGCACTCAAGAAGGGTATTATGCTTGTCCTTGGAAATTATTTGCTGCCTTCATGCTTGGGACGTTACTGGAGAAATTAAAGAAACAAGTGAGCTATAGAAAAGCCTTTCTTTCCAGAAAAAACAGAAACAGCCAATAGACTCTAGACTTTTTCTTCATATAATTGTCTTAATTAATGATCAAGATACCTAGTGCATCAGTGAAGGCTGGTACTCACTCGTGCACCAGGGAAGATGAGATATGTGAGTACTCGGGCACAGTGAGGACTACCTGCACCTCAGGGGACAGGGAGCTGGCAGCTGTGGACCCTACCAGTGCCAGCCAGGGAGGATGGCTGGCTGGGGGCAGCCAGGGGCATCCTCCAGCCAGGACTATCAGGCACCTACCTGTGGATGGGGACAAGCTGAGGCAGGATGGGACATCAGCCCATGTATCAGACCCCTGCTCAGCAGAGCCTATGGCTGGGCAGGGTAGGGCTGCAGGGAGCTGGAGCCTGCCATTTGTATGCCGTTGTGGGTGTGAGGACTGAGGTGGTGAAACCCCAGTAGTCTCTATTTAGTATAAGGAGAATATTATTGATTTTATCCATAGAGAAGAGATACTTTTTTTATCTTATGTTGTGGGAGAATTTCTTGACACCTGAGTCCTAAATGTTAAGAACTAGGCAGCCCAAGGTAGGCCCATGCCTCATACTCTTTAAATATTGCTGCCCTAATATCAACAGGTGGAATTGACAAAGCCTGTTCCAGATTGAGATGGCGTCCAGATTGTGCCCTCTTTGGGAATACAGGATTCAGTCATCCCAGTATCACCACATATCTTGAGCTTTTGATGTGGGCTTTGCCTGCAGTTCCATGCAGATTCACCAGACCCTGTCTTTTTGGACCATAGTGTGCTGATACCAAAGGGTCTGAGAGTAAAATAGACATCTATACAATGATGGGGAACCAAACTGAAAAGTGTGATCAGAAATATAAGTTTAAAAACTATACAATAATATAAACTCAGTAATATTGAGTACTTGGATTTACTTTGGTAGTTTTGTCATTTCCCTCATTCATATCTGCCTATATCGGCTTTAGGACACATACATTACTTGAACAGCAAGAAAAATAATTACAGCCCCTTGAGGTATTTGAGGTTATTGCCTTCCCTGAATGGGAGGCGTTTCAAAAGATAAATTACCATAGAATAATGATTATTCATGAAAGAAGAATGCATTTTAAATGAATGAAAAGTATTTAAAAAACGTGCAGTGTACATGTAATTCCTCTTGAGAAGGAACAAGGGATCAGGAAAGGAGTAAGTGTGAAACAGCTATGGGTGCTTTGATGACCTGTTACTCTTGATGATACTTCAACTATAAAAATACCTAAAACTACTAGTTTAAAATGTCTTAAATGTGGGAAGTTTGCCATCAGAGTGATAAGCACTCTGGAAATTGGTTCTTTCCCTACTCCAAGACAACCTGAGGATGTAGATTTCAGGTCATGCAGCAAAGCCTACCTGTAGTTTCATGGATGGGAAAATGTAAAATTTCATGGTGAATTGTGAGAGTCTTGCCAGTGATGGTCTCCTTGTTTGAGTTTTGTGTCAATCTTCATCTGTCAGGATACTTCTGTGTAGGTGGACTTGTGGTGGTGGTAGTAAGGCATCTTTTACTCATCGCATGACCTGAAACTGCATATTAAAGTGCTGCTAACTGCAAGGCTGCTCTCTTACTGCTTCCTTTTTGTCCTCCATCGCTGTATGCAAAACATTATCTATTAAGACGTAGCATTGGGATAGTTGGATATTTATAAATGAATGATGTCAGTCAAGCTTTAAAGAAAAAATGAATTTGTACTGTATGAGAAGGGAGCCTGAGAAGCTCAAAGCTCCTAAGGCAAAGGGACGCTCCTTAACTTCAGGGATTAGTGCTTGGCCCTAACAGACTTGCTAAACTGTGTAAACTCAAATGTGATTAAAGCACTGTAATTAGTTCGCTGACATTCGCACACTCAAAGGGAAGGCAAGCAGCATTCCTTGGCAGAAGTAACATGCTGGGTAGCTGACAGTGTGTCATGGCCTATTTAAACAGGCAACCTGTCTGTTATGCTGATTTACACTCTTCTGGGTAAACAAACAAATGATCTCTGCTTTCACGCCACTTACAATATGCCAGCAACTGGTACAGAAGCCCTTTCAAAGAGTTTGGTGCTAAAAACCTCCTTTCTCTATATCCTTGTTTCTTGAGGTATGGTCAGGTGCTGAGGAGCCCTGGCTTTCTGCCCATGTGAAATGCAAACAGTCCAGTCTGGAGCTTGCTCATACTGTAATTTCACAATCAGCTTAGCCTGGCATGCAGCAGCTCTTATGTTAAAAAAGTCTGTCCTGTACTGATCTCTTTAGATATACCTGGCCTTTGTTCTTACCCAGGCACCTGTTTTCCCATTCATTTCCCTTTTTGATGGGCAATGTGATAAATAACTAAAAACTGGGGAGCAGGTTAGCTGAAACTAGCCCAAAAAATAGGAAAAAAAGAAAAAAATGTAGTAGAGGAATATTTATAATGATTAAGTCAATTGGAAATATAGGCAAAAAATGAGTAAGGAAAAATGCAAAATGGAAAGGGAAGAAAAGAAAAAAATGTGATAAATGAGCCATCAGATGGAAGAGGTGAATGAGGAGACAAGTGTATAATGAAAGCTAGGGATAGAAGAAATGTTAAATGGATGTATTTAAATATCAGTGCTAAAATCACAAGAGAATATGAGGTTATAGAGAAGATCAGGACACAAATTGTAGACATGAACAGATGAGAAGTGGGGCAATAGCAAAATGGTTAACTTTGCACATGAACTGTATAGAAAAAGGTGAAATAAAAAATTACAGTGACAATTTGTAGATCACAATTCAGAGGCAAAAGAGAAGATTTAGTTATAGAAGATTTTGGTTATAGAAACGTAATAAGAAAAGTCAGAAACTTGCATTGATATGTGGGGATTCTGTGTTGAATAAAGTCAAATAAAAAAAGGATGTAAAAGGCAGCACTTTACCTCTCCTCTTGAGCCTTGGCAATAAGTTCACTGAAATAACCAAGGCTAAAGACTGGTGGCAATATTTAGGAGGAGGAGCAAATATCAGAGTGAGAGAGAAGGGGAAGATCTGGCAGTATAACAGCAACATGAAGAGAGGTTGGAACAGAACGGGAGAAAGGCAAAGAGCTGGAAATTGTAAGTGGCAGAGAGAAGCTTGGTTCCTTTTGCAGTGGTTTCATGGAAACTAATGGAAACAGTGGGGAATGTTTGGGAAGGAGAGGTTTACTTTGAAAGGCAGCCATTTTTATCTCCTGTTCCAGAGTGAGGTCTGAATTTCTCTATGACAGGCAATAGATTGCATGAGATAGACAAGTAACTAGACAATATGTACCAAAGGGCATCTCAGAAATGAACTTAGAGCAATTCAGCTGAATGTGCCAGCTGGTGATGAGAGATTTATTTCTGTGCTATGGAGGCTGATGTATTTAGCTCTATTTTCCTTTGGACTGTGAAGCTGCAATGAAAAGCAAGTGTGTATGTCTCCATGATACAATATGGTGCATTTTTAGAAATTCCCAAGCAAACATTCAGCAGGCTATGTCTGCCTGGTTTGATTCAGTGCTGTGTGAGACATAGAATAGAGCCCAGGAAGCAGTATAGCTACCTTAGCTTCTGTTCTGGATTTATTTCGTTCAAGCACTAGCTGGGAGTCTCTGTGCCATGCTGTCTGTAGACATGTGATCTTGTCCAGTGTGGCAACTGGGAATTCCTAGCTGATCATAAAGATGTTTCATGGTGTTTCCATAGCTATCCTATTCCTTCATTTCAGATGGGATATATATCCTATTTTTTCTTTAGTTAGCATAAAATATAAATAACTTAATCGATTATGAATTGTCTGGGAATTAAGATCCTTGGCTGACTAGCTTCAGTTGACTTCCCAAACATTATTTTTATTTACCACCCTTCTTGCTGCCTCTAACATCAGCTGTTCTATTGGGGAATACTTCCTTTGGCATTTATTATTTTGAGTACGTTATTTATGGATCTCTTTATGGTGTCAGTCTCCTACTTCTCAATTGCTTTGTATCTATCTGTAGTCATTTGTCTATGCATTGTATCTTTGTTCCATCTTAATAGCTATTTAGTTCAGTCACATATTCAGCTCTTGTGTACAGAGGATGCTACTGTAATTTGAGCAGGTATTAAAAAGTTTAAATCTAAGCTGTTCCCATGGTCCTAGAAATTTCCCTCTGGAGCCTATACCAACTTGCATAGGATATGGTAAGGCATGCATAAGGCTGATTTGTTGTCTCTTTCTCTGCAGCATGCTATTGATGCTGATAATGCAGGAGTCAGTCCCATAGGAAATTCCTCTAAAAACAGCAGCCATTGGGACCTTGGAAGTGCCTTTTTCTTTGCTGGAACAGTCATCACAACTATAGGTATGTTTATTGTTTATCTTTTAAAATGCATAGTCAGACTGAAACCTGCGTAATGAATTAAATTTGAGGAAGGTAGGTAACAAAGAAATGAAGTGGCTGAACTCTATTTCTCTCAGCTCTCAGAAGGCATGCCTCTGATATGTATCAAGGGTATTGAGCCTCTGGGTAAATACCAGAAGCTGTTTACACAATTAGGGTAGAACAGCAATGCTGAACTGAAAACAAGTAGCACTGTTGTAGCTAAGGCTTTATAACCTGTTCTTGATCTAGGTGCAGGTGGGCTTAATTTTCACTAGAAAGATCAAGAACCAGTTCCCAATGAAATAACTATTCTATGGTTGTTGGGAATTTGGATTTTAATATTGTTGATGAATTTACCCATAAGGTAACATTTCTCTGTATTAGATAAAGGGTATACAGAATTGATCCATTTACTTTTCTTGAACCACTAATTTCAGTAAGTTCATTATTCAGGCCCTTATCATCTGTCCCCACTATACCTTATGTCCAACGTATTTAGCCTCTTGATCTCTGAATGCTGGCCTTAGATACACTGAGGTTTTTATCCTCTCCTTAGTGAGCCAGTACCTCTCTTGAAGATTGTTCAAGCAGCTGGGATTTGAGAAGATCGTCTGAAGGAAAAAATTATAAACTCGTAACATTGATGATAAAGTTAATCTCATGATAATTATAAAGTAGTAAATTGAAAGGTTGATTTCAGTGCTGTCATGGTTAGAAGTCAAAAGACCTGATTATTTGGAAACTACTGGCAAATTTTGCTTTTTATTTACATTGCCTTTGAGTATTCTTCTGATTTAAATGTTGGATAAAGTACTTCTCCATGTTACAGCTGTGATGTACACACTGGTGACTGTATAGACAAATCCGACAATCATATAACCCTTCATTAAAGCATGAGAATCTGACTGAATTCTGCATAACCTTTATGCAGGTAATAACAACAAAAAAAACCCCAAACCCAACCTATGGCAGTTACAAGACTTGCTGTGGTGATTATCTCAAACAGTGGAGTCTGTGCCTTTGGCTGTGCCTTTTCCTTGTTAAAGTGAGGAAAAAGTGATTGTATAGAGCATCCTCCTCCCTGTGTTCCTCTATATAATAAGCTGCATTACCATGCATTTTTGATGGTAGCATAAAAACAGTGGATGGTGAGAAAGAAAACATTTCTGAATCAAATGTAAGAAAACCCTCCCTTAATATTTGTTTACTCAATAGACCCAAGTGACAAGCTTTTAAATTACTCATTAAAATAAATGCCACTCTGTAGGCATAGTTTATGTAGGCATATTCATTGACATCTGCTATTTAAATAACTTATTGAGAAGAGCTTGGATTTTTGCCCATATTTGCTTTAAATTCTCCATGAATTAAGTTTTTATAGGCTGCATAAAGTCTATGTATTGTGCCTGGGCATGAAAGTGATTTTATTTTATCCACCAAAGCCCTGCCAGGGCTTCTTTCAGGCAGATACTTGGCAGACTAGCTGGTCAACCTCAGTCCACTGGCCTGTGGAGCCTGGATTTTCTTGGACCTTTAGGAGAAATCTGGGATCATGGCTACGGCAATAAAAACAACTATGGGTTTGCAGGGAGGCAATGCTCTGTGTCAGCATAGTGCTTTCACTATCCCATGACAGAAAGATATGACCAATGCCAGTGCCACAAACCTAGCAGGATATAGGACCTGAGAGCCCAGCCTTAATTCCCAAGGACCGGGAGGAATTGCTGTAGATGAAGCAGATCTCCATCTCTCTGGGTGCTCTGTGTTTCCACTTTATTTCATCAGTGATTTGTGATTGTGTGATCACTTTTAATATTCAAATAATTATGTGTAGTCAGAATACAAATCTCTATAACATTTTCATAAAGGTAGCTGATCTTAAATAAAAAGGTACAAATTTTACTGCCACAATTCCTGTTTATTCTAACACTAACATTTTAACAGAAATGCCATGGCTACTGGAGTCATAATGCTCTATGTAGATTTGACAGTTAAATTCACATGGGTAGTGTGGGGAAGGGAGGTGCCTGAACAAACTGTGGTGTCTACACGTATTTTACTGCATAGGACAGGTGGAGAGTTGCTTTTCTACCAGTGTCAGATATTCCCAATATTTTATCTGGAGTTACAAGGCTGGGAGTTGAAACCAAATGTGCCTAAACATGCTTGGGCCAAAATGAGAGTTTTCACTCAGGATATGCAGCTGGATAATTATGTCTTGGTCAGAATCTGCCATCTTTTCAACAACCTTGGGTTACCCTAACAGAGAATGGAAGAAAGGCATGTATGCTATGCATTTTTATTGTGGCATCAGTAATGATTTATATTTATAAGTGGAGTGGGATGTTCAGAGGAAAGGCTTAAAAACTTCCATGTTAAAAATTATTAAAAAATGTTATGAAATCATAGAATCATAGAATGGTTTGGGTTGGAAGAGACCTTAAAGCTCATCTAGTTCCAATCTCCCTGCCACGGGCAGGGACACCTTCCACTAGACCAGGTTGCTCAAAAGCCCATCCAGCCTGGCCTTGAACACTGCCAGGGATGGGGCAGCCACAGCTTCTCTGGGCAAGTGTCTCATCACCCTTTTTCCTAATGTCTAATCCAAATCTGCCCTCTTTCAGTTTGAAGCCATTCCCCCTTGTCCTATCACTACATGCCCTTATAAAAGTCCCTCTCCAGCTTTCTTGTAGGTCCCCTTGAGGCACTACAAAGCTGCTCAAAGGTCTCCTGGAGCCTTCTCTTTTCCAGGCTGAACACCCCCAACTCTCTCATCCTCTCATAGGAAAGGTGCTCCAGAGGTGCTTCTATTCATCTTTGTGGCCCTCCTCTTGACTCGCTCCAACAGATCCATGTCCTTCTTATGTTGGGGGCTTCAGAGCTGGATGCAATGCTCCAGGTGGGCTCTCACCAGAGGGGCAGGATCACCTTCCTCAACCTCCTGGTCATGCTTATTTTGATGCATCCCAGCACATGGTTGGCTTTCTGGGCTGCGAGTGCACACGTTGCTGGGTCATGTTGAGCTTCTCGTAAACGAACACCCCCAAGTCCTCCTCAGGGCTGCTCTCGATCCATTGTCTGCCCAGCCTGTATTTGTGCTTGGGATTGCAAAGACAAAAATATAAAAATTAGGATCTTTACTGTCAAATTGAAAGCAGAACTGAATAAAGAGTTCAAAGGCAGATTTGCGTAGTGTGAGTACAGTCTGGGTAACCAGTCAGTGTGATAAGGGATTGAGGAAATTATGAACTAACCATGGAAAATGAGCCTTGTCAGGTGAATCATACTCCCATCAGGAAGTCATTGGCACAGTCCAAGAAGAGCAGCAGCGCACAGGCACCAGGCCAGCACAGAGGGATTTTTGGGCCATGATAAGCCAAGCTAGATCAGTTAATCAAACAACAACTTTCAGTTGGACCTGAACCTGTAGAAAACATGGGTAACTGAGGCTACAAGAAGAACTAGATCACAGTGGGTAGCTCGCCTAGGAAGTGACATCGTGCCATGGAAGTCTGTAAGTAGGAATTACATGTGGAACAAAGGTATACCTGCAGGAGCATCAGTTTTCCTAAAACCATTAGTTTTCCTAAAAAGCCATGTATAAGTTCTGAGAATCTGACAATTGTTTTTCTCCTCAGGGTATGGGAACATGGCCCCAAGCACTGTTGGAGGCAAGGTTTTCTGCATCTTGTATGCCATCTTTGGGATTCCACTCTTTGGCTTCTTGCTGGCTGGGATTGGAGACCAACTAGGAACCATCTTTGGGAAGGGTATTGCAAGGGTGGAAAAAGTTTTCAGAGTAAGTTCACTGTCAATATTTTGCTTGTGTTGTATAACTTGCTTTTAATTCTGTTGCTATTACCTGCAGTCCTATTTACATGTTGGGCACCATGAAATATTTACATGTCTAGTTGAGATGATGCTTAATGTCCTTATGGGCCTCTGCCACTGCCCTGCCAAATGCTGTTTTGCTAATTTGCTGATGGTTCACTTCAGTGATTCTCTCTTTGAAGCAGAACTTCTAGAAGTGGCCTGTGTGATGCTTCCCTTGGAGGCAGAGTAACTGGAGGTAAGTGTTTTCAGGGAGGGAAGGAGAAGAATCTTTTTATCCAGTGCATTTCCTTAACAGGTCTCTTGCTCCATTCAGCAGTATAACTGTGAGCATGGAGCTCGTGCCATGCAAGGAACACGTGGCAACCCTTGGCATAGCTGGAAAAGATGAAAGGAGAATTCCTCCCAGTGGAGTTGTCCTTGTGAGATTCTGCTGCCTCTGACATGACCTCTGTGGGGCCCCACCAAACCTACATTAATTAGCAGCACAGATTAGAGCCTAAGAATGCCATATTTAGCTATTGCAGTGATCAGCCCACACACTCTGCAGGAATTTTAAGAACAATTTGAACTCCATAAAGGGGGAAAGAGATTGACTCTTATAAAATACATGCTATCCCCACAATATTAACAGAATATTTCAGCAGAGGAGCTGGACACATGCCACTGCTCATCTTGCAATCCAAAATGTTGGCACTGTTTCATTGTGTAGATAACCAGGAAAACAACTATTCATTTGTGACTAGGTAAGGCTGGAAGTATTTCCTTGCAAAATATTGTGTTCTAAAGCCAGGAATTTTTCATGTTCCATTTTAGGAAAGGGAGGCACTGGCAGAGTGACGCTGCTCGGGACATGAGGAGGTACCCCAAACACCAATCATTGGCTAGACTATGCCATCTGCCCTGCAGGAGTAATTATGTTTGGTACAAGAAAATAAACATGAACTATGTCAGAGACGTAAACCAAAGCTTCTCACCCCACAAGCTGTATCTAATCAGCTACTGATTATTCCTGTATTTCCCATCTTCAATAATCTGGAGCAGAACCTGGCTACTAGTCTGCTCTCACATGCATACAAATGTGATTCCCCAGAAAACGGATGTGTATAGGGTCACCATATCCACTGGTCACAAGCATTCAATATTTGGGTTCAGTGATGAACCAGTTCTCCCCGCCCATCTGAGAAAACCATGTAAAATCTACTTAAAAAGTTGATAAGTCTTACAAATAATTTTCACCTGAGAAAGCTTTCCAGACACTGCAGCAATTAAGTATGCATTCCAAGGTGTCTTAAAACTCTGAAAGTAGCATGTGTGAGGGAACTTATGAACAACCTGAGACTGTTTCTATAATAAACAGCAGAACAAGCCCCCCTCTTTTGGCTTGCTCTGTACACAGAGGCTGCAAGCATCTAAAGATAGAAAGGAAAACACTCCATAGGCACAGTCTTCATCATGAGTTAAATACAGGCTAAATTCAGATAGTCTTTATTCAAACCTTGTAACAAGTATTCAGATTTTCACTGGAAGTAGATGGGATGAGCGTAACTGACAGATCTTCCCTCATCTTGCAGTTCGGTGTAGATGCATTCAGACTAGGCACAACGTGCTTCTAAGAGCACGACAGGATTTTCTGGCTTCTGAGGTGATTCCACTGTGAACAGTTCCTGCTTGGTTACTGCTTTCACTCCTCTGGCTTACCCCATGACACTGAGGACAGGTATGGCAACACAGCTGGTAGAGTGCAATACAGGGATGTGAGTGAGTGCCAGAGAGGTGAATGGTGGCAACACTGCACCTCTGAAGCTCACATCTCGAGAAAACAGACTATGTGCAGAAATACAATGCCTGTCTAAACAACTCACACTTCACTGAAACAGGGACTTGCCAGAACAGTCACATCTGCTACCTGTCTTTCAGCTTAGAGAACCTATTCTGCTCTAGATTTGAGACATGTTATGAAAATGATACACACTTTTTTCTTTCTTTATTTTTTTTTAACCCTGAAAGACAGCAATAGGTATTGCCTTGAAACAGTCTTAGGAAAAGTAGTTCTTAGTTGAAAGATGGGACTGGGGCCAAGGCAGGAGTTAGGGAAGTCCCACTCAGCTGGTGGAAAGCTTTCTTTTACCAACTGTCAAAGTCCTACTTTTCCTAAACTTTGTTGTTTGTCTTTCTGAATACATCAGACCTACCCTAGCTACTCTTTCTCTTAGAGATTCCACTTCTTTTTAGGGATTTTTTGCTTCTCTGATTTCTTCTGTTACTGTACGAGTGTCAGTAATTGTCTTTACAAATTCCTTATCTGAAAATGAATGGAAAACAGATTCTGGGAAAGAAATTTTGTACAGGAGAGTAACTGTGCAGAGGAGGAACACTTAAAAATAGTCTTTTTTCTTTGTATCCCTTCTGTCCATCGATTTCCTCTATTATCTCTCTCCTTTTTCTCCCTCCTTTCCCCTGGCTTACATCAAACCTGTACCATTATACCAGACATCAGTGCGGGACTGCTGAATGAGTTCTCAGCAAAGAAGTCTTTTGAGGTTTCCTTAAAGTACCATCTTTATTTCTTCTTTCCATAGGGTAATGCCATAACCCAGGGACCCCGACTGCTTCATGCCAGGCAGTCCCCACCCTGCACGTTGTCTTCCAGCCCCATATCAGCATCAGTTTTGGCAGCTGAATCAAACTTTCAGATGAGATCATTCCCAAAGCCAGAAATTTAAATCCAGATCACTGCCTCCACAAACCAGTGAAATCATTCTGGATCTGCACTCTTGTTACTGAACTCAAAATCTGGGGCATGGTTAATAGATAAATGAGTTATAACCTAAGTGATATGTTAGCTAGTAAGGTCCTATTTGTAGTTCTGAATATATGGCCTGACACCTGCATTTCTGAGCAGATTAAGTTAATGGAAGACTGAAGAGGAAAAGTTTCCTCTCCACTTTCTGGCATCTAATCAAAATATACCAAAAGCCAACACGATCTCTTTTATTCTTTTTGTTTTTCATTATTAGCCAGCATCAGTGTGTATTACATCAGCTGCTAAAAACCCACTGAGGAAATTAGCACCCTGACTTTTCTTTTTTAATATAGCATTGTTCCTTGTGGTTTTCTGTAAGGAAAAAAGCTACAATTGAAAAAAAAAAAAAAAAAAAAAATCAGACAAGAACTTCCACAGGGGAACTGTTCAGTGCAATGATCAATCTGCCATCTGCTGGCATCCTGTCTTTGGACAGAGCTCTCAGGACAGGTGTGAAACTCAACCTACTGGTGCGCATACACAGAATTATTCCAAAATGATACAAGATTTATGAGTGTAATTTCAGTGTTCAGAGCTCAGCCTAACAATTTCCTGGGTCATTTTCACCACAGAAAAAAATGGTTGAGAAATATAAAAAGTTAGTTGCTAGAAAGAAATCCTTTATTTCCATAATCTAGTAAGAATTTCTTACTGTTGCAGTAAAGACAGACCGAATTATGTTCTGTTATTGGCTATTAGTACTTCAATTCCACAGAAGCCAGCCAGGAACAGGGCCTCAGTGTACTAAGACTCTGTGGAAACACTGATTTGTAAACAGTGTTTTTAAATGGACAGGAAAATACGTAGTCAGAAAAAAGGATACGATAGTATCAAATGTCAGGTTGGTTGTGAACCAGAAGGTTTTGGAGGGAAGAAGCCAGATGGAAATTAACGGCAAAGCAAGGCTAAAAGGCTGGAAGAAGAATAGAAATTGATACTGCTAAAAGAATGGGAAAGTAGGAGCAAACAGACACTTGCTCAGGAGGACTACAAGGATGTCATGAGGTTATGCAGGGAGAAAATTAGAAGAGCCAAAGCCCAACTAGAACTTAATCTCACTACTGCTTTAAAAGACAATTAAAAATGTTTCTATAAATACATTAGAAACAAAAGAAGGGCTAAGGAGAATCTCCATCCTTTATTGGAGGCAGGGGAAACATGGTGACACAGAATGAGGAAAAGGCTGAGGCACTTAATGCCTCTTTGCCTCAGTATTTAATAGTAAGACTAGTTGTTCTCTGGGTACCTAGCCTTCTGAGCTGGAAGACAAGGATGGTGAGCAGAATGAAGCCCCGGTAATCCAAGGAGAAATGGTTACTGACGTGCTACATATTTTAAGTAGGTATGCACCTGAATGTACATTTCAAATCTGAGCATCCTGAAATTTAGGGGTGAATTAAAACAAAACCTAGACACAGATCTGAATTTTGCAGATAGTTAACACTAAGTTTATGGATACATCCGTAGCCAAATACTAACTAATACACAGAGAGAACTGTGTAATCCTTCATAATCCTCATAAAGCATATTTGGCTAAAAATGGACGTTAGAACATTAGAATAATAAAAAAATCTAGATACGCTTTAGTGCATGCCAGCAATACCTTACAAATCTGTTGAGTATTTTAATTTCATTTTCAGTTCTTCTGTTTTAAATCCAAACACATGCTTTTTGTAAATTAGCTGATGAGGAAAGTGAAATAAAGGAATGCGTGTACGGTAAGAATCCAGAAATCGCAGCAACTGCATAGGTCCTACACAAACAGCATGGCAGAAAGAGCAGCTTGGAAGAGCAATACACAGCAGCTAGCATACATGGATGCACCAGTCAGCAAGTGCTCTGCCTCTGTGTATTTCAGCTTGTCTTCCTCATCAAACTTTATCTAGACCCAAAGTAACTGTCTTTAAAAACACAGTCAGTGCTGAGATGTTAGACTGTTTGGAATCATTTGTTTATAAGCAATTTAAGGCTGATGCGCTCTCCTCAGGAAAGTAAGACGTCAGCACAGTTACTTTTTAAGCATAGAATCATAGAATCATAAGGGTTGGAAAGGACCTTAAGATCATCTAGTTCCAACCCCCTTGCCATGGGCAGGGACACCTCGCACTAAACCATGTGGCCCAAGGCTCTGTCCAACCTGGCCTTGAACACCGCCAGGGATGGAGCATCCACAACCTCCCTGGGCAACCCATTCCAGTGCTTCACCACCCTCACTGTAAAGAACTTCTACCTTATATCTAATCTAAACTTCCCCTGTTTGAGTTTGAAGCCATTACCCCTTGTCCTACCACTGCAGTCCCTAATGAAGAGTCCCTCCCCAGCATCCTTGTAGGCCCCCTTCAGATACTGGAAGGCTGCTATGAGGTCTCCACGCAGCCTTCTCTTCTCCAGACTGAACAGCCCCAACTCTCTCAGCCTGTCTTCATACGGGAGGTGCTCCAGCCCCCTTATCATCCTCGCCACCCTCCTATGGACTCGCTCCAACAGCTCCATGTCCTTTTATGTTAAGGACACCAGAACTGTACGCAGTACTCCAAGTGAGGTCTCACGAGAGCAGAGTAGAGGGGCAGGATCACCTCCTTTGACCTGCTGGTCACGCTTCTTTGATGCAGCCCAGGATACGGTTGGCTTTCTGGGCTGCAAGCGCACACTGCCGGCTCATGTTAAGCTTCTCGTCAACCAACACCTCCAAGTCCTTCTCTGCAGGGCTGCTCTGAATCTCTTCTCTGCCCAACCTGTAGCAGTGCCTGGGATTGTCCCGACCCAGGTGTAGGACCTTACACTTGGCTTGGTTAAACTTCATTAGGTTGGCATCGGCCCACCTCACAAGTGTGTCAAGGTCCCTCTGGATGGCATCCCTTCCCTCCAGCGTATCAACCGAACCACACAGCTTGGTGTCGTCGGCAAACTTGCTGAGGGCGCACTCAATCCCACTGTCATGTCGCCGACAAAGATGTTGAACAGGACCGGTCCCAACACTGATCCCTGAGGGACACCACTCGTTACAGGTTTCCAACTGGACATCGAGCCATTTACCACAACTCTTTGCATGCGGCCATTGAGCCAGTTCTTTATCCACCGAGTGGTCCATCTATCAAATTGACGTCTCTCCAATTTAGAGACAAGGATGTCGTGTGGGACAGCGTTGAACGCTTTGCACAAGTCCAGGTAGATGACGTCAACTGCTCTGCCCCGTCCATCAGTTCCGTGGCTCCATCATAGAAGGCCACCAAATTGGTCAGGCAGAATTTCCCCTTAGTGAAGCCATGTTGGCTGTCACCCACCACCTCATTGTTTTTCATGTGCCTTAGCATGTTTTCCCGGAGAAACTGCTTTAAGATTTTGCCAGGCACAGAGGTGAGGCTAACTGGCCTGTAGTTCCCTGGGTCTTCCACCTTCCCCTTCTTGAAAATGGGGGTTATATTACCCTTCTTCCAGTCATCGGGAATTTCACCTGACTGCCACGATTTTTCAAATATGATGGACAGTGGCTTAGCAACTTCATTCGCCAGCTCCTTCAGGACCCGCGGATGGATTTCATCATGTCCCATGGACTTGTGCACGTTCAGGTTCTTAAGATGGTCTCGAACCTGATCCTCTCCTACAGTGGGCCTAAGGTCTTCATTCTCACAGTCCCTGCATCTGCTTTCCAAGACTTGAGTGGTGTGGTCAGAGCATTTGCTAGTGAAGACTGAGGCAAAGAAGTCATTAAGAACCTCAGCCTTCTCCAAATCCATGGTAGCCAGTTCTCCCAATAGCTTCCGGAGAGGGCCCACGTTGTCCCTAGTCTGTCTTTTATTTGCTTCATATCTATAGAATCCTTTCCTGTTATCTTTCACATCGCTTGCCAGATTTAATTCTAGCTGGGCCTTAGCTTTCCTAACCTGGTCCCTAGCTTCCTGGGCAATGCTCCTATATTCGTCCCAGGCTGCCTGTCCTCGCTTCCATCTTCTGTAAGCTTCCTTTTTTCCTCTAAGTTTCCTCAGCAGCTCCTTATCCATCCATGGAGGTCTCCTGGCCCTCCTGCTGCACTTTCGTCTAGTCGGGATGCAACACTCCTGAGCATGTAGCAGGTGATCCTTGAATATCGACCAGCAGTCTTGGGCCCCCCTGCCCTCTAGGACTATATCCCATGGAACCTTACTAAGGAGGTTCCTGAAGAGGCCAAACTCTGCTTTCTTGAAGTCCAAGGCAGTGAGCTTGCTGCACGCTCTTCTCACTGTCCTGAGAATCTCAAACTCGACCATCTCGTGATCGCTACAGCCAAGGCTGCCCTGGAGCGTCACATTTCCAACCAGTCCCTCCCTGTTGGTGAGCACAAGGTCCAGCATGGCACCTCTCCTCGTCGGCTCCTCTATTGCTTGAAAGAGGAAGTTGTCTTCCACACAATCGAGGAACCTCCTGGATTGCTTATGCCGGGCCGTACCGTCCCTCCAACAGATGTCAGGATGGTTGAAGTCCTCCATGAGGACAATGGCCTGCGAGCGTGAGGCTGCTCCTATCTGTCTGTAGAGTGCTTCATCCACAGAGTCCTTTTGATCAGGCGGCCTGTAACAGATCCCCACCGTAATGTCCTCCATTGCTGTTCTCCCTTTGATCCTGATCCACGAACACTCTGTTAACTCATCACCCGTCCCCAGACAGAGTTCCATACTCTCTAGCCTATCACTGACATAAATAGCAATGCCCCTCCCCGTCTGCCTGGCCTGTCTTTTCTAAACAGCCTGTAACCTTCCATTCCGACACTCCAGTCATAGGAGCCATCCCACCATGTTTCTGTGATACCAATGACATCATGTTCCCGTAGCCTTGCACACATCTCTAATTCCTCTTGCTTGTTCCCCATACTACAGGCGTTTGTATAGAGGCACCTTAGCTGAGCTCCAAATACAGCCAACTAAATGGCTGGGGCAGCTGAAACATCTCTACATCACTCCAAGCACTTATTACAGATGCTGGCAACTGACCAGGAATGTTGGGATGGATCAATGCTCCCCTCCCCCAACACATCTAGTTTAAAGCTTTCCTGACCAGCCTGGCAAGCCTCCTACCAAAACAGCTCTTCCCCTTCTTTGTCAGACCAGCTCCACCAGCCTCCAGTAGACCTGGCCTCCCAAATCGAAACCCGTGTTCTAAATAGCCAAACCCCTGACTATGGCACCACTGTTCTAACCATTTATTAACCTGCCAAACACGCCTAGCTTTTTTAAGGTCCTCCCCTTTGTCCTGGAGAATCGATGAAAAAACTATCTGAGCTCCAGAACCCCTAACCACCTCTCCCAGGGTTCTGTAGTCCTTCTTAATGTTCTCCAGGCTACTGCTATCTCTATCTCTAGCACCCACATGGACCACTAGAAGGGGATAATAGTCAGCAGGACTTACTAGAGCAGGCAGCCTCTCAGCAACATCCCTGATCCGAGCCCCTGGCAGGCAACACACCTCCCTCGAGACTGGATCAGGCCGGCAGGTGGGTGCCGCTGTGCCTTTCAAAGTAGAGTCCCCTACTACTATGACCCGCCGCTTTCTCCTGGAGGCACCAGTAGTGATCCTCTTTACTGGCGCATCAGCAGGATGCTCATTAGGTGTGATGGGTGCTTTCTCATTAGCCTCCTGCAGAACTGCAAAGCAGGTCTGGGTGGGGACATCAGATTTAGGAGGAAGTCCCTTGTCGTTAATTGTTCTCTTCCTCCTTTTTTTGTTGTTTTTTCTCGTGACTAATTCCCAGCTTCCTGGGTTGCTGCTCTTCTTCTTTCCTATATGAGCAGTGCTAGACGTTTGCAGCCCCTGCGCAGTTTGGGCCTGGAGCAAGCAGCCCAGCTTCCTCTCAGCTTCCCTGGCATCTTTTAGCTCTCCAACAGCCTCCCGCAGCTCAGCCACCTGCTGCAGGAGGACCGCCACCAGGGCGCACCGAGTGCAGCCCTGTCCATTGCGCACCCTCGCCTCAAGAGACCAGTCGAGGCACTCTGTACCCTCCGAGGTCTGCGCCGCAGCCTCCCCTCTCATCGGCTCTGTCTGGGTGCCTACGCTGGCCACCGCCGGGGCAGAGCTCCCAGAGGGGGCCCTGCTCCTGAGGCGAGTACTTACCATCTCGCTCGCTCCCCGCTCGCCCTGCCTGCGCCAACTGCCGCGCCACGCCCTGACTGACATGCCACGCCCTGTTTGCCCGCCCTAGTGGCTCGCGCTCCCCGGGATGGGTTTTTCCCCACTGAGGGCTGGTGCCGTCACTCCTGGCACCGCCCCCTGTGAGTCACTGCTCGCGTGAGCTGAGCTGCCGGCTCCTGAGCGAGTCTTGTCGAGGACTTGAGGCTCCCTCAGTGGCTCTTGCCGCTCCGAACTGAGGCTCCTGGACGCTGTGCTTCCCCCCGCTCCGGTGTTAAAGGCGTCCTTTCCGGAGATACTCACCTCGGCAATTCAGCGTATGGAAATTCAAACAGTGAATCTCCCACCACACTGGAGTGGGTTGTGAACCATTTCTGATAGTGCACTCTTCCCTCCATCCTCTTGAAAAGGAGTTTCACTCTGCAGAAAACAACAGGGTACAGTGAGGAGGCATGTTTCAGTCCTTTTAACAAATACTGTCTGGCAACTGTTAAAATGTATGAGAATTCCTGAAACCCAGGACTTCATTGTCAAGATGCGTACTTCAGGTTGGAAAACTCTGGGTGCATTGTCCTTAAGTTCATCAGTAACATATCTGTTACAAAGAGGACTGTTAGTCTCATGGTACTCTACAAATGTATTCCTCTCTCTGCTTCTCCCTGTCTGGACTCCTTCAAAGCCCTTCTTAACATGAGTTGTTCTAATTGCTTTTTTTGGATGTAAAGCAGTCCAGTTCCAGGGCCATCTTGGCAATTCACTGTAGTATGTGTAGCAATGGCAGAAGTGTGACTGTAGACTCTTACAAAGTTGAACTGAAGGATGAAAGGCAGAAGTGGTAAAATTACAATCCCTCTCTCTGAAGTAGTTTTCTGCTGGAGATACTGCAGGCCACATCTTTTTCTTTTTTTATGTTTCTAATTGGTGCTTTAATTATGGTGATGAAATGATAGCAGGAAGTTTTATTTTTGCTTTTGATCATCACCTGCTTTATCACCTGCTTTAGCAGTCCTTATGCTCCAGTGCCAATAGAAGATGCAGGCAAATGATAATTCTATGGGTGAACTAAATAACTAATGGTGCCGGCTGTGACTTCATTGCATAAAGTGACTCTTCATCTACCTGAGCCTAATTTGTCTCTGAATTCTGTTTTAGGTTCAACCACTAATTTGTGTTATGGTCTTGAATATGCTGGTTTTAGTCTTTGGATCACTTTCCCTTTCGTTATATTTGAGCTGCAGGAAAGCATCTTTTTCTGCACAGTGCTGAGATAGTATGCTAGTACTTAAAAAATTCATGACGAAATATATAGATCCCAGCTTTTGGCATTTTATTTCCTCTAATTAGGCATTTAATTCAGTTATAACTAATGTGCTTCAGGGAAAGTAACTGAAACGCAGCAAAACTTTTGCTGATTTTTTCATATCTACTGGTCTCTGTTGCTGAGTATGTTTAGAGTCTGAGGTTAGGTGAACTGGTTATGGAGCACATTTTTCTTTAATCCTGCAAGTCAGTAACCACTTGTAAATTGGCATATAATTTAAGGGTTAATATTAACCTAAACAGTTAAATTTCAGATCTTGAAATCTCTGAAAGGTCTTTTAAATGTTTTGGTTTCATCAACAATGTCTGTTAGGGTTGCGACAAGTACAGCATCAGCCTGAGGCAACTTCAGATCCTTCAGAACTGAGATCCTTCAAAGAGAAGATCGTGAAGGTCTTGAAGTGATTCTGCCTCTAAAGGGAGCCCCAGGAGGTGTTGAGCCTGGTGGTGGTTGAAAGGGCGTTCTTGATGTTGCTAGAAAGAGAATGCAGCAGCTCTAAGAAGGGAGGACATGTCAACACCATTAATATTTGCTCCAATTTTAGAATCAAATCAGTCTCGCTTAAAAGATGATAGTATAAACAGAGGAGGAAAGACTGATTTAAAAGCAGGCTTTAAAACTAGCTGAAATCCAGACTATAAATGTTACCTGGAAATCTCAAGACATCTCCAGTGCACTGAAACCAAAACCCAATATGCATTGAAGTTCATCCCCCAAAGTAATTATCACTGGTATTACCGTAACACCTCTTTCTGTGAGTGTTAGGCACTGCACAGTGTAGCTGTTGACTACAGGGCCCTTCAGAGGAAATCTTGTACTGTTTTGCCTACTTATGTGAGGCTTTTTAATATATTTTCATTATTTTTTTCTTTATTATTTAAAATTATTAGAGGTTGAAACCTTCAATAATTCTTCTTACTGGAGTCATACTCTTGTCATTGAACTGCAGCACTGAGTATTTTACAGCTCTTAAAACCAGAATACTGTACAAAAACTCGTCAGGAATTCATGATTCATGCAAAGGCTTTATTTATTACTGTTCAGGTATCTGTCTGTATTACAGTGAATTGTGATATAGTTCATTTTTCATTTGGGAAGCAATTTTTATTACATTGCTTTCTGATTGTGGATAGAGTGCAGCTGATGAAGTATAGGAACCCAAGATCCTCTGTTATCTTCAGGGCTTTTCTTCATCTACTTTACTTTTTTTATTTTTTTTTTTTTTGTAGGGTGCCTGATTTTTTAGCACCTGATTGAATGTTTACGCAGCATTAATTAGTAAACCAAAGACATGTGCAGGAGGCAATTAGTGGCTAAAAACCTAATTTAAATTCAAGATAAGAGAGCCTTTGGTAATTGGCACTGGGTTGAAGGGGTTTCTAAACTCTTCTGTGCATGAAGGATCAATCTATGGATGATGATTTACCATCCTTAAAGAAGAACAAGAAGGCAATGCAGTAATGATAAAGTGAGTTTTCAGAAAAGGGTTTTTCAGAAAAAGGTTTTCAGAAAAGAGTTTTTGTTTTCAGAAAATAGTACTTAGGCTATTTTTGATGTACATTGGGGATTATATCTAGAATATGATCTCTGTCCTTTTGCCAGCTATTGCTCCGTCTGTCTGTTTCTTTTCTGTTTTCTGTGTTGAAAAAAGATGAGCCCTATTTGTTTCTCTATATCAAAGCTTAATCTTTGCCACTTCTCATTTGGTTTGAAATCAAGTTACTATTCAGAATAATCTCAGCATAAGCAGTAGCAAGGAGTTGCATTTCCATGCAACCCTGAATCCCAGTTTTCTTATTAAGGAAGTGAGTTAAGCTTACTTCCTTAATAAGGTCCTTCTTTATGGTTTGAAATGTTCAGGAACCACTATTCTAAAGGGTAGAACTGTATACGCCTGCTTCCTGCTAAAGTTAGTCACATAGTGTTTGATTGCAGTGAAGTGCACTGGAAGTAAACCCCAAGAGTCTCAAGCAATTATGTCTCACGGAACATAGGACACACAGGAGCTGAAAGCATGATTAAGAGTTTAGTGAGCAGCTAGGGTTTCTTAGATACTCTGTATAAAGCATAAAAGCTAAGATGCTTCAGTGGAAGCTGCTGATAAATGCCAAAGAACTTTTCAATCATCATTCTGAAAGTTAAACTGTTCCCTAAGCACTAATAGTGAATATTCTCCTTTTGTTATTGCCTAAAGTTTTGGTCATATTGCTGTAGAAACTTCTCTGTGTTCCTCACAGTACATTGTTGAAATACCCAATCCTGTGTGCCAAGGTTTTGAGGCAGGTGTTGCCATCTCTGAAAACCTGCTTTATATCCTGAAGAAAATCCTAACCTCAAGATTGTTTACATTTGCAATACAGAGAGTAAATGAAAAGCAAGACAGAAATGCAACTGCAACACCGAATCACTTCTAATACAGTCGTTGTTGATCCGTCATCTTCCCCAATAAATACATAGAGCCATTCTAGTTAGTGTTCTTCAGAATATCCTCCAAAACTCTTGTGGACAACCTTTAGTGAAGCATCAGAGTGAGTGTGAGGGGTGTGATGGATCTTGAAAGGATCTTGAAATAGATGGAAATTATTTCATGAGGGTACCTGTACATGGTGCCTCATCCTAAGCATAAGGACTGTGCTGTGTTTTCACTGAAGGATGCTACTTCAAGGTTATGAACAGGCTAGATGGAGGTGGCAAATTTAGAGTTATGCTACCTTTCAGGGCTGTTAAGCTATCCTATTAACCACTCTAATGTGATTTACATGTTCATATTTTCCGTTGGCACACATATGTGTCATTGTCCCAGTAAAAACGGTTTTGAGCCATGGGGCAAAGTATTTGATGCGCCCTTCTCCCTGTGCTAGACCTTTCCTTTTGAAGGTGCTCTCTGCCCTCCTTTTACCTTTGCAGGTAAGCAGTGGCAGCTCCTACAAAATGTTGGAGAAGGCTGGGAGGAGCAGGAGGAGAGTTGTGGTGTGAAGGCCTCTAGGGGTGAGGCATTTTACACTCTTTCCATGTTTCTGCCTGGGAATTGCTGCTCTGATTTCCTCCTTTTACTCTCCTTTCACTCTTCTGGGATCTTTCTCCCACCTAGAGTAAAATTCAGTCCCTGTGGGCCAGTTATCTGAGAGAATGCTCTTTTGTTACTTGGCTAGTCACAAATAGTGGGGGTTTTTTTAGAAAGACAGCAATATTGCAATCTTTATAGTGTTAATAAGAAATCTTCATGGTAAATACAAAATATGCTTTGGAGGCTTCTGCAAGAATTTCTTGTAGAGGATGATATATGCCATTATATCTGAGACAGGCAAGAGAAGGCTGCTCAGTCAGTTATTTGAAACTAAGCAGCAACTGAAAGCTGCAGTCCAGAAACAGGTACAAGAAGTCCAGTCTAAAGATCTGCTCCTTGTTTCAAAAGGTCACTCTTTAACCTTTCAATATCTAGTCCAACAAAGTACCCACTCTAGCCTTACAAATGCTGATGTTGTTACATACCTTATCACTAGGGCAATGTTCTGAAGGAATCCTGATGCTTTATTCCACTGTAGAGGAAGAAAATAAAACAAATAACAGAACAAAAAATGAAAGCCCAAACAGAGCTAAAAAAAGGAATATTTAATTTCTCCACCCTGCTAAGAGGAGATATTTCTAACATGAAGTTCAATTTTCTTTTTCTTGCTAGGTCTTTGGAAGTGGCCATGTCATGCAATACGTAACTAGATCACTCATTGATCTAGCTACACTAATTGTCTTTCTCTGTTTCAGTGCATTTCTTAATTAGATGCTGAGCAGATGCTCATAAATCTATGCTTGCTGCTACATGGCACTTTTCTTTGCACCAGCATAACTACATTTTTTTTTTTTCCCTTGAATTGCACTGATGAATAAAAGCGTTGACTCGACAGTGGCCAGATTCAGGATTATCCATTCAGGTACAGGGAAGTGATGTAGAATGACTGCTATTAACCAATTCTTGCACTCCCTGAGAGAAGGGAATACTGGTGCAGCTTGGAAGGGAATTGAAGGAATGCAAGCAAGAAGGAAATCCACAGTGACAGGTACAGGCAGCACTGAGGTTGATTCGACCATAGTGCTGATCACCAAGGAGCCCAGTGCTGTGCCAGTCTTTCTCTATGGCCTGTTGAGATGGGCATCACGCCTTACTGAGGTGTGTGCTAGGCTCTTGTCCAGGGCTGGATTGCATTTGACTGAGCCAAAAGGCATGCAGTGTGAACCTGTGACTACCTGCCCTGTCTGCACTAGCCTGGCACAAATGTTTTGACTAAGGCTATACCTAACTTCTGCGGCAGAGAAAAAAAATAGAATAATAGAACTGATATATGTGATATTCTGTTTTGTGCTTTGAGTACAAAGACTGGCTTTCCTCTTGTTAAAATATTTTGATCTGGAGAAAGGGATTTAACAAGCTGTTTAATTAATGCATGGGCAGAGACAATCTGTTCCAAGAATTGTTGGCAGCATGGGAGAGGGCATAAAGTTAAAAGCAGGTGAAGGGGACAAAAGAAATGTTAAAGAAATGTGTTTTCTTTGGGGGAATGCTTCAAAATGCAAAGCCTTGTGGAGAGATGACAGCATGTTCCATGCAGGTACATTATACTAGCACTAAAAATATGACTTCGGTTATCTAGCCAAAAACGTAAACAACTTGCTTGGAGTCTTGGGGATATTTGTCAGAAATTCAGAAAAGAAAATGTTTGGAAGATGGAGGAACCATCTGAGCTCACTGTGAAGCAGCAAATGTTCCAGTGCTATTTTTGGTTGAGTAGTACTGTGAAATGGGAGGTGACACTACAAAATCTTGGAATAAGCATGTTTGAAGTAAGCTGTTCATGGTAATATGTATGTTCCATATATTTAGCATTTAGTCTAGTCTGATAAATGACTGTAGCATCTTTTGTTCCTATACTTAGTGTCTCCTTTTTTGAAGGAACATGTATTATTCCTGTGGTCTCAGCTTGGGAAATTAATAACCTTGTTTGGTCCTTTCGTTGTCAACAGCCAAGTCAGAAAAGTTGTGCCCGAGTTAAGTCACATAAAAATATCAGGAGACATAAATGAATCCAGTTTATCTGCTTTGATCTGTAGGACCAGAGAGAGAGAAGTGGGGAAAAAAGTTTCTTTTACTCCTGAAATTATTGGATAAGATCAAACCTGATAAGACCCCCATGTATGTAATAGAAAGTAAGGAAAAAAAGAGGTCACAATTATTGGTGGAAAAGATGCATAAGAACAAAATTCTACTGATAAGGGTATTCTCATGACAATGTCTGTTCTCACCCCTCTTGGCACTACAGTAGGTTGACAGTAGGTTGTTTCATAGAATCATAGAATTGTAAGGGTTGGAAAGGACCTTAAGATCATCTAGTTCCAATCCCCCTGCCGTGGGCAGGGACACCTTGCCCTAAACCACGTGGTCCAAGGCTCTGTCCAACCTGGCCTTGAACACCGCCAGGGACGGAGCATCCACAACCTCCCTGGGCAACCCATTCCAGTGCTTCACCACCCTCACTGTAAAGAACTTCTTCCTTATATCTAATCTAAACTTCCCCTGTTTAAGTTTGAAGCCATTACCCCTTGTCCTACCACTACAGTCCCTAATGAAGAGTCCCTCCCCAGCATCCTTGTAGGCCCCCTTCAGATACTGGAAGGCTGCTATGAGGTCTCCACACAGCCTTCTCTTCTCCAGACTGAACAGCCCCAACTCTCTCAGCCTGTCTTCATACGGGAGGTGCTCCAGCCCCCTTATCATCCTCGTCACCCTCCTCTGGACTCGCTCCAACAGCTCCATGTCCTTTTTATGTTGAGGACACCAGAACTGTACGCAGTACTCCAAGTGAGGTCTCACAAGAGCAGAGTAGAGGGGCAGGATCACTTCCTTTGACCTGCTGGTCATGCTTCTTTCTGCTGGTTCACTGCCGGCTCATGTTAAGCTTCTCGTCAACCAACACCCCCAAGTCCTTTTCTGCAGGGCTGCTCTGAATCTCTTCTCTGCCCAACCTGTAGCTGTTGTTTGAATTAATATGAGCAAGATGATGCCTCTCAAGTCTTGGAAGACAAATGCAGAGGCTGGGAGAATGAAGACCTTAGGCCCACTGTAGGAGAGGATCAGGTTTGGGATCATCTTAGCAACCTGAATGTGCACAAGTCCATTGGACCTGACGAAATCCACCCACGGGTCCTGAGGGAGCTGGCGGTTGAAGTCGCTAAGCCACTGCCCATCATATTTGAAAAATCATGGCAGTCAGGTGAAGTTCCTGATGACTGGAAAAAGGGTAATATAACCCCCATTTTCAAGAAGGAGAAAATAGAAGACCCAGGGAACTACAGACCAGTCAGTCTCACCTCTGTGCCTGGGAAAATCTTGGAGCAGATTCTCCTGGAAAGCATGCTAAGGCACATGAAAAACAATGAGGTGGCTGGTGACAGCCAACATAGCCTCACTAAGAGCAAATCATGCCTGCCCAATTTGGTGGCCTTCTATGATGGGGCTACGGAACTGAGGGACAGGGGCAAAGCAGTTGACGTCATCTACCTGGACTTGTGCAAAGCATTCAACGCTGTCCCACACGACATCCTTATCTCTAAATTGGAGAGACATCAATTTGATGGATGGACCACCCAGTGGATAAAGAACTGGCTGGATGGCCGCATGCAGGGAGTTATGGTTCACAGCTCAATGTCCAACTGGCGACTGGTAACGAGTGGTGTCCCTCAGGGGTCAGGGTGGTCAGAGGGCTGGAGCACCTCCCATATAAAGACAGACAGAAAATTGGGACTGTTCTGCCTGGAGAAGAGAAGGCTGTGTGGAGACGTCATAGCAGCCTTCCAGTATCTGAACGGGGCCTACAAGGATGCCAGGGACTCTTCATCAGGGACTGTAGCGATAGGAGAAACGGTGATGTATTCAAACTTAAACAGGGGGAGTTCAGGTTAGATATAAGGAAGAAGTTCTTTAGTGTGAGGGTGGTGAGGCACTGGAACAGGTTGCCCAAGGAAGTGGTAAATGCTCCATCCCTGGCGGTGTTCAAGGCCAGGATGGACAGAGCCTTGGGCGACATGGTTTGGTGCGAGGTGTCCGTGCCTGTGGCAGGGGGGTTGGAACTAGATGATCTTAATGTCCTTTCCAACCATACCCATTCTGTGATTCTATGTCAGTGATACTGCCTCATACTGCCTGTTTACCTACTCTCAAGGTAGCTAAATGCTAAAAATCTGCATCTTCATTAATAAATGGAAATGACCTCTCCCCATAAGTGGATATATCACAGAAAACTCTTATTTCTTCTTAGATTCCGCCTTTCATCTTTTCCAGATTAGCTCTAGGTGGATTTAAATTGAAGTCTCTCTTGTTAGCAGGCACTAATTTATTTATATTTGATTAATGTCTTACAAATTATCTACTTCTTCAATGTGGAGAGAACTTGTTAGTAAAACAGAATTAAAAAAAAAAGACAGTAGAAAACATCTATTTTTAAAGTGTTTTCATTTTACTTAAACTACTATGAGATGAACTACTTTTCTTTGAGAAAGGCCTCTTTTACTGTTTCATTTTGACACCTGTAGAAAACTGTATTTATGCTACAAAATGGGCTCAGAGGATGTGTTAGCCTGGCTGGAGTTGCTCAGCTATTTACCAGTGTTGCAAATACTATTTAAAAGAGAAGTTTGTAGGAATCTTTCAGATTTCTCAACCTTCACTGTTGTATATGTGTGTATATATATGTATTTGTTTGTTTGTTTTAATAACGACTTGGTACAGCATAATACTGCAGTGGCTTAGGCTAATCTAAGTCTCGTCTTGATACAACTGTGCCAAAACTGGAATGTAAAGGCTGCGCTTCCTTATTCCTGAGAACCTGGGCAGCAAAAAATTATGTTCTTTGTAGTAAAATAGAAAGGCAAGTCCATCTGCAAAAACCCCATGCAAACCAACCTTTTTTGTAATGTATGGTTACTGCAATGTACATAATCCACGTACATATTCCACATTTATGCCTTAGCGTTTTTTTGATCTGTAAGAATTATGTGAATGTTCTCTGAATGCGTGTCTAACTGCAATAAGACTCCCCTTTTCACTTGTATCCTGATTTTCATGTGTTATTGTACACTAAGTAATTCTTCTTCTGAGTCTTGCTTTTGTGCTCTTTTCAGTAGCTCTAAAAATGCCTGATTCACCATTGCTTTTTGATTTCATTTGTACCAGTGGAAGAGTGAGAAAAGAATAGACCCTCAGCTGCTCTGCTTTTGTGCAAGTGACTGAGGTGCACAATAACCATGAGTCAGGCCTTTCTGCAGATCCTGTCATCAACGTTGCTACAATTTTTACTTAAAAAAACAGCGATCTTCGGCTGATTTTGTCATTCCTGAACAAGTGGATGTCCTGAACATTTGGTACTGATTTACAGGCCATTCTGTCCATTCCAGTTTCTACCATGAGACAAGATGATCCTCACACATAGAATTTTAATTTTAATGTTACTATTTGGGAACTGGAGGAAGGATTACTATGCATAACTTTGCTTTCCTAGTAGTGCTTAGCAGCACCAAAATACTTTTTGTCCAAGGACTTCTGGTACTATACAGCACTGCATATGCCTCCTAACCTCGAGTGGAGCAAGGTGTCTACCATTTCATTTTTCTATATCAGGAAACTGAAGCATTTAGTAAACCTGAACAAGTCACAGTGGCCAAACTAGTAAGTAAACAACAACCTGGTTAAATCCTCATCCTCCATGACAAAAAGTGAGCGTGCCAGTATAAGACATCATGTAACATGCATGGGATCAGTTGTTTTCCCTTCACCACACATACAGTAAGCGTGAAATCCTGCTATTATGAATGTGTGTCCATATGTCTTAAAGAAGCTAGATCATCCTTTAGTATTTCAGCAAATTGTTCAAAATGACTCCATAAAAAGAGGAAATAAGAAGTCAAGGCAGATTTTGTATTCTCATGTTGTTTTTCTTCTTGGTACTCCAGTGGCAGGTTTTTCCATGTCTTGTATTGGATTAACCTTATTTATGGCATTATATTGCTAATCCTATTTAAATATTTCTGTTCAGCCAGACACAGAAAACAATGTACAATGCACACACACAAAAATAGAAAAGTGTAGGGATCATCTCAGTTTCAGAACTAAAACTATCTACCTGGGTTCTAAATGCAGAGCTTCCCAGATCAGATGAGTGCCTCATGAATGTCTGACATTGTACCTCTAGAAGAAATGCTTGTGTTTTATTGGCAGCACTAGTACTGCCCACATGCTGGTTAGATATTAACCAGCTCAGGCAATATCCCTTCTGTATCTTCTAAGATCTTATTTCCTGTCTAGGCAATGTCCTAATCTGAAATTAGATCGCATTTCTGGGTTAAGGGAGATGCTTGATTTGGAAAACTAATTTGAAAGTATGTGACTTTGTGTGACTCCCACATTCCTTTTCCAGGATAAATACAGAATTTAGGCTGCCACTGTAATTAATCTGCAGTAAGATTTCTAGTAATTTCCAGGTTTCTTGTGAAACTTTACTGAATTTTGAGTTTATTTACAGCAGAGAATATCTGAAATAAATATGCCAGAGTCAATTGTGTTAATCCAGGCTTGCATCAATATTACAGGAAACAAATCTAAGTTTATATTAAATAAATTGAGAGTTTAGATGATCTAGGAGTGTAAAATGTTGCAATTACACTGCCAATATTTGTATTCTGTTTATAGCAGCCAATAACACACATACTCTTTGTTCAAGAGCTTTCCAATGTGGATTTATGTAGGTAATTTTGTCTCACAGTTTGGTATTTGATATAAATCCTTTATTTCTGGAGTAAATTGATAATACAGCTCTCTATTTTTTAACCTTAGTTTTTGTGAATGAAAGCTGGAAATTCTGAGTGTAGAAAACCAAAAGTATTGCTACATAAAATTTAATTTTTTTTACAGGAAAGAGAGGGTTTATTTTCATTTTAGTCTTGGTCATGCTTGTTGAATTCTTGGTGCTGGTGAGGTGGTGTAGGTGTACATACACATGTATGGATGTATGAATGTGCATTTTTTCTTACACACTGAAGCTGAACTGGAGTGTACTGGAGCCTTTTTGAAGCTCAGGGCTGTTCTTCTAGGCTCTGTTTCTTAGTAGTTAGTAACTACCTAGTCCACGGATAATGGGAAGCACATTTTTCTGGGACCAGAGCTAGAGATTCACTATTACCCAGGCAGGGCTCTCACTAATGGGGAGAGAAGGTTGTGTTTCACCTAATAAGCTCACAGAAGGCAGAAATAGGCATACCAGGTGACACCAGCATGATCAGTCTGCTGTTCACCAGGTATGTGACTGATCCAGAAATTCACTCAAAAATATTGTTTTTTCTTTTTTTTTTTTATTTCCTGTTTCTAGAAAAAGCAAGTGAGTCAAACAAAGATCCGGGTGATCTCTACTATCGTCTTCATCCTGGCAGGCTGCGTTGTCTTCGTGACCATTCCTGCAGTTATCTTCAAACACATTGAGGGATGGACAGCCTTGGAGTCCACCTACTTTGTGGTTGTCACTCTGACTACTGTTGGCTTTGGTGACTTTGTAGCAGGTGAGCAGCTTCAAGCTTAGTCATTGTGCATGAGAGCCTTGGTTCTTAGAATTGGTTTTCTGGTGTTGAGAGGAGGCTTTTCTCGATGTATTATATTCCAGGTGTTTCTGTTGTGGTTACTGTGCAATAGGACACCAGGTTGGTTTAAGATCCAGGTGCTTTGCCATCTGCAGATCGCAAGCTTTCAGCAGTGTAGATAATGGGAGCATGGGAAGCCCTGATAATCTATTGGGCAATGAATTATGCACAAGTCAAATTACTTTCCCATTGAATTCAAGATTTGTATTAGTCCATTAGGACTCAATCTAAGCCTGACTGCAGAAGCAAGCAGCCAAAATAATGAATGGATGAAGCTGTTATGAAATAGTGCTGAGCCATAGGGCTGGAGAAATCTCTTATCAGATGCAGTAGTGGGCTGCTACTACAGGAGCTGCAGCTTTTCAGAAATTACGTTCTCTAACCTTGGCAGAAATTCTGACATTACAGTTGCCTTGTTAAGGAAGACTCATGTAGGAAGAGAGGGACTAATGGGATATGCATCTCAGTGCTAGGACGATACTCTCCAAGATTAATACAGTGCTAGCAGGAACTGTAAATACCCATCCTTATCATTTTCCAAAAAGGGAGTCAAGATTGTTGGCTGGAAATATGAGATTTTTTTTTTTTTTTCCCCCCCCATACAACTGCTTTGCTTATGACGAGTTGGTTAAATAAACGGATTTTTTTTTTTTTTCCCATTAGTGCATGACCTCTACTCCTCATTCCTGTTAGTGGTGCTAATTAAAGGCACTAAGATCCCTGTGTTACAGCCATATTATGCTACTGTTTTGTTACATCCTATCAATCAGTGAAATACAAATGGGTTAAAAACATGAAATAAAACTACAGGGATATGTAAAGTTTTTTTTTTGCTGAAGAGCTGCAGACAAGTCTTTTTGTAGAGAAGATTCTAATCCTCTTTTTTTCTGGCATAGTGGTATAGAAGACATGAATTAGTGAGGAAGAAAAGGCACTGAGCAAAGAAAGCCCCAGATATGAAAAAGAGGTGTTTTACAAGCATTCAGATACAGAAGTGATTGTATGAGCTTGGTCCATTTTAACCACTTAAATGTGAAGAGAAGCTCACTGATATTCTGTCTTCGTGGTACCACAGTGTGAAATAAAAATAATTCACAATATTTTTCTGAAGCATATCACACTTCGCTATTGTTTTCTTTAATAATATAATAGTAAAAAAACCTCTCTGAATATTAAATGGTTATATCCAGCAAGATTAGGAGAATATGATCCGCAGCTGGGTGGCTACTAACAACCAGAATTTTTCAAAAATCAAATAGACAACCCTGAATGAGAAAATTTCAGAGGCAATCTCATGATAAGAGTTTAAGGCAGGTGATCACCAGGAGATTTTGTTTTTGATGCTGGTTTTGAGACAGATTTCCTGTCACTTTTATTTTCTGTCACTTAAATCTCTCAGTATCTCTTTCTCTTCAACATCAAATAAAAAATACTACATTCTATTGGGTAAAACAGCATCAATGGAGCTATGGTGATTTATTCCACCTAGAATATGTCCCAGCTCTTGGCAGACTGGAAGGTTTTTGTACTACTGTTGGAGATAAAATTGTGGATGGTGCCTGAAAAAAAACAGAATATCTGATAGGCTGAAAAAAGTGGTGTCATACTTTCTCAGCTGCCTGATTACTCTGTAAGATAGACTTAGACAACCTGCTTCATAGCAACCTTCCTCGGGGACACGTATGATCAGAAGAGTCTCATTGTACCATGGCAACAGCAGCTCCCGCCTCCCATTGTTTCACACTCTTAAAGACTGGAGAAAAGAAAGTGATTCATGAAGTCTATGGGGAGAGATTATCATCAAACCCAGTATTTGGGTTCCTGCCAATTCTCAAATGTCTGACTTTCCATGGGGATGTTCAAACACCGTATGTACACTCATACTGAGTCTAGTTAAAATTACAGAGTCATAGGAATGTCTCAGATTGCAAAAAGCTTTGGGGAAAATGCTGAACTGTGTTGTCGGTGATGGGAGGAAAATCCTAAAATCCCTCTCTAGTCATACAGAGGTACATATTGATGTCTAGCTCTTGTCTAACCAAGACTGGAGTCCAGAAAATAGGCAACCCTCTTCCCAAGTCTCCTGTTAGGCTTGCTCTTCAGGCAGAGATTTTACACAGGTACCATCAGGGTGGTGTTTGTTCACCTGCACTGAGGGATATGGCTGTGCCCATGGGGCTGTGCAGACTCTTTGCCGCTCGCTCAATTCAGCTCAGGGGTGTGCCTGCTTTTCAGTGGCTCTCATTGCGCTGTGCTTAGCACTGTGGTAGGACTGGGAGTCTCAAATGTGAGGTTGTGTTTGCTTTCTTTCGAAAAAGCTTACTCTGCTCTGTGGTAGGCAGCAGCATGGCTGCTACTGCATTTGTTGGAGGCTCTTTGTAGTTCTTTAGATTTGCCAATGTCTTGCATACTTATTTTACCAGCTCATCTTGAGACCTGCATGAAGACCATATAGGGTATTTGTTGCTCCATTTGATCTGTATCTCCTCTCAAGTCACCGGCCAGAGAATAAAATCCTATAACTGATACCCAAGCAGACCGGATATCTTTATTCTCAGGGCTGATGCATGGTTGGCTTCCTGTCAGATATCCTGATTTGGAGAGGAAGCTACTTTTCTTTCTCCTGAGTATAGGTTTCTCAATCCTGAGGCTAAACCTATAAAATCTGGAAACTGTAACCTGAGGGAGTTGAACAGTAAAGCTTCTCAGCTACCAGGCTGCAGGCAGTTTAGAATAAGGAAGTCTAGCTGTATTAAACTTTTTTCTTGGGAATGTGTTCATGCTGTTGCAAGTACTATCAAAGCACGAGTTTCAGACTTGTTTCAGAGTATGCACAAAGAAAAGTGTTTACTAGGTGCTCTGGCAGGTCTCATAGCAGCAGAACAATAGGTAATTTTGACAAGTCTTAAAGTAAGAACAGACTATGTTCCTCCCATCTGACAGGCCTCTTGTCTATTATTAGAACTACAGTGGTGTTGGCAAGAGTCAAGAAATACTTCCAGGCATTTCTCAGAATTGCAGTTATTTTGTCATAATTTTGGCATCTCATGATTCCTAAGCATAAGTATATGCTTATTTCAGGAGGAAATGCTAACATCCATTACCGGGAGTGGTATAAACCCTTAGTGTGGTTTTGGATCCTTGTTGGCCTTGCCTATTTTGCTGCTGTCCTGAGTATGATTGGAGACTGGTTAAGAGTCCTGTCCAAGAAGACAAAAGAAGAGGTATGACTAGTAATTTTTCAGTGATTTGTCATTTTATAAGAGAGCTTTAAGTGCCTGATTCCTGCTGTCCTAAAGAAGGATGCTTCTCTGCATGACCAGTGCTCATTATTCCCCGTGGTTTACTTCACTGGCTGCCTTTGGTATCCAGTTTGCGCTGATCTTTAGAGAGGAAAAGAAGCAACAGAAGCAACCTAGGTTGTTCCACCTCTATCAGTACTACCAAATACACAAAGCACATCGATAGGATTGCAATTATCAAATAAGAAAGGCCAGCCTTCACTCTGAAACTAGCTACAAAATTGTGATAAAAATGTCAGTGTTCTCCCCTTAAAAATTGGAGCTGCATGGGTTTTGAAGACATTAATTGTCTCTCTTATTATGCAACAAGAATCTGCCTTCAAAACAGTGATTTATATTGAGTTTTCCTACTTTTCCCTATGCCAGGGAATATGGTTCTGAATAAAGGTTTAGATTCAGGCCCCTTACTGAGTACTGTGTTATTCAAAATTGAAGAAACCGAGTAGTCAGCATTGGGGAGAACATGATTAAATTAGACCATACCTTCCCTGATACAAAGACAATATTGCTAATGTTTCACTCAAACAAGGTGGGAAAATAGAAGGCAATTGCATGACTCCTGAGCTGAAGCCTGTTTTGGAGGATATTAATAGAATTTCAGTTTTTAAGGCAATCTCCTGCTGCATTACTAGCAAAGCTAACCTGGCAGGGTTACCCAAAGAGCAGGCACAGACAAAATTTGGCAGAGGGGTAGTGCTGTTTTTATTTATGAAGGCATCTCTGCTACCTGAGGCCCGGCGCCTCCTCTGTGCATCCCCATTGATAAAGGGGGCTTTACAGAGATTTTGGCTGTCACGTTGATCATCAGCAGGCACCTAGAGGTGTGAATCTGATATCTCATGGTGGATGTGAGATGCTTGCTGCCATAAGTAATAAAGTGCTAAATGGATACTTGGTCATCTGGACTGAGGAACCAAAGATGACTTCTTTGGGGATCATTGAGTGCAGAACCTGAGTTTATTCAATACAGCAGCCATGGAGGTGCTTTGTTCTTAGCTTTATTCCTATGCTGTCAGGTGCAAAGGAGTAAAACAGGCCAAAGCAGTGAGATATTTGAGGACATGCTTATGGTGCCCACACAGAATATGTGTTGAAAACTCCTCCAGCTGGCTTGAGAGGGTGGTATTTGGACAGTTATGCAATTGAAACCTCCTTTAAAGACAGTAGGCTGAATCAGTCAGCAGTCCACTTGCAATTATCTAATAGGTATTTCCAACGTTAGTTGGCACTGAACAGAACCTTCAGCGGGATTGAACAGCTCCATCCATGAGCAATATGGGAAAATACATTACTGTATTGTTACACTGGTGGTTGTGCTGTTCTGAAGCACATTTGGTGTATCTCTATATGTGATTAATTTTCCCCAATCCTGGCCATCCACCACTGACATTATAAGTCAGGAATTTTATTCTTAACCAAGAAGGGATTAGTGTGAACATCTCCCATCACGTAACACAGCTATAGAATGTGTGAGGTGGCAAAATGTGGAACAGGCAGTCAAGTTTATGCTGCATAAGCCATTTTACCTAGTCACTAGTTGGTATGTTTAGAGCTTGCCCAGTATAACCACTTTGCTACTGAAGTTTGGGCACAGATGGACGCAGTGGAGCTGAGACTGGTCTCTGATTTCATGCCAGAGAAGAAAGTGCTTGCACTGCTATTGTATAGTAAAGACTGTAGCCCTGTTCTGCTTTTTTTTTTCTTTTTTTCTTTTTTTGATTAATTTCTGTCTCTTGTTTTTGTAAAGGTTGGAGAAATAAAAGCCCATGCAGCAGAGTGGAAAGCAAACATGACAGCTGAGTTCAGAGAGACACGGAGGCGGCTGAGTGTGGAGATCCATGACAAACTTCAGCGGGCAGCCACTATCCGGAGCATGGAGCGCAGGCGCCTGGGCCTGGACCAGCGAGCCCACTCCTTAGACATGCTGTCTCCAGAGAAGCGCTCTGTCTTTACTGCCTTGGAAACAGGGCGCTTCAAAGCCTCATCTCAGGAAAGCATCAACAACAGGCCTAACAACCTGCGCCTTAAAGGCTCAGATCAGCTCAATAAGCACGGGCAGGGGGCATCCGAGGACAACATTATTAACAAGTTTGGATCATCTGCTAAAATGACCAAAAGGAAAAACAAAGACCTCAAAAAGACCATCCCTGAGGATGTGCGTAAAATTTATGAGACCTTCCGAAACTACTCCTTGGATGAAGAAAAGAAAGAAGAGGAGACGGAGAAGATGTGTAATTCTGAGAACTCTTCTAGCACTGCAGTCCTGACCAACTGCATCCAGCAGCACTCAGACCTGGAGAATGGAGTGATCCCCAATGAAACCAAAGAAAGGGAACATGAAAACAAAGTGTTACTTGAAGACAGAAATTAAATGTAAAAGATGCTTGACTTGAATTAACAATGTTAGTGTTTTTATATACATATATATATTGAGACACGTGCCTTATACAGACTCCTTGTTCAGTCTGAATTATATAGCATCGAAGAATATTTCACTGTGCCATAAAGACTCAAGCTTGCTCTGCCAAAACATATCAGGAACACAGCACTGCAGAATGGCAACAGAAAGCTACGCACATGGAAATTTCAGCCTGTATAAAATTACCAGGGTAAGACACAAATGAAGAGATTGAACCATGGCAATATCACCAGAGTGCTCCTACCGTGGTATAATATTAGACAGGGCAGCTATGTAAGAAGAGCCTTTCAAAGGGATGAAAGAGTGTATCTTTCTAATGGAGTATGCATCCATAAAGCCTTCCCCTGGTGATTAAAAAGAGGAGAAATGATCAGAGTGAACTAGAAACTCTCAGTAAGGCTTAGTTTACGTTTTGGCACGTGATCCAAGCTAGACTTCTAGATTGATTCCCCGCCCCCCCCCCCTTTTGAAACAGATGCATTATCTTTCTAAACTCCAAAAGAATGTCCATGGACACAGCTGGGTGCTGGTTTGAAAAATCAACACAGACACATTTAAGGGTTGGATTGCTGTTTTCATTAACAACAAACAAAAAACCCCAAACAACTCTGTGGGTATTTCTCTTAACCAGTGACAAAAAAATAAAAAAGGAAAGGAAACAAATGGATTTTTTTTTTTCTCGTGTAGGAAATATTCAATGTAACGTCACAGCAGGAACATGCATATGAAGAAAGTGCAGCATTTTGTGCTATGTTGTTTAAAAGAAGAGAAACATTAATGATATTTGGCTAGGTGTAAAAAACAGTGGTTCTTTTTTTTTTTTAAAGAATTTTTCATTCACACTTTCTACCACTGGAAAAACCCCTTCAATTTTAATGCTGTAAGACTATGAAGACAGAAGGAAAGCTATAGCTTTTGCATGTCAGCAAACTGCTGTTCTCTGTAGCTGAATCTGAATTTTTAAAAATAGACATAAAAGCATATATGCTATTCACATGAGGGCCAGGGCAACTATAGAATCTCAGGGCTCTCTGCCCCTTTTGCTGGGTTTGGGTTTAGACATAAGCTGAGTCATAATCTCGGAAAATAAAAAAAAAAAGGGAAAAAGAAAACAGAAATTTAGGAAAAGAAGTTGAGAAAAAGATGGTGGTAATCTTTTAAGTGCTTATAGCTTTAAGTGCCATTAATGCTGTCATATTTTGTAACTTTTTAAACAAGTATTTTGAATTATTTGTTTTATTTCCTTTCAGGTACTATCTTTGTTTGACATTTGCTATCTCTCTTCTTGATAAAATCTAAACATGAGCTCTCTGCATTTCTAGACTAAAGTGAAATGTAACCAAACTGTGGGCATTTTGGATATAAGAAATACAAATGTCTCTAGACTTCACACTAAATACTCAAAGAAAAGGCTGCAAAATAATTAATGTGAATTGCAAAACACACCTCACTAGCCTCAGCCTGTGGGCTACTATGTTTACCATTGCAGATAGAAGATTTTGCATGCTGGAGATGAGATACACAATTGCACCAGTGATGCTTTCCCCGCGCCTTCTCAAAATCCTAAGTATTCCTGCAATTCAAATTGTAGGCTTAAAAGTAAAGTAAACATGGATGTAGATGGCAGAGACAAACCAAGCCTTACAAGCTAGTCAAACATATAGGCACTTGCAGGTTATACAGACACAGACTTTTGGAATTGCCTGCCCATGTCTGCGTACACAAAAATGTATGCTTCATTTTCTGTCGTAGTGTCTGAGATTTTGTGCACAATGAGCCAACTCAAAATCTAACTAGTGACTAGAATACATGATTGCCATGGCTATGAAGAGAAGCATGGCCACCATGCAAATGCAAATTTTGAGTATGCATATTTGCATATCTAATTGACTTTTAACAATTAGCAGAAGTGAGCCAAATTCTACTAGTGCAGTGGAGGAAAGAAGTTCTTAGTATGTTCTGTCTGCTGGTTCACTTCCCTTGAAATATCATCTTTCTCATTTCATTTTCTGTCTGAAAATTAAAGATGAAAAAGCAAGGTTTGAAAAATTTCAGGTCATTTGGGATTGCTTTAACTCAATAAGATCCAACAGAAATTGAATTCTGCTTAGTTCACCAATGAATCTCTTAAGGTGCGGTGCTGCGCTCTGGCTTTAGCTTACTTGGAGGCAGGGCAGTAAGCCCAGTGTCCAGGGAAGGTTTAATCTGACTCAAGAGCTGCTGTGGGTTGTGGAAATTTTTGTGCCATGCAGCCCTCTTGGGTGAAGCCCTCTCTTGGCTTCACAATGATGCAAATGGCAGCTTGTGGCCATACTCAGATCCTATCCCCAGATCTTGTCCTCCTCAAGCCACAGGCAGATACCAGCAGGTCTGTTCAAGAACCGGAGTCCTTTAGCCCTCCTGTCATTCCTGGTTTTGGGTAGGCCTGGGATGAAGTTCAGCCTAGTGCCCTGTGAGCAAATCTTATGAAGTCTTTCCCAGAAATACAGTGAATCATGTTGTGCTAACTCTATAGTACCAGATTGAAGTATACTTGTATGTAAAGTTTTATGTTGTTCAGATTTGGGGTTTTACTAGTGGGAAGTTAGGAGTGAAAGCTACAATTTAGATTTGCATTTGAATTCCAGACAAGGTTCAGAAGTTCTTGGACATGTGATTTGAGTCCTGGGAATTAAAGTACTGCCTAGTTACACAGTCCTGCGCTTTACTCATATGAAGGATCAGGTGCACAAAAGTATCTAATCTGACATAAGAACATATAGATTGTGCTACCAATTCTCCTTGGTTACTAAATGCCAAAACTATCATCATGCATGTGGTGTTATTTGTTCCTCAACTGAGTTCTTCTCACAAGAAATGCTTGCCTGCAATGGAAAAGTCCTGCACAGATGCACAGGCAGCTCTAAGTGCATATGAAATATAAGGCTTAGTCATAGCCAGAGCATTTCTGCTGATCAGGGCCAGGAAAAACAAAGTCTGGCTTGTAGGACTTGCCTGTGTGAGCAGGGAGTTGGATAGCGGGCAAATCATGGAAAACAGGTCAAAATGGACATAGTGACTGAGGAGGCAAGTTTTGGTGGCCAACTTCAGGACTATTTAATCTGATGGAATAGGACAATGAAAGCTTGGCACATTTTTATCTCTAAACTTTCTAAGTCTGATTCTGTCCAGATTCTATCTGATGATGTGTGTGCCTCACTCCAGTCTCTGCCTGTCCATGCCATGTGTGAGCCCCTAGCTGACATTTTTTCAGCTGTGTCTTCAGCAGCTCCTGGTTTGGGATGCGATAGTTTCAGGGACAAAGGATAATGCCGAATAAACTCTCAGTGAGATACTGAACAGAGCATTTGATGACCTTTTACATGAAAGCAAGATGCTCTCTTTCATTCCTTTCCATTTCTGTGTCTGTGAAACTTGCTGAGAAAGCTGCCAGTCTGCTGCTGGAGTAAATATTTTCTTCTGTATGACTGCCTATTAAATACCTCAATATACGTAAATTTTATTATAATATGGGAAGTGCAAATGGTGTATTGCAAAGGGGGCCAGACAGAAATGCCTGACAACTGAAATGACGTTTTAATGCCCTAAATTGCTTCTCTCTTTGTAGAGGCCATCTCTTGGTTTTAGTTGTATGCAACAGCTTGGGAGAGAATCTCAGTTCAAGCATGAAGTGTTTTTATGGCTAAAATTCTTATCCTTTGGCATTTACTAACGCTTATAAAAACTTGTGATGTTATTTGTACTGGGGCTGTTCCACCATTATTGAAAGTTTTAGAAAAAGGTAGTCTGAACCATATCCAATGTTTCTAAATTACGCTCTTTCACAGCAGCCTGAATATAGAAAGCCAAACAAAAGCGTGGTTTACTGACTTTAACTCTCAGATTCTGTCTTGAGCACAATGTGGCTTTACATGGGAATTGGGACCTGAAAGAACAAAGGAAGCATGGAATTTCTGTAGCCACGGCCCTCACACACAGAGGACGATTCAGCTTCTCTTTTCCTACAGCTTTCAGCTCTGAAGACCCACTTTCTTCTGCCTTGTGCAGGAGAATTCTGGCATGCTACTTTGGGGATCTTCTTGAACCATTACTGAACTTGTGCATATTTTGCATGAGTGGTTTTGAAAAGATTTGTATCTTCATGTGGCAGTCTGTGAATTTCATTATCCTTTAATAGGGGACATTATTTCTAATAAATGTTATTAGAAATAATAGGAAATAAACCCCCCAGTGATTTATATTCATGAAATTTGATTTTGGTTGTTGCTATGAAATTATAAATCATCTGAGCTTCTGCTGTCTGGCTTTATGATGTCTCTAGTGTAAGTCTGCTTCTTTCAAAGCCATTAATGGACTATGCCAGAGATTTTCTACAAAATTTTCTAACCTACAGTAAAGTATGTCTGTGAGATCAGGGTGTTAAAACCCTGTCCTTAAAACCCCTGCATTTTCCTGAAGAATTTGTGTTTATGCTATAAATGGGGTGTTTGTTTGCCAGCTTTGGTTTTCTCAGGGGCGTATTTGTGTTGTCAGGTTGCATGATGTCTGCTGGTCTCACTTTTCCCATCATCCACTAAAAATAAATAATAGGCAAAAACCAAACTTTATGTCATGCTGCCTACTAACGTAGAACAAGAAGTCTTCTACTAAACAGGTAGGAATTTGAAAGGTGACTGGGAACTGCTTCAGTCCTTCCTGTACATTTATTTGTTCTAAACTGTGTTTTGTTTAATCTAAGGCCAAAATCTGCCCCCATCAAATCAGTGCAGTAAAGTGGAGCTAGCTTGTTATTTTTAAGCTTTTTAGAGCAAAGATGTGCTGTTTTGACTCATCTCTACAGTGCCATTTACACTTACTGTGGTGGCATACCAGTGCTAAATACAGATAAGCCCAGCTTTAGAAACAGTTCCCTAGGCAATTAAATATCAATGATAACACAAAGCAAATCAACACAAATCTATGAAACTCAAAAAAAGGCTTGTAGATTAATGTATGAAACTAGTTGCCTGAAATATATCAGCAAAAAAATGTAGATCTGAAAATTAATTTAGGTTGCCTAATTCTTCCCAAAGTCCCCATTTCCTTTACTACCAGTAGCAGTTACTCTCCTTAATACCATTGCTGAGCTGGACCATATGTTTTTTTTCCTCCTGTCAGTGCAACTGAAGTACATAATGATGTTAGGTTATTGACTCATGCTGTTGAAATCAAACAACTGACAAAGCAGTTGTGAAAGCTAATTTGGGGGTCTCCTGATGTAGCCAGCGCATGCTCTGTGAGCTGAATCATGCTGAGTTGGGAAGGTTACGCTAAAGGCAGGTCTTATACACAATACGGTGAGTTCTCAGGAACCAGTTTAAAAAAGGCCCCCAATGAACACGTGCACATGCCCACCCTTCACATGGCATATATAATCGGTTCTTGTACATAGATTTAGTGGTGATGCCTCCACTCTCCGTGCAGGTAGATGTGAAATTCTGTGCTCCCTCATCTCCTGTTACAGGTCACATCTGAGCTGAGTCTTATCACCAAAAAATAGCAGTGCTGCTGCTTTCGGGGGAAAATGAACATTTCTCTAGCAGGTGGCCTTTTGAGGCAAATAGGATCTGCTTTCCTTGGCTCAGCTCCTTGAGAGCAAATCACAGGCAGGTGATGTTTGGCATGTGAGAGAGAATACTTTAATCTCCCAAATATATTCCACCCACACACTTTTTTTTTCCCTTGTGAGAGCTGGATGCTTAAAGAGGAAAGCTTATGGTGCCTATTGTGAGATGTAAGCCAAACATACCAGCTTTCAGCCTACCATTTAGCAATTTCCCAGATCATGGAGACATGTAGTAGCTATAATTAGAAAAAGATAGGATTTGTATCTGGATCACAGCTTACCAACAATTTAAATTTATTCAGGCCAGGGTTTCAATGTAATTATAGACTGATTTTTTTCCAAGTTCTAATAGAATTTGATCTGGACCTTGTGGATAGGGCTGAAACCCCATAGTTAGTCATTTTCACCCATGCACTTGAAAAAACATTGAAAAATATTTCTTAAAATTTTGGGAAACCTTTTGGTGGAATGCTGATCTGTTTTTCCTGATCAACTTAGGATTATAGTATAAACAATTGATAAATCCACTTGCAAGCATGTTCTATCTATGCTTTTGTCTCTGTCCCTCTTACTCTCTCTCTGTAAGATTTTATGGTGCTTTATAAAGGCATTTTCAGAAAAGGGACAATTTCATAAATGTCATTAGCAAGGTACCAAGCAGAATGTGCTTGTACCATCTTGATAAGTTTTGCTGCTATTGTCTTTATTTTATGATGTAATGTTTTACAAAAATGGAAAAAAAAAAATGCAACAAAGACCTTCTGGATGATGAAAACGCTTTTCCTGTTGGATTTTTTTTCTCTCTCTCTCTGTTGTCCTATCATCCACCAAGGGTAGAGGAGCTGTAATTTTCCCTTTTGTGGGTTATTGTGGAAACAGTGCACTGCAGGTAATCTCACTGTTGCTGAATCTTCATGCTTGTTTTGCCACTCCTGCTTTTTCTCTTTGGTTGACAATCCAGACTGCAGTGTTTTCTGGGTCTCTAATTTGGGAAGCTGGGCTGGTTTCAGAAGAGAAGCTCAAACTCCTAGCCATACTTCTACATGTACTGAGCCATGTTTCTGCATCTGGTGACCAGCCAGTAGAGAAGCAAGAAGCAGAGCTTGAAGGAGGCTCCACTTCTCTTTCCTAGTCTCTGTCTATAGAAATTATTTGCCAGGATTACTGGAAGAAGTTACTAATGCAGAGAGGAGGGAGGAGGTGAAGCTTTTTTGACCTTCAGAAGCACAGACGAAGTTCGGGTTGTCTTTTACTGTGAACTCTGTTGTGTTTTTGCAGCTTTTTTGGTGTCTTCATGTTGACTACCTTCTATGCGAGGCCTTGGTTTCTGCTTCTGCCTTGTTCTTTTTCTGTCAACTCGGGAAACTGCAACACAGGCCAGTCATAGTGCACTCACAGAGGGTGCAAACTCTTGCACTACGGTTCCTTTGTCAGCAAATGGAGGTGACTAAAAATTCCTGCAAGCATGGTTGATGCTTTTGTATGGTGTAAATAGAGACCCTTTGTGGCCGAGCCTTCCCTTGGAAAAGCTGGACTGAGAAAAAGAAACATCTCTCTTGGTTTTGTGCTACTTTTTATATGCTGTTCATGCTACACAGTCCGTACTGGTTCTTACTAGTTGTTGCGTATTAATTGCATAAGTCAAAACATATTTCTCCAAAGCCCACCTCCTATTTCCAAATTGTCTCTTCCCCTATGAGCATGCGTCTCTTAATCAGACCTGCTTTAGCTACTCTGTATTTTTCTGGCAAAAACGGTTATTTACATTTTCTAGTTTACTCACATTCTCATTCTGCTTGTTCGCTTGATTTCCATTTCCAGGGCATGCCCTTATCTAGCTACAACTGTTTGCTCTGTGACTTCTTGCCTGGGATGTACAGAAGGCTGCTTTGTTTTTAGAGTCCCCGAGCAAGCTGATTTATCTAACCAGCTCGCCCGAGTAATTGTTCCTAGAGGTGATTGAGAAAGACAGTGAAAAGAAACAGAAAAAAGAAAGAGGGTGGATGTGTTGTGAAAGTCGTGAAATACTTTTTTTCTGCTTCAGAATCTGTATGCAGGATGATAAGGGTTGCACTAGGATTCTTGCTGAAACATGATTTTCTCAGTACAGCCTACAGTTTTGCATAATAGCAACTATTTTTGAAACAAATTATTACATGGTAGTGTTAAAGTTGCATCAAAAAAAATAATAAGTTTATAACTAACATACTAAAACTGAATAGTGCAGAAAGGAGGATCCCATACAGATTTCACAGCACACTGCTTGGGCTGGCAGGTATCAAGCTGCTTTCTGGCAAAGCTTTGAATTGTTTCTATGGCGTATACTGGAGACTTTCCCCACTTCCCACTTGCAGGAGACTGTGCCGTCCCTTCCTTCCCCTCTGGCACAAGGTGCTGATGTTTTTTTTGATGGTGCTCTCTTTATGGTGCAGTTTCTTGGGCAGAGCCCCATGCTCTCTTTCAGGCAAACGTCATTACTGAACCAAATTTAAACAGGGATGGAAAAGCAGACAAATACCTGTTGAGAACTATAAACGCATTGCATACAAGGGTATGCAGAGATGCAATTAGAAAAGCAAAAGCTCAGCTTGAATTGGAATTGGCCAGAGATGTCAAAAACCACAAGAAAAAGAGTTCTTCAGGTACGTAAACAACAAGCAGAAAGAGAAACAAAGTATTAGCCCACTGTTAAGCAGGAGAGGTGAGTTAGTCACTAATAGTGCTGAAAAAGCAGAGATTCTCAACACTTTCTACACCTCTGTCTTTACCCTTTACCTCCTTAAAGGAGAATCCAGGAAATTATGGGCACACCGGTCTTACTTCAGTCCCTGAAACAGCTATGGAATGAATCCTCCTTAGAGACTATCACAAGTCAAATGAAGCACGTGATTGGGAAAAGCCAGCAGGGATTCACCAAGGGCAAATCATGCTTCTCTCTCATTTAGAACCATGAGAATCACTTGGGGGAAAAAAAAATAAAAATTGGAGAGGAAAATGAGCAACACAGTTCTACTTTTTATAAGAAATCTGAATATTTCTTGAAGTGAACAATTCACTTTCATCTTCATCCAAAAGCAGGAAAAATGTGTACTGTAATTCCTGGAAAAACAAACAGACAAACAAACCAACCCCCAAAATCAACCCAGACCAAATCCTTTTGCCTAAAAGCCACTATCTCACTGAACATATCTGGACTTCTCCAAATTTCATGTTTTTGCAGATGGCATCAGTGAAAATAAAGACACGCACACTGCATTATGCTCTTGTTAACCTTTCAGAGCTAATCCAGCAAGGAGAAAGGCTATTATCACTGGATGCACTATGTACAGATCTAACAATTGTGAGCTAATTGCTTCCCCTTGCATGATTATCTGGGCAGAAAAAGAGAGAAAATTCCACAAAAGACAGAATTTGCCTGCAAATCTCTTCTTCCTGTGAGGGTTTGTGGGAAAGAAAGTACCCAGCATATTTGAGAGCACAAGCTGGGAATGCAAGGATTGAAAAAGAAACAAAACAGCATGTAAACTGAGGCTGTTTTGCAAAGAGTCATTAAAGACAGACTGGAAACTCATGGGGTCATTTTTATGATGTCATATTACAGACCTGGAGATGACTTTAAGATGTTGCAGCAGAAAAAACAAGAGCTCTGGTTATCATTGTCACATCTGTTAAAGTGTGTTGAGAGGTTGGAGCCAGGCTAAGTGATACTCCTCCGCAGTGTGAATACAGCAGCAGGGTTTTGAGGGATTAAGCACAAACAAACGATGACTGCATGTTTTGTTAGAAGAGAAATAAGCACTATCTGAGTAACAACAAGATTACCAGTGAGCCTTAGGTGCAGAAAGATACAAGTTGTGCTGTCAGATTTATACTGAAGTGTTTAATCCTCCAAGTGGGGTGGGATGTCTCAAAGCCAACAGCCTGCTCAACTGTTCAGGGTAGACTTAGAGCAGGTCCATCTTGAGGGGAATGCATGCTGTGCTGTGAAGCCAGTCAAATTGTTTTATTTCTGTTTCTCATTCTGATGTATATGATAAACTAAACATAGTTTGTCAGTTTAAAAAAAACCCAACAAAACAGCACAAAATAACAACAAAAAGACCCTTATAGGCTGCAATTCTCACCTTTTCCCCTTTTTCTATACAGCCGCCTGCTGAAAATGATCTGTAACAAACAGAACAGTCTTGCTGTTTGAGGGAAGATGTATGACTGGATTTTTCACGGGAAGGAAAAGAGGAGGAACCACCCTAAAGTCTAGGCTTGTCTTAAAATAAACTGGAAAATTAAATTTTTACTATCTCACTCTGCAAATATGAATTCTTTTTTAGCAGGAAGTTATTTTATCTTTCACAGCTTAACAAGAGATTTAAAAGAATAATTTCATTTCTGTTTTTCATCATGCTTAAGTTTCCCGCCTTGCTAAGTCTGCTTTCCTCTCTATAGACAGAACCTTCCTTACTCAGGCTGAGCACTAGTAAGTTAGCCATGCCCACCTGCAATCTTGCATGAAGCAATCTGATCTTTTTAGCTCTTATTCGGCAGTTCCCAAATAAGCCGATTTAATGCAACAGCAAAACAGGTTCAGGCTGTGCCTGGCAATTTCTCTTGCCCATCATCAGCCACACACCCCTTCCTGAGTTTCCTATTCCTGCTCGTCTGCTCCTCATTAACACCCCTAGCAAGGGGCCCACCTACAGTAAATTTAATCTAAACTCTCTGCAAGGTAGTTGCTGATGTATGTTTTTCCATGTGTGAGAGGAAGCTGTGAAGGCCAAGAAAACTGAGGAACTTTCTATAAATATGAAGGTGACAATCATATTTGTGGTCCTAAGGCCGTTAAGCAATGACCTTCTCCGTCACAGCATGCATCTTTGCATACTGGTCTCGGCAGACTTACCTGTTACTAACATGTATAGTAAATTCCCACTGAACGTCCACATTATAGGAAAATGAGTACATTGGGGATGCCCTCAAGTGCTGAAAAATATTTAAAAAATTATAGTGTTGTATGTAAAACCATGTAGCTCGATAAGAGGAAATAGTTAAGTCTTTCCTCTGTGTGCACTGGTATTGCTTAGTTATTTAGTCAGTTTACTGGTCAGTTTGTACTAAGAATTAAAAGGATACCTACAGGTGCTTATGGACACAGAGAGAGAGCTTTGTTTAAAATCTCTGTGAGTTTTGGAAAGGAAAACAGCCTTGTAGAGAGAACCTGCATGCTCTTTGGAGGAGGTTTTCATGTCTGTTAATGTGATCATTAATAATTTGTGTCACAATCAATATGTATCCGGAGTGCAGAAGGTCAAAAAACTTTGGTTGAAATGTCAACCTGTGAAGCAGTAGCATATGTCAGTGTCCCTTGACTAGGCAAAGATTTGAACATGTTACCATATGAAATAGGTGGATATTAGGACACTCCACTGCCAACATTAAATAACAAAATGTGCAGAGTAGACAGATGTGGGGTTTCTTCCTCTACTGTGTTGGGAGGCCTTCTTTGGCACCTCTGTTACATATAGAGGGCAGCAGTACTCTGTTTCTGAGTATTTTAATGACCATAATGACCAAAGCCTTACTGCTTTTTTTCGCTGTAACAAAATTTCTATTACATCTTGACAGGTTGAATTCAATTTACATCGAATATCTTTTAAACCTGTACAAAAATGTCACATTTCCATTTAAAATGAACTTTTCCCCTGAAAGTGAAAGGAGCCATTTATTACTTCAAATGAAAAAAAATTGTTAAAAAGTAAAAAAAATACCCCAAACCCCAACACTTGTCTTTATATCTGTTTGGGGTTTTTTGTTTGTTTTGTTTTGTTTTTTTCTTCCATATGAAATAAATCAACATATTATTCAATTGAATTTGGTTTGTCAACCCAAATGAGAAGAGTCAAACAGTTTAGCCAGCAGGAGACATATATGATCCAGGAAAAGGCTGCTTCTTTCCTGTTGTACACCAAATGCCTGAGCAGCTCTGAAGCTTCCTCTTACCAGTATGTATTTAACAAAATCACTAGAAAAGATAAGCTAGTGCTTGGGAAATGTAGTCTTTTCCCAACAGGAGTTTCATGTAATGATCCAATCTTCATGTGAGCAGCTAATGATAAAGGTAAGGACACATGTGAAATCTTACTCATTTAAATTATTTTAGTAGCATAGTAAATGTTGCCTGATCATTGACTTCAGCTCTGGGCAGAGGATGTTTTCTTCCTTGAGTTACTTGCTTTGGCTTCATATTAATGTACTGCATTGTATTTTAATAGTTACAGAATTTCCATGAAGCACTAAGAAGATGGGAAAATGGGAAGCGTAGGACAAATTGTAGTTTTGTTAGTGACATAGTGACTAATATTTATTTATATTTTTGGTTCTTTTATATTTTTTTCAGTGGAACAATTCCTTGCCAGATCTCATGTGCCAGGAAGTAAAAGTTAATTCTTGTCACAAATACCTAGGAAATATCATTATTCTTACTTTCATAGAAAATACACTGTCTGAGGTTACACAGAAACCTGTGTCCAAGCCGGGGTTCTAACTCTGGCTCAGTACTGTGTGCTGTAGTAGCAGGCCAACCTTCCTCTTTTGATTATACTATGACTTTGTCGCAGGCACAACTTTCCCTATAAACAAATTGCTAGATTAAACTTTGATAGTATTCCATGTACAGTTGTTTGGTTTTTTTTTTTTTGTAATTGTTAAATTTGTAGTCAGGCACTCACAAAACTAGGAAATGCCAGAATTAAGGTTGTCCATGCACCTAAATTCCTCTTATGTCTGCTTTACAAGACAATCTTTGGTTTATGTCATTACATACTTGTCATGGGGTTTCTGCCTCATGCTATGTGTTCTGTGCTGTGCTCCGTTATCAAGTATTTTACCTTTTCCTTCTTGTTCATTACATAACCTTGGCCTTATTTACTGCAAGCTGTTACACCTATGCTCTGTAGATTGTTATTTTTTTCATGGGCTTCTTGGCAGAATTAATCACTAATGTATCTGGAATGATATTTTCGTTCTCTAAAACATAGAGGGTAGGATATGTCTTACATCACCTGTACAATTGCAAGGAGAAAAATTTATGGCTTACCCTGTAACCTTAAAACATCTATTGCAGGTATTGTAACTTAAAGGATTTGAAGTGAAAAAAAATTTGTATTTTTTTCCCAGCTCCAAGAGATTGTGTTTTGAAAAAATTTATTTCTGAATCCAGTCAACTATAAATCATAGAACAGGTGGCTTTGCCAAAAAGTTCTGATTTATGTTCCAGTTAGAAATTTCTATGCAGTAAATGTTCAGCTCAATTTCAAACTGAGGAAATGGCTTGGGAATAGTGTTATCAAAGGACATTTCAATCATTTATGAGTGATATGTAGAAGGCAGGGGAGTAAATCTCTTTGAAATTGTACTTCTTATATAAGTTGCTTAAGTTTAATGTAGGGATTTTTGGACCTCTGTGAGCAAAGAGGAGCAGAGAAATGGAAATTCACTCTTAAGTCCCATTAGGAAATATTCTGGTATACAGCCATAAATTGCAAAGACACTGAAGCAGCATTTTCAAAGGCCACTTTATGTGCTGCATTTTCATGTTTAGCTGATGATCGAGCATGGCAGAACTACTGTGACACTTGTCAGGAATGGGGACTGATCACATGTGGAGACTTGTTTCTCCTTGCTGCCTCATGTGGACCTTATCCTTAGATCAGAGTTATGCTTCCATCTCCAACACAGACTACATTTAATTTATGCTATAGAAAACCAGTAATTGACAAAGGCCCATTGTAGAAAACTTAGTGGCCAGGATATTTCTTTTTGGGAAAAGGGGGGGGATGACAGATAAAATTCCTTGCAGGTATATCCCATAATTGAGATTAGCTCTATAATCAGTTAAGCCCTTGAATATACATCCACGATTCTTATGTTTTGTGGAGCTGAAAAAAATTGGCAGACACATCTACTTCCAGATGAATCCTCATTTCTACTTTTCCTACTAGAGCAATGAGGTCTCTCTGGGACCTGAAGCAGGACATTGAAACAGCTCAAGAGACAGAATTTCTTAGATGCTTTCTTGTCCTTGGTGTGACTAATGATTCACCAGATCTTCAGGGATTTGGCAATTAAATTGGGACAACTGGTACCTGTGCATTTTCTCTTTGCTGCTTTTGACAGATTATGGCTGCAGTGTCTTTTGACTCAACGCCTTTACTTCCAATGAACTGAAACATGCAGAGATGAAGATGGGTATTAAAGCCATTAAAGCAGCTTTGCTTACCTGCAGGGTTATGTCAGGAGTCAGATTAATTTAAACTGGGAAGTGGGCATGTTCTCGCACAGCATTGGCTAGAACAGGTCCTGCAGTCACTGGGGGAAAATCCTACCAAGCCTCTCTCCAAGGCCCAGTGTTCACAGGTCTGCCTTATTCCATTTGCTGACAGTACTCCACTCATTTCACTGAAGAGGATAGAAGTAGGAATGGTGATAGGAAAACATTTCAAAATAAGAAATTTAAATATGGATTTTTAATTAAGTTTCAGAAAATATTTCTGCGGGGTTAATGGATAAGGACTGGGGGAAAAGAAAAACAGCAGATGGGCCTTGTTATGTATAGAATGAAATATCTGAAACAAATTTTTGTCTTTTCAAGAAGTGAGTACTGTGTAAAGACTAGCTCCTGTACTCTTACATGTGTAATGTAAAATTACACTGCTGGATTTACATACCAGTATAAGTATATAGGGTTGTGTCTTGGGTGAGGATGGGGACTTCATTTCAATATGGTAACATGTCTCTGAGAATCCTTGCTGATGGTAATAAATAAAACAGGGCTGCGCGTGTCCAGTATCATCAATACGTGTAATTATGCCATGTCACTTCAATGAGATTATCTGTTTATATATGTATCAAAGGGGAGAAAGAAATGTTTAACTTGCTTCAGTGAGCTGTAAGCAGAAAGAGAATAGATGATAGCTGAGGGCTTGGAGCACACTGCGTCATATAATACCTCATTCAGGAAATCTTCTGAATTATTGATTACATTTTCCTTTTCTTTTTTCAGTTTGCGAGTCAATCACCACATTCGTGTTAGCCAGCCATAGGCTTCTGAGGTTGTCTGCATTAATTTACAAGCACCTTCTAACTGTCACGCTAGTTCAAAGTGGGATGTGCCCTTTTTGTCAGCAGCAAGTATGGGGTGATTAATGTGTATTCCTGCCTGCTGCAGAAAGACTTGACAACAATTCTTCCTTTCTGATGTCTCCTATGCAATATAGAGGCAACAAAGGCCTTCGATTAGTGAAAGGAGCCAAATTCAAATATGTCATTTAGAGGTGTTTACGTCTGCCCCTTTCAACCAGACCCATAAGGCTGCCTGTCTCCCTTCCCCTCTTGTGACTTCATACATTCTTATTAAAGATTAACTTCAAAAAGGGCTTGTGCTATTTCATCCAGAGGAATGTGGTGTCACTGTGTTTGGCAGGTGCTGGCTGTCTGTCATGGTGACCAAAGTATCCAGAAAGTGAGGTTTAAAGAAGCCAAGAGAGAGATGAGCTCTCCCATTTGAATGTGGGCTCTGGCATACACCTGGGACCAGCTGTCCTTTGTGGCAATGCTATTGTGCATGCCGGATGGTCTGTGATAAATGGGTTTAGGCAAACAAAGAGATGACAAACTTGCTCTGCCCTCCATTGCTAGGTGGTCTATGTGGCTGCCTGGGACAGCAGTGATTAACTGTGGCTCTGAAGAGTGAGATTCCCCAATGTTGAATAAATAAATGCCGGCTTTCTTCTAAACTCAAAGAACCCACATACAAGGGAAAAGAGAGATGAAATTATCTCCACAACAGTTCCACTGGCTCCTTGAGGTCTCAGAGTTCAGGTAGATGTTGAGTGATTCCTGATGTGCCTGCAGATAATTCAAAGGTCTATTGGAAACCGTATGGCTTGGTCTTTTGGCTACTTATTCTAATACATTTCAGTCTCCACCGTACAGTAAATACACAACTAGCAGATGGTAGGAAAGCAGACTCTACTTATCAAGATGAGATAATAATTTTTGCATGAATAGGACCTTGCACGTGCTAGGATGGTTCTGGGCTTTATTGCCAATCCTTGGCAAGAGTAGTCCTGCGTGGCTGCAGTGCCTGCTCGGTGTTCCTCCTCTGCTCATTCTTAGGGTGGCAGCTCCTGCCCACTGCAGGTTGCCCCTGCCTGCCCTTTCCATGCTTTGTCCTCATGACTCCCACAATGAGGAGGGAGAGGATATTGGGTGCTATTCTAGTCATTGAAAAACACCTCTTTTCAGTGCAGGGAAAGCTGTTGCCATTGTCTGGACTTGTCAGAAGCACAATGAAGCCATTGTTCCTTGGGTCTTACCTTTTACAGTACGTATCCGCTTTTAATATAGCTTTTTCCACTCTCCTGTTATCAGAGGAAAGTCTCTAGTTGACATGTCTCAGATTATGTGGATTTTTATACATAAGCTTTTGATGTTAGTTCGTATTGTTCCTGATATATTTCTTTTAAAAGAAGCGCTGGGAACTTATTACTTCATGTTATTGTTTGTTTTCTCAGATGAGACAGAGATGAAATTCCCTCTCTCATCATCTGAAGCCTTGCTAGAGCTTAGCATAACTTATTTAAGATTTCTAAATTACTTAACCCACCAGCTGATGGAAAAAAGCTTTTTGCCTCAGGGTCCCAAACAATCCCTGCAAAGGATGTTCTGCTCCTCACCCCTAATTACATCTCACCTAATTGCAGTGGCTGGTGCTGCATAAAGTGCAGCTGGGGAGAGCTGCCATCTGCTCCTAGGGGAAGGTCACTGGTCACCAGACTCGTGTGTGGACAGAGACCCTGCTGGGGTTTGTTAGGGAGGGAGCACTGCCAAGATGTTTGTGGGCATCTTCATGGCTAAAACCTGTTGTGCTGTGACAGTCATCATCCCTTTAATTCAGAAGCCCATGGGGGAGAGAGAGAGCCTAAGTATCACAAGGCAATAGCGGCAAGGATTTCTGTTTCATGAGAGGAGTGAAAGTCTTTGTCAGGCATTTAGTGCAGTCTTTCAGAGAGCAGACTGACTTGCAAGTGATGAGCGTCTGTCAAGTATTTGCCCTACAGTCAAAGGGACTGGTTCAATTCAAGATGTCCTGTCAAAGAAGATAACTAACGGCAGGGGAAAGCAGGGTTAGCACTTCAAATTAAGTCACATGCTTTGCCTGATAAAAACTATGAAGACTGAATTAATAAGAACTCGTGGGAAATTCAACATGCAACATTTGGCTGAGGAGATCGAGCTACTACCAAGTGTCTGAAGCCCACTGTAGCTGCTGTGAGTGTGGCTGTTGTATTTGCTCTACCCAAAGTCACTGTACGTGAGTCAGCTTGGAAGGTCCATCTGATATAGTCCAGTCTAGTTCAGTTTGGAGTGGAAGGGGAAGTGGCCATAAAGCAACTCTCTCCATCCTCTGGTTTAGGAAGAGCTGTGCGCTAGGGAAGCGGATGAGCCAGGGAAAGGAACTGAGCTTGTGAGATGAGCCTCTTACCACTCACAGCTAGAGTTTGTCCAAGTGCCCTGGACAAACTGTTTCCAGCACAGCTATTTAGAGCAGTGATGTCACTGGTAGCAACAAAACCAATGCATCTTAAGAGAGAATTTTCACACTTCAGTAAAAAAACCTAATTAACCTCTTTACTGTATTGCACCCAGTACACTACTAGTATGGCAGCTAAATTCTGTACCAGAGGTCTCTGGAAATAGGGTAAAAATCCCAGTGGTCTTGCATCATTCTGTGTTTGAGATACCAGGGCTTCATCCACAGGAAAGCAAAGCTGTGCCTTCACTCTACTGGTCAGGGTGAACGCATGGAGCTCACCCAAAGCCACTCCTGCTCCAGCCAGCACTCAGAACTTCATCCAGTGGGTGATAACACTGCAGCAATATCTTCCCTTGAGAAAATCAGCATTAATCACTGTGATAGTCCCTGGGGAAACCATGTGGCTGAAGTTGACTGAGGACTGGAGAACAACCAGATGGTAAATCAAAGTTCTCCAGGGAGCTGAGCAGCCTACCATAACGGTCTCTTATTTTGATAATCTTCACTCTCTAGTGTTTTTCAGGCTGTTCTCTGACTGACATTAAGACAGAGCTACAGCATTCACCCCCAAAGTAGAGTGAATGTAGGTGGGTATGGGAGGGGAACCTGCTGTTCTCTCCTCTGCACTAGCTGCCCCACTGGCTGCTCATCATGGAGTTTGCAATCAAAAGAAGAGAAGAGGGAGCACTGCACATTGCCCAAACCAAGGGCATCATCCCCAGGGGCGGAAGATTGCTTACCTATTCAGTCCCTCACCTGAGCATCATGATAAATCCAAACACTCAAAATAAGCTTAGTAAGACTCAAGAGGTTAGTAACGGTGTGTGTTCCTCCGAGGTTCAATCCAAGGAAAATAAATACTGCAGAACACTACTGGGAAGTTAGTTGTCTATTTGAGGATCACAGAATATTTTAGAAATGTGCTTTAGCTCTCCATACCAAGTAAGAATACTGTTGTGCTGGGTCAGACCAGGTGTCTGTATTGGCTTTATGCCTCATTAAACTCCCTGTTACATTTTACATGACAGTACCATGAGATACAGATGTAGGAATGCAACATGCACCAAATCCTCCTTCTCCTCCTACTCGCTGCTTCTCTTCTACTTCCCTGTTCAAACTATTAGACAATATAGCTCCATGTTTTCCCTTTCCCACTGAGACCTCCTGGCTGATTATTACTATTAGCAAACAAGCCCAACTATACTTTTCTCCTCCTTGCGGCATTTTAGCAAAGGTCACCAGTGTTAATAATTGAAGCAATCATTTATATTACTACTTATCATCCAGATGGCTCAAGGCAGTAATGTAAAATACAGTAGAAAACGATTTAATATAAATTAGTTCCTTGCTAGATACAACAAAGAAACATTTTGACTCTGATGCTGGAAATAGGAGCTAGAACTTCGGAAGGTAACACGGTGATGTGAGTTATGATGAGGTTTTTTAGTGCTAAAAAAATACAGTAGAAGCAATTTCAGGACAGCTAGGCATCCTTGTATCAGCTTCATAGTAGCTGGCACACGTAAATAGGAGCAGACCTACAATGTAGGATCAAGAGGCTGTTAGAGATCCAGCAGACTAAGTAGATACACCAGCTGGCAGCCTGCACTCTGCTTGGCTTGAAAAGCTGTGTGGGAGTGCGTGTGGCTGCACTGTCCCTGCCCTTGTTACCTGTGCTACAAAGCGAAAAGAGTAAGATACAAAGATACATACCCCTGCGGCTGCACGCCTGAAGCCGTGTGTATAGCCGTGCTCAGGCAGGCCTAAATTTCCATGTGCCTTGCATAAGCTTGTTATGAAGATACATTCCCTAATTCTCTATTATAATGACCTATGGGATCAATTTTAGTGCACACATTTATTTTTCCTCAGCCAAAATTTTGTCAGATGTTCCTTGTGAAGTGAAACAAATGATGAGAGCAGATAAACGTGCTGCTCTGTGGAAATTGTCTGCCCTGTGGGAAGCTCTTTCTGTTTGTGGCCACATATTAAGCCAGACAATATAAAAAACATAAAATGCACTTGTAATCTCAGCCTCCATCACTCTGGACTGTCACAGATATCTAAATAAATATCTAGGCAGGTCTGGGATGGGCAGGTCTGCAGCCATACTTCCTCTGCAGCCCCTGCACCTCCCAGCTTGCTGTAAGCACCGTGCTGGTGCAGGTGGGAGGAGAGCTTTGTTTGCTTACACAATACATAGCTCTGGCAGCACTAGCTTCCCTCCTTTCAGGGGCTCTTTCATCACAGCTCTCAAGTGTTTTCTGTGTGTGGGTGATGCGGAGTAGGAAGGGCATATGGGTGTGGGAAAATCAGATAGACCTAAGAGCTGGCAGTGGTGGCAGGAAGGAGGTAAGGGTGCCTGTATGTGGGTTAGCGTGCTATGTGAGATAAGCAAGGAGGGACAAAGCTGGTAAGGCTGCAACACAGTTATGCTTTGTCTCATTGAAAAGGTGACATCTGATAAGATATTACAGTACAAAGGGCTTGTACTGCAGGGTGTAGGTGTTTCTGGTTGAGCGTTTTTCTCCAGAGGGAATGGTGATTTCATAAATGTGTTCTGCAGTGACCCACAGCTCTACACAAGAGATTAGAAGTTATGAGGGATTTAAGTTCTAGTGCTGCGAGCAGACATAAAAGGCTGGTCTCTTTGAACTGGTAAATCCTAGATGTTCAACCCTCCTGGACATGGAGGTGATAAATGTGATGGAGGTGATGGACGTGGAGGTGATGGAGAAAAGGCATGAGCATCTATTTTGAAACCAGAGATAATATTACAACTGGTATTATGACATGCCTGATGGCTGATATGCAAAAACCTCCCAGTATATATAAATGAACTTTTCAAAACATGATGGTTATTTGGATTTGAGAGAGAAAACTTGCATCATATTTTTTACGTTTCAAAATGCAATTAGGAATGTAGATGCCTTTAAGCAAAACAGATAATCCTGTGATTGCTAAATGCAAGAGTGATTTTTGCATAAACACAAAGTAAGATTTTTTTCAAAGATTTTATGAAATATAGAAACTCACTGTAAACAGTAATTATTTTGCATAGAGCTGTCTGAGACTTCTCCCAGGAGACCCAATGACGCAATCTGGGGAAACTCACGTGGCTCCAGTGTAGTTAGAGTTTAGCTGCTTCTCAAGTTATTAGAAGTAGGTACAGCTGTATTATAAAAGAAAAAACCCTTCCCAGCTCCTCCCAGGAGAATTGTGGAAATGTAATAAACTCCTGCTTTATTGGCAGAGGGAACTATTATGGAGGAAATCTGTGAACTGAAACAATCTTTCTTAAAAATTCAATCAAAAGCAGATGAATTCTGATTGAACATGATCGTTACAAGCAGGGAAATGTTACTTGCACTTGTTTTGAGTTTAAACCAATTAAGAAAAAAGCTTTTATGCTTGAAGTTACCTACATAGCACCCATTTTCTTCAGATAACCTCCCCAAAGGAATTTGTGGGCCTATAGATAAGCATCTTTATGCTAGAATCCTCATAAGCTTTACAACATTGAGAAATGCTAATACATGTCTAGGCCACTAGTGCTGAACCTCACCCAAGCTGTTGGGCTTGCTAAATTGAGAGATAGCAAAGACAGGAGACTCAGCATGACCGACTATGAGTCCAGGGCCACAGGAATGTTGTGCCTGGGTATGGCCCATCTTTATTACCTGAGCACTAATGGAGAGCATCATTACAGGTGTAAGTGAATGTGACTAAATTATCAAAGTGTTGATAAGCAAACTACTTCTAACCTTCAGGCTTATTTTTTGTATCTGTGGTTATCTAAGTTAGTCATATCTCATTCTGAGATCCTCTCTTACCATGCAGGTGAAAAGCTCACTTCTAGTGCTTCCTCTTGCTTGTGAAAATTTCCCTTTGTCTCAGGTCAAAAGGAGATGATTAAGCTTAAGCTAAGAGTCTTATTAAGCCTTAGTTTATAAAGCAGCCTAAAAAAAGAGACTTTAGAAAGTCTGTCAGTGCTACATACCCTGTAGCATTTTCTACTTAGTATTTGTGGCAGAAGCAGCACTCTGCTAGAGAAGTACTACACAAAGCACTAGCCTGTGACCTGGGCTCCCAATTTCTGCCAAAAGTGTAGAGTGGGTAAAGAATAAGTGCAGACCCCAGAGCTTTTTTCCCTGCTAATACTGTTCAGGACGTCTCTCCACATTACAGGCATAGTCTATTTAGGCAAGAAGGTAACTGTTCTATATCAAGCTGGGGCTTTGGTGGGAAACATAAATTTCATAGGTTGTGAGAATTGTAAATTTTGTCATAATGCAGGAAAATCAAAGAGACCAATACGAGTCTTCCCACAACATTTTGTTCATAACAGACTTGAAGTCTTTTGCAATTACTGGAAGGCAGACAGGAAAATTTGGCTGTTTTTTCTTCATGTTTTGATGTTGAGTTCTTCCAGTGCAAGGATATCTTCTTTTTATCTCTGTCACCTAAAAATTGCCAAACTGAGATTTACCAAGTATCTTTTGAGTTTCACAAGTCTGAACATTACCTTGGAGAGTTTGCAGAATGAGAGGCATTCTATGTTTTATTGATCTGCAAAGCCCAGCAGTATTTGCCCATCCCTTGCTTTCCTTTTCTCTTCTACCATCAAGGGTCCTTCAGCTGGATGGTAAAGGCAAAGCAAATAACAACCCTTCCATGCTACTCCCAAACCTTAATAGCTTAAAAAAGCAAGAAGTGGGAAGTTAAGGACCCTCCCAGGCTCACCACTATGGAATCACTTCTAATTTACACTGTCCTTTGTTGCATTCACTTGAGAGGCTTTCTGCAGCAAGTTCAGCCTCATTATTCTCGGGATTGGAGAGCTAATGAGGTAGAAGTATGGATGAAATTATCCAGCTTCAGTTTCAACTATGGAGAATCAAACACTATTTCATAATCATGCATGCAAACTGTCAGCCTACTGAAACCAAAGCACAAGAAAAAATGCATGAAACTCACAGTAAAAACATGTGACTAGTGACTACAGTGGTTAGCCAAAGGAGTAGGGAGAGGAAGGATTGACTCATGCTAGGCTTTCTTGTAATGCTTCTTGAGGGGAAGAGCACAGCTAGGGCAAGATATGCCCACTGCTTCCTCTTTGGTGGGAATACTGATGTTTCTAAAACCCACTACCCATTGCTTTTCCCTGGGAAGCCCTGAACTTGGGTCTATATCCCCAGAATGAAAGACCACATCAATAGTGTTTGGCTTTCCTGACCAAATTTTGTTAAGTTCTCATAAAGTAGATTCTTAGAAAATGTTTTCTTAAAAAAAAAAAAAAAAAAAAAGCCGAGAATGGTAGGTTTTGGTAGCTATGTGATTTGTTTAGAACAATGCTGGTCAACAGGAGAAAGAAACAAAGTAGCAAAGTAGGGAGGTTTTGGCCTCAAAAAAAAAAAAAAAAACCCGACCAAGTTCCTGTATGAGCAGGATTAGATGGAATTCTAACTGGAGCTCACTTGCATAAAGTGTCAGATTGTGCCCTTAGTACACTAAGAAGAACAGGTTTTGCTCTAAACTACGGATTTGCGAATTTGAAGAATAGCAGAAAAGTCTGACTGGATTGGTTGACTGAGTGATGATTAAGGAATGTTCAGCTGGTTAATCTCCGAAAAAGAATTTTAGGTGATATGAACCTGCTTTTATCATTCGGTAAGCTTTGATTTGGAATACTGAATATTGCTGTCCAAAAAACCCAGATTTAAATTAGAATAGATGCAGATAAATCCATTAGGATTATTTGGCGAACTTGATATTTGAACTAAACCCTGGTTTGTTTAATCTAACTAGCCAGAGAAAGGGTTAGAATGAGTTGCTGTAAGCATATTTAAGGAAGAAGATGGGATGATGAAAAGAGAAAAATGTTTAAAGAAGGAGAAGCATGAAAGTTGTGCCATAGATGATGAATCTGGCTGACGAGGCAAAAATATGTGATGGAAGTTATCGTTATTTTCTAGTCAGTTCCTTTGTATGAACTTCTCCCAGAGTACTAACCTTTCTGACCTTAGAAGCACATGTGTGCTTTGTGTCTCTTGGTGCTTTGGGACTTCAAGATATAGCTTGATTTATAATAGCAACAACTTAATTAGAGACCTGTGGCATCCACTGTGGCATTGATGTCATGTCTCCTTATCATTTCTTATGGTACATAGTAATTTTGTTGAAGGTGTTGGGAAATGGCTTGTGCTGTTTGGTGGAATATGTTGTGGACTTCCCCTTGATGCTTCTCAAGTAGATTTGTATGTGGCACATGGTAGACTAAGAGGACATCAGTCTGGGTATGATTCCTAGTCCTTGCTCTCAGCAGAACTTCTGACATACAAACCAGATCTGAGGAGCTCTTGGGGAAGTGGGCAGAAATATATTTCCTTGATGAAAGCAGCCTACTCCTGCCCATCCTTTTTCCAAGCTATTCTTCAGACCCAAATAGGGATTGGGTTGCCAGCAGGAATAGATATATTCAGAACTAATCTATATAATAAATTACATTAAAACCATTTTATGATGTTTTTGTGGATTAATATATATGAAAAAGTGTCCAAAGTCAGGTATCATTTCCCCCCAGTTTCATCAAGTGGTTGCACAGATGACCATTACATTGCACAACTAACAATAATTTTGACCAAATTCTTATGAAACACGTGCTTGAAAGACTTCAATCAACACACAAACAAAAAACCCCACTCCCCAAGGCTTTCCTGAATGGTGATTCATTTCTATATTTACTTTGATGAGCATGTATTCTGCTTTTAATAACCAGGAAAGGGATATTTTGGAGGGAAATAATTATTTTGTGGAGATAATGATTCGTCCATTCATCTAACCTGGTAATTAATTCCCAGGAAGTGGATCCATAGTACTTAAACAGTAGTCACATAAAATCTAAATTAAAATGACTTTGGGAAACTTAATTCAACATGAGTGACTGTGGGAATATGCTACCCTTAGCTCAGGTCCAGCTGAACTGCATTCTAAAGGTTCATTTGAAAAGTCCTGTTACGAGCGTGTGTTCCTGGCATCCCTGCAAAGCCACAGATTTGTTATTGTGGCTGACATTTTCATAAATTCACCAGCTTAGGGCAAACAGGTACAGCCAGTTTTGGTATGATGTAAGAGCTCAAATACAGGTTACCCTTTTTTAACTCAACCAACAGGAACTGCATTGTATAGACATTCCTGCAATGAACTTGCTAATACTCATCTGTGTCATGTATGGCTTTTTAGCTGTATCAAAAGCAGCATATTAAATTTCTATTTTGAGGTGATATGGAAAAGGAGTTTCTGCCTTAAGTGGTGGATGTTACATAGCAGTTCTTGAAAACTGCCTCTGAAGTTTGTGTGGTTTTTATGGATACATGTCTGTTTTTTTTTTTCCAAGAAGCCTATTTTGCTCACCTTTGGAAAAAAACATTTCTAGAAGTAGGATGCAGATTCTTTCTCCCTTCTTCAAAAAGTTTGTTCTTTGTTGGTTACACAGTTTCTTACAACCTAAAGATCATACCCCATTGCTCTTTACATTAGCTCCTCTTTTTTCCACTTTTCATTATAGGATGTTATGTTGTTTACAACCCAGAAAGAAAAACTGGGTTGTGCCTCCCCTGAAGCGGAACAGAGGGATACTTTTGCAAAACAAAGAAGAAAGATTAATCCCAGCTCAGCTCTGGACCACTAGTGTGCTGACACAAGATTGATTTAGAAAAGCACTATAGGAACTGTAGATATTTCTGTCTGAACAGGAAGCAGAGAAGGAGACAGCTGAAAAACTACCACAGAGTAGTGAAATCCCCTCTAGTATTGACTTGCTTAGGTCACAAATTGCTTTATTTCTGAGAACAGGGTCTGCTGCCTCCTTTCCTAAGAATTGCTTGCAGCCCAGAAGACCAACTTACCCTGGGCTGCATCAAAAGGAACGTGACCAGCAGGCCAAGGGAGCTGATTCTCCCCTTGCACTGCTCTTCACCCTGACTGGAAGCAGAAAGCGAAAATTCTCACTCTCCATAGGACTGGAAATAAAGGATCTTCCACTCTGAAGTGCAGTAGTCACTGGGTTGTCTGCTTATTTGTGCTCATATATATCAATCATAAAATGTGCAAGTGTCTTATAATTTGTATGCACACAATAAGATATGAATTTATTGAAAAGTATGTTCCCATCTGATGTTGCTCACATATGTAGTCAGCAGTTTTCAACTCCATGCTCTAGCTGAGAAGGAGTATCTGACTACAGCTAAAAAATTACAGGACTGGAACAATGTCAGAAATGTAAAAAGTATTAAAGATCAATGTCAGTGTAATAATCTTGAATATCTGCTGGTACATAACAGTGACCTTAATGGAGGTTTGATATAAAGGAAGGTTATGATGTTTCTTGACCGATTTTCTTTTTCCTCGCAGCCAGAAGCAGCAGGTGAAAAATGTTTCTTAGCCCTATTAACCATTGATCTTTGTGGATTGTGGAGACATATTTTACCAGTTCCAGTTGCAATCCTAAACCAACAATTTGTTCTGTTGATAAAAACAATTCTAGAATTAGGTAAAACAGTTTAAAAAAATGCATAGTATGTATTTCAATGTTCCCTTTGGACCTAATTTCTTTTTGAAAAAGTATTAGTCTGTCGGATAAAGAAGCATGTAGTTGTCTATAGCAATAGCGAGCTCTTCAACAGTTTCTCAAGCTGCATTCCCCATTCATCACTGAACAAAGATAGTCTGGCCACAGCTCCCTCTGTAACCCCATTTCTCTGCAGTACTTTATAATAGAGCTCCATGTTTCAGAAGGATAGTTTGACAATAAAACCCAGCAGTGATGCTTAGATCATTTCTAGATTTTCTCTTTCTCTGAACAAAGGATTCCAGATTTGCAGCCAACAGCCTTTTCTGAAAACAGATACTGCTAGCTCTTCCCCTGCTTTCTTGTCATGATTGTAACTTTATCTGAGACTGTACAGGAAAGGAGAAAATCCAATATGCCTTAAAATCTTTTTTTGATATCTGCTTCCACGTGACAGCTTTCTTTTCCCATGACCACTTATTCCAACGTGCTTTTGGATTTCTTCAGATCAACATGATCTGCTGCGTGAGCAATAAAATTTGCAGCAATGGCAGGAAAGACAAGAGAAGCTGCATTTCGAAGTGAGATGAATCTAAGCAATGTATTTTGTAGCACAACAGTGATTGCAAATGCCCTCTGATCCTGAAAGTATTTGAATCTTGTTTTTTATTAGTGCCATTTTTACATGCAGTCTTTGTGTTTAGCTTTTCAATGACATTTTCTCCTACATTCTATTTTTTCTGGCTTGTTCTAACCCCATCAAATGACGGCTATTTCAGCAGGCCACAGTACTGATGTGGCAGACACGTACAGCATGGTTATTTACTCCCTCATGCTTTAAAACTCTGCCGAGAGAGCACTGGCAAGGCTGATTTGATAGATTTGTTCTTCGTTTGAACACCTGCAAATATTTCTGCAAGGGCAAAGCTGCAGAGAATTTGGGTACCTTGAAACCAAATTTAGAGGTATTTAGGTTCCCATCTTTCTACAGTGATGTTCAAACCTCAAAAGCTCCTCATTTACGCATCAAAAAATGGATACGTACTGTGCAAGGGGACAATTTTCTTATGAGTAATAATCATTGTTTTACAGGTCATACTGCTTTTGTTTGAAGGAACTAATTCTGTGACCACCAGAAGGAAATGAAATATCTGTAGCTATCTCTCTTTTTTATATTTTAAAAGAGAAAAGATTGAAGAGATTTCAATGATGTTTCATATCAAGATAGCTTATAAAATCCAATACATTGCTTATTGTTGTTTATAATTCTAAATACCTGGCTCTAACTGGTAACTTTCTGCTCATATCTGTAACATGCTTGTAAGATACTTTGCAGTTAACCCTTATGAATGTAACTGTGTTAGAAAACATCATTAAGATTTAGACATACCAGCTGATATGGGCAGATTCTTAAACATAGACTGAACACAGAAAAAATGTATTAGTAATTTTTTTATTTAAATTACAGGTGTTCCCATGATACATAAATATGGGAGGTGCAAAGTGCCTACAATCTCACTCTCATTATTTTGGGGTGAAAGATCATTGAGAACAGTCAAGCATTTCGGGTGTCAGTGGCTACCTTAGGTACATGGTGCTATTCTGCTCTGGCTGGCTGTGGATTACAGCAGTACTCACCCATGATTTTAATGAGTTTTCTGCATTTGTAGCAAGAAACAATGTTTAATTTGGTTGTCTGTTGAACACATGTAGTGTTCAAAGTAGGAAATCAACTATGTGTGTGAAAGCCTTTCAACAATACTTAAGGATCAGCACATTGCTGAACAGACGGATTTTTGCATGCTTACAAATTTTAAATGTAAGCATGCATTCTTAGTATTTTGCAGAATTAAATACTACAACTTTTCTCAGCTATTCAGAATATACAAATATGCTTACCTATATCATACGCTCCTCTGCCCTTACAGAATCTGACAGCAGCTCCTGTAAGTATTGTGAAATATCTGAGAGTAAATGCTGACCTTCTAATGGAAAACATTGCAAATGGAATAGTTATTTCCATGCAGTTATTCCTCTGTGTAAAAAAAATTAATGAATGATCTTTGTTTCTCTGCTCGTAATAAATTTGTGGATTTCATTACAGCATTGATTCCCATGGCTCCCTTCAATCCCTAATATTGTGTTCAAAGTCTCTCAGCAGAAACCATATAAGAGGGCTGGGGCACTGCAGGCAGAACTTTAATAAATGTGTGTTTAAGTTCATGATTTAAACATTATTTGATTGGTCAGAAATTTATATTCTGAAGTCCCTCTTAATGCCATATGATTGTAGCAGTGTGCCAGGCAAATTAAAACAAACTAAAAACCCCTAAGGTATCTCATTATGGCAAATCATAATTCCCTCTGGATCACAAAAATGAGTTAATATATACTATATGCTTCCAAATGTATTTATTATCAGTTTGCTTTCAACATGTTCTTCAGTAAGCTGTGTCTTTAACTACCCAGCTGTTTAATTATACATTCTCTGTATGTCAGCAAATGATATCTTCTGTAACTTAAAATGTTTATGGGTAGCACAGGACTGATATATATGTTTGAATTGGCATGAACGTAGGAAAAATCCCATACTGTGCTGGTAGGTTGCTTCATATGACTGTTCCCACTTCAGTGCAAACAGACTGTACTAATTTTAAAGATTTGCTATTATAACAGTCAATCTAGATGAATCATAAAATTGCAGCTTTGAAAACTGTAATGCCAATGAAGAACGAAATTGATGTAGAATAAAAATAACTTGGTTTGGGTACTCTGTGAACTCTGTAGGGTGTTGGAAGCTGTATCTACACTGGCTTAGCAAATGCTGTCTATATCTGCACTTGAGTTTGCAAACCATGCACAAGTGTTGTATCCACCATTCATTCTACTGCTGCCTGTTCCGTTTAACGTTGCATTTCTGATCATGTGCCTTTTTTGGGACTTGGTCATGCCTCATTTGCCTGCTTCGAATGAAGCTGATTGCGGTCTGTTTTTCTCCAACAGACCTAATAGACTAGGCTATCAACCATGTCTACTTTGAGGTCTGCAGAGGAAATTGCAGAGGCAGCAAGAGGAGAAGAATATCTTTGTGGCTATATACCCTCTTTACATTGCTGTCAGAGGAAAATGAAATGAGCAGCAGAAGTCATGAATTTAAACTTGTTGCATGACTAAACCAGTTGGGTCATGACTAAAGCTGTTATGAGACTCCACATACCAAACTGCCAACATTTAGTATAAGGCCGAACTGTGTTCCTATCAAATATTAAATGCACAAATGTACAGTTGCCAAATATTTCTGGCTTGTGAAGTTCATTCCGTTTTATTCTAGCTGTTTTGTCCCCATCCTGCCCACTCACATCTGTCTGGTGTCTAGAATGATGACAATTCTGTATGTCTTCTGAGATAATGAAATCTTGATTAATAGGAAGCTTATTGTAAGAATTTCTTTTACAGAAGACCAGTGTGGAAACAGCCTGTACATACCTGCTTCTGCCAGCTTGAAGGTAGTCACTTGAAAACCTCCTGGATGTCGGGCAAATGAAGAACTCCAGAATCTACCCAAGGGAAACTGAAATTCCTTTTGATCTATTGAAAAATCAGGCTTTTCCTTGCTCACTTTGTCAAACATGAGTTCTGGTTTCCATAATTTCATTTTTACCTCAATGAGAAATGCTTTTGTCTTTCTCCATTTTTGTATAATACTTCACAGATTTGGTGCTCTCTCGGTATCCAGAGACTGAACTATGGACAGAATGGTTGAGATGAAAAGTTTTAATGGCATGGTCTGTGGTGCAGGGCTATATTCTCATGGAAACTAATTTTAAGATAATTAAACATCATTAAAGAACAATAAGTGTGCAGAAAATCATTTTACTGGCTCCTACTGCACAACTGGATATAGACAGGCATTCTGTGCAGACCAAGACCAAATCCAAGACTCCAATATCTTGAAATCATGAAGAAGACTTGCCTGAAGTCAGAAGGCAGTGAACTGAAAGCTATGTTTATTATAAGACAGAAATACAAGGTGATTTTCATGCAGCAAGCAGGATTTTCACCTTCAGTTCTAAATGGAAGTGTCACGTAACATTTGTGTTTAGACAAGATGTCCTGGATTCAGGTAATGAAAGACCCAGAAGAAAGTCCACATGAGTGTGTTGACTTTATGAATGAATTGTACAGTGTGTTTCAAAGGTACACTAAACGTAAGTAGTCAAATAGTCTGTGACAGGCACACTAAACTGTTCATGCATGTTCTCACCATAGAAAACAAAGCACATTGAGTTGTTAGATTGATTCTGTAAAAGCTTTTATTTTGCTTATAAGTCTTTTAATTAAACCTCTTTTCTTGATGGAAGACACTGGTAGAAAAAGAACTAGTTTGGGTAGTTTCTATTTGCAAAGATTAGGCACTTACATATTTTTTTTCTGTGCTGCTTTTCCTGTTTTAGCTCTGATCCACCCCTCCCACTGTCACTTCCAAACCATTTTTGCAAAGTCTCACAGCAAAAACGTTGATATTGAAGAAGCATTTGTCCTGCAGCCATTTGGAGACTGACTTACAGAGGTACCTGGTGAATAAGTTGTGAAGAGTCTATGTAAGGAGATCAGAAGTAAAGATGGCTACTGCTGTGTGATGCAAAACATTCCTGTATGCAATGCAGTAAACAGGAATTTCAACAGGAATAAAAATTTGAGGATTTCCATTTCTCCTGATTTGTTGACTGACAGATTGCAAAGTCTTGGATCTGTTAATTATTAGATTTGTGAGTTTTCTTACTGAATAATCCTCAGGCTGCAATTTATGTGTAATGCAATATATAAGCAGCTATGTGAGGTTAGTTATGGGAGTCATGTTCTGTCCTTATGTACATAACGTGAGATTTATAGTGTAGCTTGCCACAGAATGCAAGCAAAAGCAGTAATATATGAAATATTTCCTTGTAGAATACTTGGGCTAATAGTGATCTTTTCACATGTTACAAACACTACTAGAGGTCAAGACCACAGCCTGTCCAAAGGGGTGTTCATCACCAAAAATTTTCTAGCTAACAGTATGTATATATAAACCAGCAAATTAAAACAGAGCTGGATTATTTGATACAAACACTTAAATGTGATCTTTTCTCTTCCTTTTTCTCATCCTAACTACAGTAGAGTGTGAAAATGTTCTGCCTCAGTGATCACAAGAAATTCATTACAGTAAACACAGCTGCAGTTTACATGCAATGTAAACAGAAACATCTGAAGGAGGGGGCGCAAAGCTGCCTAGACCCTCAGTGTCAAAGACAATCAATCAGGGCCTCCATTTCTTTTACATGGATGAATATTATTTCTTGCCACCCTTGTTTTTGGAGTCTATGAATGTCATGACAGAAGTCAAGGTGGATGGTTCTTCCATAGCTGTAATGGCAGAGGATGTTGTGAAATGCGGTGTGTCAAAACCCTGCAACTGAGTTTCATGTTGGACCCATTTTTATGGTTGCAGTTGGGATGAACAGTCACGCAGCCCAACACCAGGCAGGCTGTGAGGAAGGAGACAACTGTTTGAGACTGCAAGGAGGAATCTGAGGAATAATAGTCATTAGAGAGGGAGCTTGCTCCGGGCTTTGAGCTTGTTATTTCTACTTATGCAGAGGATGGGCATGTCTGTGGGTGCACCCATGTCTGTGTGAAAAAATGCAAGAGATTAGGCAAAAAAATCTTTGATCCAAAACAAGGCTCTCATACCTCACCTTAGACCTTGAGTATGGTGGGGACCACCACCATCAGAGCTTTGTAAACCTTAAGTTTAAAATCCTGAAATCTTGTTTCCCTCCTGTGCTCTGCAGTGATGCCACACAGGCTAGTACCTAACCATGTCACGCGAAGACACCAAGCACATGGTGCCCATAGAGTATCCCAGTGGGGATCCCCATTGACCAAAAGGCTTTAGAGACATCATTAGCCAGAAATAACCTCTTGTTGAGCCAAATACTATATAACAGCTTACAGTACAGGCTGCAATGGTTATAACAGCTATATGATTTGAAATGATCTAGCTCAGCCTTTAACTGAATTTTTAATCCATCACCCTTGCACCATACTAAGGCATTTGTTTTGTGGTGTTTTAGAGGGGAAGCTGCTGACATCTGACTCACCATTTCCTGCAGTATGTAGGTGTTTCTTGGAGCTGGATCAAACAGTGACCCATCCTAATGCTGCTCACCACGGGAGCTGCCTCTGAATCACAGCCATAGCACCAGAATACTGCTTAAAGCTGGAGAATCAAGGATATTAATATAGAATAACAAAAGAACTATCTACTAGCTAAATGCACCTATGGTATGTCTCCTACTTTGTAATATTTTTGCTTTGGTTTTGCACATGGAAAACAAAGGATGGGATTTAATTTCTGGTAGAACCAGGGTTGTTGCAGTGGAGTTTGACTAAAATGAAAATGGCCCCAAAGATTTGATTCACTGGCTGCAAATCTGAATAGCAGAAGGATTAAGTAAATTGTAGAAGGCAAAGGAAGCTTTCCTTGCCCATCACTAAAAGTTAAAAGCATTACAATAAGTAACATGGTTGTCATGGTGACTGAGTGTTTGTTTATGGTAAAATACATCAGGCCAAGCCGAAATGTTTTTAATTTAAAGCTCAGATGACAGGGAACTAAGTAATGTAAGCAACAGCAGAAATATATTTTTGGTAGATACATGCAAGTAATTATTTTTTCCTATAAAAATTCCAATCACTCCTTAGTGTTTTTACTGCTACCTTCTTATCTTCATTCATGTTTGTCTTCTGCCAGCACAAGAAGCCAGGAAGATAGGTTTAAAGGAAGATGGAAATGGGTACTACTCATAGGCAGGCTCCTGGTAGTAAACAGACAATAGGCCCTCCTATAGCAATGTTGTAAAGGCAAGAATAACCCTTAAATCTGAATGCTGCACTATACATTCTGTGGTTCTAGCTGAATAATCTGCTGCATAGCATTAGTACATCAATTTTTTCTACAGAAATTGTCAGATGACTCAATTGTCTGGGCTTCATAGACTAAAAATCAGTTTTCTTTGCCTAAAAACAGCAGTCATTAAAAAAAAAAAAAGAGAGTTAATGAAATTTTCAAATTGCCTCTATTTAAATTGAGGGGAAAATCCTGTTAAGGGAGGAAGTGTCTGGTAGACTGGAATATAGAAGTTCACCACACAATTGCAAATGAGTTACATGTAAATTGCTGTTGTTGAGCTGTAATAGGCCCTACTTCTGCAAGGAGCTTTATGAAACTGTTGGGGTGAAGCTGCCCACTTGAGTTTGATAGCAAATTTCCCAGCGACTTCAGTGCCTCTGGGCTTAGTTGAAGACTAATGAATAACAGCATCCTCACTTACAGCTGTGTAGTTCCAGACAGTATTTCACATCCATGGCAAAATATCCAATGGACTTTAATAGGAGATTTTCACTAGGTCTGGGACACAGAGCTCAATTATTTAAGTGTTGTAGCAGAGAATTTGAAGAAAGACTAAAGATCATCATAGGCATCACCCTGTCTCTCCTTCTCTCTGTCTCTGTTTAGGGGCAATGAATGTGATAAATGGAGATGAACATCGGAATGATTTGTGTGTAACGACTGCTAGTTTACAGAGGGGCTTTTTGGTGGTAACAGTAGGGGAATCAAGTTTCTTTTGCATTTAATGGCATTTTTAGCAATATGCCATTTTATACTTTATGATTTTAAACAAACTGGTAAAGAATTAGCTACTAACAATCATAATAGATTAATAGTCAGAGGTAAGTCTCATTGAACTCAGTAGTAAGGCATGTATTATCAGGCATAAGATCAAAACTTTAAAGGTACGTGACTTGAGCTAGGTACATTTTGAAGATGTTGCTTCAGAATAAAAGATGAAAAATGTTTAAAGTTCTCTTTCTGTAGGAAAGGAAAAGATGTGGTTTTAGGTTAAAGTTGAAAAAGCTACCAGATGACTTTGCTAAATAGTTTCGTATCAGGTAATCAGATTTGCAGATTCCTATATAGAATACCAAACTAGTAATCGTTTTCATGGCATTATTAGTAATCACAGCTTTATTATTTAGAAATTGCATAAGATGAAAATAAATACAAAGGATATGTAAATTACTTAATCTCTGGGCTAAGAAGCAGTAAGAATGATTCTGTTAAAAATGCTCGAATGCAGACAAGGGTTTATTCCTCCTATCATTAGGAGGAATATAATCCACTATTTTTCTGGGTCCCCTTAGACACCTTTTTAACAATGCATTGGTTTTCTGAAAGAAGAGGGTGAAACATTTACTACAAAAGCAGCTTTTGGATGAAATTTCCATCTTCCCACTTCATACTGTTTCTGCAATATAGTATCAATAACATCTTTATTGAATTTTCACAAAAACAGTCTTTAGGCATGGGTGAAACTGAGGAGTGAATTTTATTGAATTTTACTGTTTGGCCAATCAGGTATTTTAAATCAGTGTAGCTCAAATGATTTCGATAGTTCTAGATTTCTTAGAAACCAAAGCCTGTGCCTTTTAAAACAGTTGAAATTTCCTCAAGGTCTCCATTTTGCACAAAGGGCAACGTCTTTGAGGTGCAAAACTGGGAAGTCATAAGCAATGACATTAAGGCTAAAGTTCATACAAAAAGGAATACTCAGCTCGTGAAGGCTTGGTTTCAGTGACAGCTGCAGTATTCAGCCCTTGGGAAGTGAGCAAGGAGACCTGTGTGAGCATTTATATCTGTAAAACTTTTGAGATGGCTTTCTTGGGAGGTGACACAGAAGTCAACAGACTTGAGACCTAATACTAGTTCTACTACCAGCTACCTGTACTACAAGCAGCACAGATGCAGATGAACGTGGTAAAGAGCACAAACACCTGCTTTCTTCCACTGGCCTTACTCTTGAAGCAGAATACTTGCAGTAATGAAAAGCTCATTTTCATCTTGGTCCTAACAGTTCTGAATGATGTCATGAGTTCTGTCATAAGTGTGTTTGGTCTCCTAGAAGGTGGACTGAGATCCTCTCACTCATCTTTCATAGTCCATAAACCCCTCTATTGCACTGGGTAGGAGTTGCATGCTCATTTTTGGGAGACTACAGTTAATTTTTTCCATCCTTTATAGGTTCCCCTCATGTTCATCACTGTAATATTTGAGCATATTATCCACCTCCCAGTTAGGTGCCAGTGGTAGCACTGTGAAGAAAATAAATGGTCACATAAACATTATTTTCCTTGTGTTTTGCTGCATTTAAAGCTGCTATTATGTTCTTAGTGTTTCATTTCATTATATAATTCAGATTTAAAGCACTAGCCTGCGACTTTCTACTGGAGTGTGTTAACAGGGTATCTGATTTCCCGTCTGCTTTATAACTGTTCAACAGAAAATTTAGCATACATATTTTCAACACAATGGCAGGGAAAATGCTAAAGTGCTAAATGTGCTGAGGCTTCTCTACTAATGTGAAATCAGGCTTGTCCCTGCCTGTTGGCCTGGGCTGGGATCTGGAGCAGCTGTGAGACCTGCGCAGCTTCCAGTCCTGCACAATTACTTACCCTGCACAGCCAGCAATAACATGTTGTGATAGAAGGGTCACAGATGAAATAGGAGACCTTTTTCCCCATAATCCAGGGTAAATTTAACATTCCAATAAATTCAACGTTTCAATAACATATGGGTGCATCCTTCAGAGCATCAGGGTTTAACCATGAAGGTTAGTTTATTCAGAATGCAGAAATTATAGAAGTGATGATACAAAATTAATTCAAATAAGGACTTGTTTTCTGAGAAGGATGAATACCGAACCTCTGTTGGAGCCCAGCTGGAGTTCTGGACACTCATAAAAATCAGTCTTTTTATGCCTAGAGATAAACCACAAGCCAAACCCAGGCATATTAAGCTCAAATGTTGCTTTGCAGAGAAATGAAAAAAATAGGCTGAAATGTCAACAACTCATGGCTGAGATTTTTCTTTTGATGGAATCCTGGTCTTCAGCAACTTTTATTGGTGGTTTTCTGCCTCAGACCTAAATTAAGGATGATTGTAGTTAAGCTTAACTAGATGCCTTCTGGCTCTAGAAAGCAGATAAGACTCTCTAGAAAGGCAAATAAGACCTGGGTACAAAACACAATTCTAAACTCTAAAAAGGTTCCTACTAGCACCAGGAAGCCTTTGTTCAAACACTGTTTCTTTTTTCTTGATGAGTTTTTGCTGTGTAAAGAAATAATCCCTTAGCCTTTTTATTCTGAAGAGTACTGGTCCAGAAAGGCATAGTATTTTTCAATAATTTTAGAATTTTTTAGCTCTTCAATATCTTTAATGTATTCTTTTGCAGCAGTTAATGCTGCCAAAGGTGAGTTCCATTTTCTTATTTATTGGAGTATTACACATAATACTTTCATAATACTAAAGGTTACAGCACAGGGAGTTTCATAATTTTGTGTGGTGTTTACCTGTACCTAGACAGTCCCAGACCATCTGCTGGGATTGTTTTTCCTTGATTATGGATCAGAACAGTTACAGTGACAATGAATAACTATTTTCCAAGATAAACCAGGAGGTGGATGACTCAAAAGACTAATGATGCCTAGAAAACAAGCCTTTGACTTCCAGTTCACTGGTTCAAACGCAACTTGAGCAATGATGGACTAGAAATCAGGCCCAACTAATTCTTGGGGTACCATACAGAATAAGCTTGGTCACATTATTTTGGCACTTTATGAGTAAGTGTGGGAGAATGAGAAAGAGTCAACAGAGTGAATCTCTGGACAGATTTAAAATCAAGTTGAGGTGGATAAAATGATCTGTGGAAGGATTATGTATACTAACTCTGTCCATCATTTGCTCTCTCCTATTCTTTAACTGAATGTACTAACATGCTGGGGCATGGGGTGACACAAAACTCACCATCAGACAAATATATACCAAGATCTCCCTCACCCTGCAAATGATGACATTTTACTGAGTAAGAATAGATTTGGGCATTTACATTAGCTATCTTAGCAGAAAAGTTGTGAAAATAGCAGGACATGGAAAGTAGAGTTTCTGTTATAGGGAGCTAAAGCTTCCCTGAGCCTGTACTTGTCCTGGGAGATGGGTAGGCTAAAATACAGTCCTAACATGAGCACCAAAAAATGCCTTTACCCTGAGCTCTCCACACCAATGAGAGCTGCAGAAAGAAAAAAGCTGTGAAGATAGCCAGCTGGGGTTGCAGCAATGCTTCAGCGGTAAAGCACTGGGCTGGGCCAGTGCCTGCCTTGGTGCGAAGGGGTGCCTGATACTGCTGTACTTCAGGAATCAGATGTTGTGCATTGCTCTCTTTATCTCCTTTATTACTCCCTTCAAGATAATATTGTTAAGCCACTTGGTTGGCTTGCCTAAGAGAAAATCAAGTCAGAAAATTGAGTTTTGTTTTCACTGGGTTGCTGAGCAGATGTTCCAGCTGGCATTTCATTAGAGATGCCTTTAAATTTGAACCCAAACCTTGTTGCTGTCAATCAGTGGTTGGCAGAAAGATTACAATAATAACATTAAACATCTAGTTCCATGGCAGTAGCATGATGCATCAAGAAAAGGACAGCTCCTAGTGGCCATGGCAAAACATCCAGCGTTTAAGTATCTCTCCTGGCACACATGGGAACCAGGCAACCAGGATGTGATTGCATCTGCTGAGGAACATCAGCAAAGCAGCTGAAATACAAGCGTAATAGAAGAGGCAGTAGGAAATCAGTCCTTGCAAATGGTTATTAAAATAACAACTATTTATACACTTAATGTATAAGCTTCTATGTGTATGTCTCAAATGGTTTTATAAACCCCAATGAATTAAATTTCAATGCACCCTTGTGAGATATTTTACTCCCATTGTGCTCCCATAATTATTGTATAAATAAATGCACAGGGAGCTGAAGTGATCTGGCAATAGGAGCACTGTAGGTTTATGTGATATAGTATAAAAATAAGGTCTAATGGTCCCAGCTCTTTGCACCACAGCCATTAGATGCTTGGGCTTCTGAGGGCATCAGTTAATACACTTGGCTTGTCAGACCGATTAGCTGTTCTTCTCATAAAGGATGGAAAGAAACAATTGAAATTAACTGAATTTCTGTGAAACAATTACAGATATATTCCCATTGATTAACTGATGGCTACCTAGGTGTGTTTGTTTTCGTTGTTACTTAAAGAGTTGTTTCCCCATGCACTATGATCTCTCTCCCCTGTTAAAAGATACAGGCAGAGATACCTCTTTGAAAGTTTTTAAAAGGTTAGGAAGACTTCTTATATATAATGATCAGCAATATCAACAGGGAGTATGGAAAGAAAAGGCTCAGAGATTTGTACTGAACTTCTTTCTTCTTAAATTCTCACTGGCTCAAATAGATTTCAAGTTTGAATAGCTACAGAAAAGATGTATTATAGGATGTCTCTTTTTTGATCTAGCAAATGGAACAAGTTCTTATTCTTTGAAAAAAATTAATCCTGAGCAAAACCAGTATCAGCTGTCTTCCTGTAATCAAAGTCTTTTCCCTTTCATGATTGCTGCATATATAAGGAACCTGCTATATCTTCTGGTTTCGATATTTGGTTCAAAGCTCTGGTCCACTTACAGGTGCTTTCCCCATCCTTTGAAATTGTTTTGTAAAGGAGACTTTGTTTCCCTGATTTCAGGAGAGTATTTGTTATTTACATCACTGGGAAAGGAGGAGTGGCTGGGAGTGACAGCATGGAGTTAAAGGTACAGCAGGTGAATCAGGAGCTCTTAATAACAGCTCTGCATCTTACTGTCAGTCTTAACTTTCTGCTTGATTCTGTACTTCAGTCTCAATCACATAAGGCCTATCTTTAGCGTGCAGATAATTAACAACAATAAGCACTGACTTCTGTATGAGGGATAAAGCACAGCCTTCTGCACAAGTAACTTTGGTTACAGTACATGGGGAGACAGAAATTCCAACATGCACAGTTTGCATTGCATTGGCTTTCTCTCTTTTTCCTTCCAGAAAGGTGGGGATAATGCTAATAACTTTTTTTTATTTTTCTTCAGTTCCACTTTCAAAATATTAGCTGCTCCTATACCCTTACCTATAGATGCACATAAATCTGCTTCTAGAAATATGAAATGTCTTTTGGGGGAGATTGTAAAAATCTTCCCCAAAATAAAGGATTAGGGAGCACGAATAATTGAACTTTTAAATGTTTGCCTCCTGTTTTATCCCTTTTTACCTATACATCTGAGGTTTTATACAAGACTATTTTTGTTTCAGTTTCTTCATAGCTTGGTAGGCTGGCCACTGAGCTGTCAGTCACCTTAGGTGATGGCATGTGTGGCAGACTTGTTGGGATGTTTGAAACTGAGACCTATCCTAGATCTTTCATATATTAATCTTTTTCCACTCCTTTAGTCACTCATGCCACTGAGTACTTTATTTGACTCTCTTCTTCAGCTGTGAGAGCCACTGTCATGGGTACAAGGCTTAAAAAATAAGTCCTTAGCTTGCTCTCTTAAGTGATGTGTTACTAAGCAGGATTACTTGAAAAGGTATACTCTCATTACATGTTTAACTGGAGAGAAAGGTTGGATTGGCCTCGTGTCATTCTTTGAATACTTGCAGTGCAGATCTCTCAGTTACCATGTCCCTGTAATTCTACATGCTTCTCCATGCTGAACTATTCTCCCACAGTCAGTTGTGTTAGTTGGTAGAAATGCTATCATTCAGGGAGAAAGTGGGGGATGAACAGTGAAGGACTTCAACCATTCGAAGTCAGCTTACCTTCATGATTTCTGCAAAGCGAGCCAGTTCTGAATAAAAGCAGCCTTGTGAATTGTTTGCATTGTAGATAAGTAGCCCTGCAGCATTGCTTGAACATACTCCTTTGGTCCAGTAAATTAGCCTGAATACAGAGCACTTCCCAACATGGGTCACAGGTTTTCCTATGCCAAGGGATTAAAGTTTATTCCAAGGGAGACTCCTCTTTAACTGTATATTAATAAAACAGACTTTCAGTGCTGACAGGGATAAATAATGCCCAGCACTGCCTGCAGGGTAATTAGACTTTATATGATGCTGTGCATAAGCTGATGAAGTTTTCTAATTAGTACATTTCACGCGCACAATTAGAAATACAATGTGAACCTGGAAAAGAAACTGATGGAAAAATCTTTCTTGTGGCTGGAGCTTGGTGGGAAGTGTTCTCCAGCTAAGCGTGGCAGTAGCTAGCCAGTCTATGCTTCATGTCTTCATGGTTTCCTCCATGGCTGCATAGGATGGGATCACAGCTTTGGATCTCTTTTGTCTTACAGTTTCCCTGCTAGGGAAAGGACGTGGAGCATGAACAGTGTCCTTCAGTTCACCTGCTTTCTCCATCTTCTTTTCTTTTTTTTTGAGTTGAGACTGTAGGTATTTTATTAAAGGTTTAAGGTTTTTAGAGGGGCTTAGGGAGATATTTTATGGTGTGTGAGAATAAGAGGGAAGGTCTCTGCACCTGCCACTGTACAATCAAGTTTCTGGAGCTCATATGTTCTCTTCTGGTCTTACATTCCTCTGTCCCAGTATTTTTGTAACTGACATGGAAAGATTGTCATTTGTTTATGTGTCACAGAAAGCTAGTTTTGAAAGTAGAGTTTTTAAAGGGGTTTCAGGAGTCTGAAAGGAAGAAATTAAATAGAAAATGAATGTCAATGGTGAAATGTATAGCTAAGGCAATTTTAGACAGCAGGCAGAAGCCTTTATGAGATGCCAAGATACAGGGGATGCTTGTGTTAAAATAAAGTGCCTGGGGTAATAAAGAAATCGGCAATTTCTCAATTCATTGTACGAACTGGACTTCCAAGGAAGTGAAGTAATTGAAATCAGACACTATTAGCCGGAAGGGAAAGCATAAATCACTAGCTGGGAAAATGAAATGACAAATGGATGGAAGTGCTGAGTATTAGGCACTAGTACAGCTAAAATGACAAGAACAATAACAACAAAAGATAAAATCCATAGCTGTTCTACAGAGCCAGGTTTTGTGGGTGGAGAGAAATAAGGTATCCTGATTTACTTATTTCTATTAATTTGGACTGCTGATTTTTGACTACATGCCTGTTACTTTTATTTTGCTAGCGGTTATTCATGACCACGGACAGACTGTGTGGAACATATTTGGAAAGCCTGTTCTAAGAATAGTGGAGTTTCTTGGATTTGATAGGCAATGTGCATACCTGCATGACCACTGGTATTTTATATGCATGTAATTATTTCATTCTATAGAAGACAGTGGCTATTTTGTAGTAGATTCAAATGTTTTCTACTCCAGACTTACATTCATACATCAAGCTGGGACTATTTGTCAAGGAAACTGTACTCCAGACTTTTGGACTGCTTTTAATCTGAAATTATTTCAGTTTAGACTGCAAAATGCCTTTTATGATAAAGAAACATGAAGTAACAGAAGTTAAACTTTTCCTCAAAAGTAATTTAAGGCTGCACTATTCGAACACAAATCTATAAATCTGACATGCTATAGTTGTTTCACCAAAAAAACCCCAAATACCCAAACCAATGATTTAATTTAATGGGCATTATTTAGATATGGAAAGGCTGACCTGGCACAGCACAGCACTTTCCACTGAAAATTTTATTCTTTGACATGTTTTAAATGCAATGTCACATAAAAGTAAATACTTAACCTTTTGTCTCCTTCATGGGAGCCTCCATAAAGCATTTAGCATGTACTTCAAAATCCTTTACTGTGCAAGTTCCCCTGGATCTCAGGTGAATATCCGATTTAATTCACAGCCAGCAATCTTGCTGGGGAAACCAGCTCATCTACACTTTGGACCTCTGACTTCTGCTGTAACTATTCAATCTGTCTTTCTGTTTCTCTATGTGACATTTTCTGCCCTTCATTCATTCCAAATAGGTTTCCTCTTTAACCTTGTCATACCAAAACATTTCTTTGTATTTAAAAGTAATGGCATTCGGTAATTGGTGATGCACCAAGTGGTAAAGGGCACCTCCAGTAATTTACTTGAGTGCTGTCTGTATAAAAGCTGAAATAATTTGATTCTTCAGCAAAGGGCTGTGAGTATACTAACAGCATCTTGCAAGCCATTAGTGTAAAAAGACTGATAGCAGGACGTCTGGGCTGTGTATTTTCCCTTTCACTGCTTTAATTAAAATTAATAATCAACACCTACTGATAAGAAAGGTAAGTAGTAAAGGTTTAAAAGGGTTTGGGAGGATTTTCCATAGTTGTTTTTGTTGTATAGGTTATATAGTAACATTACTGTAACTCTACATTTCAATATTTAATTAAAAAGAGTCAGGAGCCTTTAGGGTTATGAATAATTTTCTGACTATTTATTTGAAAATTCAAAATGTTTCACTTGCTGAAATTCTTGTTTTCTGGCCAATCCTAAGTGATATCTGTATACATAATGACAGAGAAAGTATGTATAAATATACATTTGTGTGTGGATATGAGTGGACACAAAAGGGAGTATGTACAAGCATCATTGTGGACTAAAAGGCACTGTGAGCCACAGGGCTGGGTACAGGGCTGAGAGTCAGAATCTAAGAAGGATATGATGCTTGAAAGAAAATTACTGACATACGTGACTGACCATACGACTTTACGTGAATTGTCTAGTGTGGTTTAAGTTTCTATTTCTCCAGAATGGATATGATGAATTAATTCTGTGGAGCATTTTGAGGTCATTAAATATTTGTTCCAGGCAAGGAGTGATAGGCAGAACAGGGATTCTTGCTAGCTGCTATTATTTTCTTCTGTTGATACAAAAATGCAAAGATTCATTTTGACCAAGTCTATCGTCTTTAAGTTAGTCTTGTTCACCTTAGTAGGCATTATTATCTAATTATTATCAAATCATAAGCCAAGTATACATATATTGTTAAGCTACAGGTGAGAATAAACAGAAAAAGGAGAAAGGCACAGGTGCATGAAGTGACTTGCAAAACCATTTGGCTGAGAACCCCCACCAGAAATGAAAGTTTTCTAGAGATGTATTTTGATGTGTTATGCTTTCATTTTTTTTTTTTTTTTGTCTACTGTTTCTCATTCAGGACAATCCTTACTCATTTGCATGTAATTATACAATGCTGATGGGCTTCTTAGTAACAAGAATTGCATAAGTCTGCAGGTTCAGCAATAGTTCAGCTACATAGATGTTCGTTCATTCTTAATGGCATTAGTTTGGGTGATGTTTGGCTTTCAGTGCACATAATTCATGCTCAATTATGGTGCAATAGATAAAGAATTGAAAGACAAAGTCACATCTGTGTTCCTGAATGAAGAGTCATTGTGTCATGCTGATAGAGACTGAAGTATCATCCAAGTGAATTAATTGTAACAATCTGTTTTCCAATTCAATCCGGCAATTATTCCCTTTTCAGAATCGTCAGCTTTCATTTCGTTTAGAGATTTTGTACAAATTTTGCAACAGACCCATAACCATGTCACCAAGTCATCACCTCTTTGAGGGTATAGGGAGACAGCTGTGCAGCTGTGGAAGTTACAGCAGCATCGAGTCTGGAGAGAGGGCTCTCCATTCTCTGCCATTGCTTGAGAGCATCAGGGCAAGTCTATGTGAGTTATGGATCAAATTCCTGAATATGGATAATGAAGGAGTTACCCCAAATTACTCTGGTTCTCAGTCTTTTCAGTTCTTAATCTATCTGTCTATAGTGCATAAGATCTACTTTGTGGAAGTGATCGGATAATTGTTTTTCATAAAGTATTTTGATCCATTCATATTGGAGTCTATAGGGCAAAAAAACCTGAATGTGGCTCATGTCTGTCAGTGTGAAAGTGTGGAAATATCATTTCTTGTTAGAATGAAGTTCCTTTTTAAACTTGCTATAGTGTCTTGCAATGTTTCTTGCTATGAGAGTTGTCTTCAAACTGCAGCTGAATTTCACATATGCTGCCAGGGTGCCTTTATCCTCAGCTCCTATAGAATTACATACTTCTGTGCTAATAATTTTTTGGCCTCTACAACTTTAAAACAACTCTCTCTCTTTGGACATTTTAAGGTTAATATAAACTTTGTTTTTCTTCCTTCTATAAACCTAAACATAATATATAACAATTATTAACATTATTTTCCATTAGTGGATTATCTCCAAATTAATCCTTCAAATAACTGGCACTAAACCTTGAAGTATTCAAGGCAAATTCAGATCATGAATAAACAGTATCTGGATTTACGTCTTATTACAGCAAGTCTGAAACTGGCTCTTATACTTCTTTAATATCCAGCATAGTTTAAGTAATGGTCATCTGCAGTAAACGTTGGATGGATGTGTGTGTACAGGTATATGTGTATAAAACTACATTTCTTCTATCAAAAGAGATTTCATTGGATTTTTCAAGACAAGTAAAGAACTTCAAGTTGAGGGAGGATTTTTTTTTAACTGAAACATGTTAAGCATCTCATGGTTGTTCAATGAATGAATCCATCATGATAGTGCTGTCTCCAGAGAAAATTTGAAAGCTATTACCTAGAAACTCAATGAAGATCAATTATCTCCTACCACCTGCACACATTTAAAGAATGGCAACTGCATGTAATGGAAATAATGGCAAAGAAAGTTTTTTTTTCTCCTCTGGTGTATCAGTCATAGCAATCAGCTGCTTCTTTCTGTGTCATAAAAGATGAATTATGAGGAGAAGGTGCTTTGAATACAAGGAGAGATGTTGTCTTGCTTTCACTATAGGATGCTGAATGAGCTGGCAGAGGAGCTTGCTAAGCCACTCTCCATCATCTATCATCAGCAGTCCTTGTCTAATGGGCAGGTCTCAGAGGATTGGAGGTTGGCCAACGTGATGGCTCTGTATAAAAAGGGCAGGAAGGATGACCCTGGGAACTACAGGCCTGTCACCCTGACCTCAGTGCCACGGAAGGTAATGGAGCAGATGATTCTAAGTGATATCATAAAGCACGTGTTAGAAAATGGAGGGATCAGGCCCAGTCAGCACGGGTTCATTAAGGGCAAGTCCTGCTTGATCAACCTGATCTGCTTCTACGATAAGGTGACCTGCTTGGTTAATGAGGGAAAGGCTCTGGACATTGTCTATTAGGACTTCAGTAAAGCATTTCACACTGTCTTCCACAGCGTTGTCCTGGAGAAGTTGGCTGCTCATGGCCTGAATAGGAGGATTGGGTTGGAAACTATCTGGATGGCCAAGGCCAAAGGGTGGCGGTGAATGGTGTCACATGTAGTTGGCGACCGGTCACTAGTGGTGTCCCTCAAGGCTCAGTGTTAGGGCCAGTGTTGTTTAATATCTTCATTGATGATCTAGATGAGGAGATCAAGTGCACCCTCAGTAAATTTGTGGATGACACCAAGTTGGCTGGGAGTGTTCATCTGCTGAAGGATAGGGAGGCTCTGCAGAGGAATCTGGACAGGCTGGGTCAATGGGCTGCGACCAGTGGTATGAGGTTCAATAAGGCAAAGTGCCAGGTCCTGCATTCGGGCCACAACAACCCCATGTGATGCTACAGGCTTGGGGGAGAGTGGCTGGAAAGCTGCTCAGTGAAAAAAGACCTGGGGATGCTGACTGATGGCCAGCTGAACATGAGCCAGCATGTGCCCAGGCAGCCAAGGCGGCAAATCGCATCCTGGCCTGTATCAGAAATAGTGTAGCCAGCAGTGCCAGGGCAGTGATCATCCCCCTGTACTGGGCACTGGTGAGGTTGCACCTCGAACACTGTATTCAGTTCTGGGCCCCTCACTACAGGAAAGACCCTCCAGAGGTGCTGGAGGGGGTCCAGAGAAGGGCAACAAAGCTGGTGATGAGGAACTGCTGAGGAAACTGGGGTTGTTTAGTCTGGAGAAGAGACGGCTCAGGGGGAACCTTATCTCTTTTTACAACTACCTGGAAGAAGGATGGAGTGAGGTGGGGCTCGGTCTCTTCTCTCAAGTAACAAGAGATAGGACAAGAGGTAATGGCCTCAAGTTGCACCACGGGAGGTTTAGACTGGATATTAGCAAAAAATTCTTCATAGAGAGGGTGATCAGGCCTTGGAACAGGCTGCCCAAGGAAGTGGTGGAATCACCACTGGAAGTGGTTCAAAATCCTGGAAGTGTTCAAAACTCGAGTAGATGAGGCCCTCAGTGATATAGTTTAGTGGTGGTCTTGGCAGTCCTGGGGTAATGGTTGATGACCTTAAAGATCTTTTCCAACCTAGTCGATTCTAAGATTCTCTGGGCCAGTGTGCCAACAAAAGCAACCTCAAAAGCAAAGAAGGTCCCTTACTAGCTAGGTTTCTACAACAGAGCAGACTTTCTCTAATAGATCAGCTGAAAGCCATACCTTGGGTTTGCTTAATCAGCAAGCACTGCTAATTACAAGCAATGCCAAAGCATGGGGAAATTCAGTCAGAGCCCTCCCTGCAGCACTGTAGAAGAAGATTTTTACAGGTGAAGGAACAGCATGAACTGCTGCAGAAGTGATTCCTTTAATGATTCATGGATCTAATTATTATTGTTATTAATGATGATACCATGCTTAGAGCCATTAGTACAAATCTTAAACGCAGGGCAAGCACTTTTTTAATAGCCTGGAATTACACAGTCTAAGGAATATTCATAACTGGAAAGCTACATTATAAAAATATGCATTATGATATCAGTTAATTCTGCTGAATTTGTCTCATTTATGGATTTGCTTATAAATCTTAATTAGCCCCTGTGGAATTGAAAGCAAATAAGAGATTACAGAAAACAAAATAAAAGGTTTAGATAAAATCTGTTAAATTATGAGAACGAATTCTCTCTCTTACCAAGAAAAATAAATTAGGTGACTTTAGGTTGTACCACAGCCATAGTACAAAAGCACATTTTAGTCCTGGTGTTCAATATTCAAAGCAAGTTGGCTTTTATTTGCATGGAAGCAAAGGCCTAAGAATGTAGATTCTTATGGAGGTGCCATCAATATACATAAGACAAGGAAGCTGTGGGTTTGGCAATGTCCTACATCCTCTGAATTTAGTGGGCAAGTGTCTTCAAAAATAATTTGCTTATGTAAAATACAGACCAGCTTTGCCACTTTCAGCACTGTTGTACACACCACCAAGTAAATATACAGTAACTGGATCCTTTGAAAGTTTTGGGGCGTTGATGAGAAAAATCCCATCATCAATAGAGAGATCAGCAAAGTAACTGAAGAAATGTTCATCCTCACCAGAACTGGAAACCAATTGCTATTTTCAGGGCACCTCTCTGGATACCAGCACACCCTCCACTTCTCACATCCAGCGGAAACAACTAGTCTAAGAGAAAACCTGACAGCCAAAGGGGAATCAGCAGCTGCCAGTAGTGCAGGACAACTGGAAACTCAGACAATGAGTGAGGGGCCTGGAGATGCCCTGTGTTCTTCGATTCTGAAATGCCTCTGCCCCACTGGATGTTGGTCTACAATGCATTACAAAAAATACACTGTAGCTCTAAAAGAATCTGTTTCTCCTGCTACCTCCTATTATACTCATAGTTACAGATAACTCGCTGCACACACCAAGACTCATGTGCTTTTTCCCCCCGTCGTTTGTATTGAGTTGCTGTATTTCAGCAGTAGTGGCTGTAGATATGATACTGAGGGAGCAGCAAGAATGAAACCTCCAAGGCACAACTCCCCTTCATGTTGCATAGATCAGATAAAACACATTCCCATACTAGCTGTTCAGGAGAAGGGACAGCTTTAGCTCCTACAGCCATCCTAGGAAATCTCTGCTTTCATTCAGGATAACTGGCGAGGATTCACCAACTCAAGTGCCAGCACAGCCTATCCTGCTTATCTAGTTTGGAGCCTTGTACACAGAATATTTACTAGAAAAAATGGTTTACAGATTTTTTTGAAACTATCTTGCATCATTTTAGAGACTCCAAGTGACGCTGCTGCTGCCTAGGGAACTTACCAATGTTTAAACACCTCTGTTACAAGGAAACTTGGCCTGTTTCACTGTTAAACTGCACTTTCTGAGCCACTTGGTCATGTGGTGCCTTTCTGGCTAGCCAGGCAGAGAAGCTGCCTCCTGTCACACACATGTTTTCAATGTCTAAAAACATAAGGAAGTGATCAAATGACTTCTCAGCTTTCTTTTTGGGTAGTCAAATATATTGAATCCTTGTGACATGCAATATGGTTTTCTAGCTCCTGGAAATTTTTTTGTGAAACTTAGACTGTGCAGCAGAAAGCAATTCACATCTTTTAAAACTTGACAAGCAGTTCAGATTTTATCATACAAAACAAGCAGCAGAGAGATGCTTCTTTCTTATCGTGGGCTCATCTGTGCTTCGCTACTAATAAATCAAAATCTCACTGTTCACTGGTGTACTGCCAAAATGTCATAGCTGTTGAACATCTCATTTTTTTAGCTTTAGTGTTGTTCATAAGACTTGTTCTTTCTAGGAATTACTCTGCCATATTTAGTAGTACTAGCAAAAATTTGGACTGTACCTGATGTATCGATTTCTAGTCAAACCAAGAGGAAATGCATTATTTCACAGGTATGCCTTTTCTTGTGTTACTAAAGCAGACTTAGACTTTAGCCTTTTTTACCTGAAAGCTCAGTAATTTAGAAATTTCAGCTAGTTGGCTCTTTTCTTATAAATTCATTAATATAACAAAGAGCAGCTATATCCAGAATGGTTATTATGGAATATATGTTATGCCCATCTGTTACAGTAGGATAATTAGAGCCTAGTGAGGATGATTCATAATTCTGAGGCAATGTCCTATGGACAGTATACAGCATGGTGGCAGATGGAAAAAGATGGATCTGAGCAGATGGATCTGGGTGTGGTTCATGTCACACATAGTGGTTTAGACTGGGGCAGAGCACTGGGCTCATTTCCCATGAGCAGGAACAGCCTGCAGTGTGACACTCAGAGCAATCACCAGTGATTACCACATTAATTCAGCTGAGAAGTCAGGCATGCTCACAGGGCTGTGTGTCCTGGCCCGAGCACTGGCAGGGAGCTGCACTGGAAGAGCCACAAACATACGTAACGCGTTCAGGTATGACTGCTGATGGTGTCTAGTTTTATTCTGGATTGAGTGATAGGGCTTTTCAGACGCCCACAGTTACTAGTCAAAAAAGTAATTCTGTAGTGACAGTGAGGTGACAAGCGCACTGATGGCAGAATATACTGTATCAGCTACTGAAATGGTGATTCATACAGGAATGCCAGAATTGCAGCTCTTGGTAACACTCAAGATTAAGGTTAGACTTGCAATACAGTGTTTTCAAAACAATGTAGTAATACTTGAGATGATACTCAAAAAAGCAGCCTAACCAAATGAAACCTTTAGCATTGACACTGTTCTGGAAAAGTGAATCACACTGATTAAATACTATTTTCTGTTTAAAATTTGAACTTGTTGTTACTCATATCACAAGCGCTACTCATTCTATGAAATAGGATGTAGCGTAGGTCTCACCAAAGTCACTAAGAACCTCTCATCACAGAATTATTAGGGTTGGAAGTGACCTATGGAGATGATCTAGTCCAACCCCCCTGCCAAGGCAGGGCCACCCAGAGCAGGTTACACAGGAACGTGTCAAAGCGAGTTTTGAATGTCTACAGAGGGGGAGACCCCACAACCCCCTGGGCAGCCTGTTCCAGTGCTCTGCACCCTCAACATAAAGAAGTTCTTCCTCATGTTGAGGTGAAACTTCTTGTGTTTTACTTTATGGCCACTGCTCCTCATTCTGTCACTGGGCACCACTGAAAAGAGTCTGGCATTATCCTTGTTGCACCTGCCTTTGAGATATTTATATGCATTAATGAGATTCCCTCTCGGCCTTCTCTAGACTAAACAGGACTGGCTCCCAGTCTTTCCTCATAAGAGAACTGCTTCAGACCCCTGATCTCTCTGGTCCTAATGGTGTGAGGGGAGCTAGCTTATGTCTTTTTTACACTGACACTGATTTTGTGAAGGAAGTTGCTCCATGAAAAAAAAATTACAGTCTGAGGCAAGATGATGGGAGAGAGAAGTGAGTAATATACCTTACTACAGTTATCATTAATCACTTCTCTAACCTGATTTCTGTTCAATTCACAAACTGCACGAAGTCTGGACTTGAGGAGGAAATATTCCTGATGTACCCTCTGCAGGGGGTTTCAGACAAAAAACAGTTCTGGGTAATGGTGTAAGTTTCCAGTAAGCCCACTTAATTGAATCTTTTCACTTAGAACTGCATTTTCTTGCTTTCCTTTTATCCGCAGGTGGGAACTCTCAGAATTCATTAAGTATATTTTAATCAATCGTGGGGTTTGGAAGTACAAATAAGTGAACAATCATTTCAACGGCATTCTGGAGCCCTGTGAGGCTATTTCTTCACCACCATGCCTACCTGCAAAGAGACAGCTTGAGGGAAGAGATAAATATATTTGAAATATGCCAGAAAGATACCTGCCCCCAAAGGATGTTTGCAGAAGCCTGTGTTGGGGCCCAAGGGTACACTATGATTTAGGAGACATAACTTTGGCAAGGGCCTTGTGTATGTTTGACAGCTCTCTCCTTAACGCTCACAGGAAGAGCTCACATGTTGTGTTTTCCTCAGTGTAGGTAAGCAAGAGCCAGCTTCTGTGAGGTCTCAAGCGACTGTCAGGAGCTCAGCAGCCTCTGCTCCTGTTAGCACCAGGGTGTCTTGGATCCTGCTCTTCAAAGCTTCTGGATAAGCTATAATTAACAACATGATAACCGGATTTCGAGGACCTCTCAGGATCTTGGTAAATGGACTTCTGCTGGAGTCTCAGATGCTCAGAACCATTCAGAATTGGCTTGTAATGAAAAAACCAGCACTGTAAAATATGCTCTATTTAATAACTTTGCACACTGCCAAAAGTAGTATAAGGTTCAGGAGAAGCTCTGAAAGCAGGAGGCAGATGCATGTTGGTTGTATAGAAACATTTGGTACCTTGCTCCCTCTTCCTTCCCTTCAAGAGGATTTTTATAGCTACATTTCCCATTCTGTACCTTCCTCTATGCTTATATTATAATTCCCATCACCCCGAGCTGAAGGAATCAGCTGTCTAGCAGCCTTGTCTATTTTAGGAAATCTAATGATTTACCTACAAACAGAAAGGCACATGTCTGCAACGTTCATTATAGTAAGCCTTGTGCTTCTAATAAAATATTGATTTTCTCTCATCCAATAATTTATGTCTTCAATTGGCTTGATCAGGCACCCTGCTATTTTTTTAGAAGACACAGCAATCACCAAGGGGGTTAAGGTCTTTTTAGAATAAGAATGTGTAGTTGCTTTATTTAAAAAAGATAGTATATTCATATGCAGCTTTGAATGGAGTGTTATTACAGACAGATGAACCCCTGCAAGGCAAGCACTGTTGCCATACCCAAGGGAAACACAATTTTATTTTTACACTTTGCTGAATTAATTTATTGAATTGGTGCATGTTTATAGCTAAAGGTCACTATGTACACATAATTTCTAATAGCTGCAACTTTTAATGTGAATTCTCAAGTGCTACAGATAGATAGAAAAATGAAAGCCAGGTTGAAGACAATCGGGTTCTCCCATTCTGTGCTGAGATGAAGACTTCTTTATAAGAATCTTCATGGTTTAGCACCTCAAACTAAACCTAAGACTTTTCAAATGCAAATGGCTGACAGCAAGGAAGAAATACAATGATCTCAGGACAAAAAGGTTATTTTCAGAGCTCTGTATTGTCTATTAGGCATCCGTTTTCTATAACACTTGGTATTAGCATAGCATGTACAACACGTATATAATTGGACTACTCGCTGCACTGTATGCAGACTGTGATCTTATTTATATCTTTGCTTTAGGAGGTTTATGCCCATGTGTGGTGACTGACCAGCACAACCACAGCCTTTTTTAACCTTCTGGTGCAGTCACTGGTAATGCAAATGCTACTGGCAACAGCAGCTTACTAATAATAAATGTAAAAGAAAAATGGGTATTTGGGAAAGAGTGGCCATTAAAATCTATGTTTTTATATTCATTAGAAAATACAGACTGTGCTGGTGACCTTTGTCTAAGATGATATAATACTGGTTAGGTAGGAGTGGCCGTGTGATACAGAATGTTTGTCTTGTCATAGTTTCTCTTAATTCAGGAAAGGGAATTTTCTTGGCTACATTGATTCTCTGCAAAGCCATGTTACAGCAGTCTTAGGTGTCTGTGACTGTGCCTGTACACCTGCACACATGCTGCTCCCCCGCTAACACGTGCAGTGCATCCTCGAGGAGAAGTAATGCCTGACACAAGAAAAGAGCACAGCAATATTCCAGAATGACAGCATGATAGGAGAGGGGAGAGTGTGGGCATAGTGACTCTGGCCCAACAGATAAGCCTCTACCTCAATCAAAAGTCTTGTATGTGGCTTAGTATGAATGGTAAGTATGGCTATTGCTAATAATAGTTACATAAACAGACAGCTTTGCACAGGATCAGGCCTGTATGGTCCTTCAGTATCTGGTTCATTTGATCACATTCCCACAAGGCCAGAAATTTCAGATACCTTCCTTATTAACAAAGCTTTCTGGCATGTATTTTCTCATTTTGCCTTGAATGGCATAGAGTAAAAATGATTGGGATGTCTGATTTTCTTTTATGAATTATACAACTACTTGTTCTTGAAAAAAAATTGTGGTAGTGGGAGATAATGATGATAATAGTAGTAGTAGCAGTTGTTGTTATTATTATTATAATTATTATTATTACGATGTTAGCTAGAGCTATTGAGAAAATTACCGAAATATATTCTGAGATTAAAAGCTGAACTTGGTTCCAACACTTCAAAGACTTTTGCAGTTAGAGAGTCTGAAGCTGAAATTGTGATTTCTTGCCAAGAATTTATATTCCCAGAAGCTAAATGTACCACTGGTCCTCCTGGCTCATTATTGATTAGTTCTATTTTTGTTGCTGTAAGTGTTGTTAGCTTTGTTTATAACTACAGACCATGATAGAGTCAATACTAATTGAGATGAAAGCATGTATCCTTCCTGCGTTCAGCTCCAGCACAAATTACTATTCCTAGATTGCAAAAGGGAAGAACGCAGGACATTTTTCAAGGTTCTTGGCAGAGAAGTATAAATAGGAGAACTGAAAGAGCCTCCATTTCCTTGTTTTAACTCTTGTTTTCCTTACTTTGTCTGAAAATATGAAAATATGCTTAGTCTGTGGATAGGAATGATAAAACAATAGAACAAAATTGTGTATGCATTTTTAAAACAATTATATGCTTTTATGGAAAACACAAATACCCACAAGGAGAAGGTGCATTGAAGCAATCTGAGGCCACACAAATATGTGGGGTACTGAACTAGGGGCTATTAGCAATAGCTAGGAAGCTATTGCTTCCTCTTTCTCTTGTGTATTGTGCTGGCTAGGGGAAATACTGAGTTTCCAGGTTTTTTTATTCTTGGAGACTCTGGTTACTTTAATTAAAGAAAGCTTTAGATAAGAGTAGTAACAGACTATAGACATACAAACCAGTTCTGGAAATTCCTATGTGTTTCTGGTGGTGCTCTGAGACCCTCTGACAAAGACTGTAAGTCAAGTATTCAATACTAACAATGTGATATAGAGCTACAGCCAGCACACCTTTCATCTTTGTTACCTACGTACTACCCTGTCATCAAAGGACAAGTTCTGTCATGGCTCAGACAAGTGCTGTCACGACTCAATATCTGAAATCACAGCACGGAAGCAGAACAGGTCAGTGGCAGATGTCACTGATGTGTCAGCAGATGAAGCACCCTCAGAAATGGCAGTTACTAGGCATTCCCAAAGCTTCCTGTGAATGCCCTCACTACTCACCCTAGGAAGCTTTTCAGCTGTGTGTGCAGTGCTGTTCACGTGCCCATCCCAAAACAGCTTGATTGTCCTTTTAACTGCTTCCTTGGCAAGCTGTACTTAGAGGATATGCAAGCAACAACGTGCTGACTCCTGAGGGAACTGGAAAAGCTTTTTGCGGATCTTGCATCAAGCTCCATGGTCAACAGCTCAGAAAACTTTTAATAAGGTATAGCTCATCTAATCCTTTGAGCACCTCATTGCAATGCCTGCAAATAAATACATTTAATACTTTCCTCATTGCTACTCATATCTGAGAATATGAAGAAAATTTTTCAACAATGAAAGCTGATTAGCTGACAATGATGGAAATTTCTTCACATGTGACTTCTGAACTTAGACTAATGAAAAGTCATTTCCATAGGAGGAAGGGGATGATGGAGTCATGACATTATTAATTACTGCTACTGTAATTCAAGTTCTGAAATGTGGATATTAATTTTATTTTTAAGGGTCTCAATGTTAGATTTCATACTTACGTGTTAGAAAACCATTACTGACTCCTTAATTAGGCTTTCAAAGGATTAATGGGGGTTTTGCTAGTGAATTTAGCTCATGCATAATTAATTTATACTGGTAACCCCACAGCCTGATTCATGGCTGAATTTCTAAAGCATGGCTTCATTTGGTACCCCAGCTTTTAATAAATGTTTTTTACCTTGACTATTACTGCATTGATGGATTTCCTAAAAATAGCTTGTGAACTATATATCAGTATCTGCTGCGTCAACAAAACTAGTGGAAGACTCTCAGCCCAAGAAAACTTCACTTGGTAGATGGTGCATGACAAAGAAATATTCTTTTTTATTTTAATTAACATAAATCCACCTCATTTTCTGGCAATTTTTTTTTTCTGCCATTCATTGCACAGAGGAAAAAGCATCCTGTTTTAAATAGGTAGTTGTTATTTCTGCCAGACATAGCACCCTACATTCTAACTGTGTTTATTCCCATATAATTATTAATATGATGTAAGAGCTCAGCAAGATTCTTCTCATTATCCTTCCTATATGAGAGCAAAATGAACTAGCAGTGAGCTACCAAGAGCTAAAGCAGCATGTGGGCGATCAGTATGGCGCTAAAAGGTTAAGGATCTGTCCTGCTGGCCCTCTGAGGATGCATATGGCAATTTTCCAGTGAGTGTGCACCCAGAAGAGTGCTGAGTGACACCTAGCATTTACAAGTTGGAAGCTTTCCTGAAATAAAAGCCTGACATGAGCTGATGGAAAGAACCAGAGCTCCACATAACAGCAACAGGAGACTTTATTCCAAATGCTAGCTTTGTAATAGATGTAAAGCTGCCTTGCTCCACTGAAAGTATCTTCTCCTTATGCCCAAGAGTCTTCACTTTCATTTAGATATGAAAGCAGATTGAGAGCTTGTGGCTGTCATTGTGGTAAATGCGCCCTTTCTGACCCAGCCAAAATTCTGATGCCCAGTGAGATATTTTTTCCTTCGCCAGCAACATGACACCTCCCTGTACTGTGCAGTGGATCAAGGTTGCATACATTTAGTAATAAGGATGTAAGAATGTGAGCAGAGATTATGGTACAAATATTCTTCTGGACATATAACGGAGCATGGTGGAGCAATACAGAAGAATGAAATTGGAGAAGATGATGAAAGAAATAAAGAGAATGGATGTCAAGGACTAGTGAAATGGAGGCACAAGAGAAGAGCAGCCTAATGCTTCATATTGGATAGACTTGTACAACCTAATTTTTTTTTTCTTTGTTAAATTTAATATTTAAATACATATGATCGAACCAGCAAAATGAGAGTTGATAGTGTACTACAGGACATTATTTATATTTTAGTGGCCAGGTATGTCCTGATGGCAAAAAAAGAAGTACCTATATTTCAGTGCAGGGTTTAATTCCTTGTTAGCTTTAATTCCTTGTTCTAGTTACAGACATTTGGAATTGTCTCTGAGACTCACATTATTGAAATGTCTTTTTTTTTTTTTCATATGAATAATATAGCTTAGAATAAAAACTGAGCACACTGGAGCAAAGTTAATAAATGCTAAGAATTTTACTCATTCCATACTGCTTCCTGAAACACATAAATCACTTTGAAATGAAGATGAAAATTGTTCAGAAAGCTAGCTAATTAATGGATATTTTGAGTTCTAGGTTTGAGAAGATTCATAGGTGTTACTGAAGTAATGAAAGAAGCTTGTGCAGTTGTTCTTTCTGGTCTTAATACACAGAAGAAAACCACCAATATAGCAAAGGATGAAGGAATACAGATTGCAGTTACAGGGAGGAGAAGCAAGAAGTGGTATCAGCTAGAACTCTAACTGGCCTGGTGTACTAGTTTTGGCTGGGATAGAGTCCATTTTCTTCTTAGAAGCTTGTATGGGGCTATGTTTTGGCTTTGTGCTGAAAACAATGATGATAACACAGGGATGTAACTGGTGAGTGGGACTTACAGAGTCAAGGCCTTTTCTGCCTCTCAAACCACCTCACCAGTGAGCAGGCTGGGGGTGAACAAGGAGTTAGGGGCAGACACAGCCGGGACAGCCAACTCCAACTAACCCAGGGGATATCCCAGACTCTATGACATCATACACAGCAATAAAAGCTGAGGGAAGAAGAAGGCAGGGGGAATGTTCAGAGTGCTCAGGTCATGAAGTTGGATACTGCAGAATTTAAGAAGTGATGTGGAGGAACATGACTCTAATGCAGGAGCTGAAAGGTCTGATCACTGAGACAGCGTGAAGATGAAAATTATTGTACTTCTGGGAAATGAATTTCTGCAAAGAAATAAAAAGGAAAAGCATGACTGTCTTTGCAGGGTGGGGTGGCAGCAGTGGTGGTATTCAGCAGTACAAAGCATATTCTGATATACTTGAAGGCTGCAACAAGAGAGCTGTAGCTGTGAGAACTCATCTGCTATAAATGCGCAAGGAGAGGAGCTGACCGATTGCAGGATGAGTTCGAACTGTTTGAAATGCTGGTGAAATGTGTCATATGTGTGCTGGTTTGATATATCAAATATGGTGTTTCAGCAGACACAGGGGAGCTTTATAGCAGCTCTGAGTGAGCATTAGTGGTACCCTGGAACCGGTGCCAATCCCCAGAACAGAGCTCCGCTAGGACACTAGAAGAAAAGGTTAGTGGGATAAGTTTGAGAATCAGGGGCTCATCAGGCTAGAGACTGGAAAAGCCTGCTTTGTTTAGCAGTATAGATGGCTGTTGCTTGTGAATGTATGTACATATTTATACTGGAATAAATACTGGGAAGAAAGGAGAAACAATTGAGCAAAAAAGTTGTTACAAAGAAAAGGAAGCATAAACCAGTTGTTAATAAATCCAGGCTGGAAAAAAGCTATACAGGTCATGGTGTTAGGCCTTTTGTTTCAAGCTCCTGGGTCTGATGATTCACAGCCTGACAGCTTGCAGAGGCTGCAAGGATCATGAGAGCTCACCCTAGCTTCACGGTAACTCGGGGCACAGTGGCCAGCTCTGTTCCCTGACGCCCTTTTCTTCTGTATAAGAAACGCATCTTTAAACTAGGATTTTTTTTCTGCTCGTCTATAAAGCCTGGATGAACAGACCAAAATCGCCACCTAGTGAGGACAGTCTCTCATCTCACTCATTTCACAAAAGTCTGCTCTAAACACAATTGAGACAATCGTTTCTATGTAATATTTTGCTGCATTTCTTTGAGTGAAAATCTTACATAATACTTTACAAAAGCAACTAACGCATTTAAGGTAAAAATAATTTGCTGAGGTGACAGGAAAGCAGGCATTTTCCAGAAAATAGTTTGTATCCAAGCATAGGGATTCCTACCACTTCTCACTGCAATCATTACAGTGCTTACTTTAATGTCTTTGGAGTGCGTTTACAGGGGTCTTAAGTGAAGGGCCAGATTTAATGTCTGCACTGGGTGTCTTATGCTTCCTCCACAAGAAGTGCTTCAAAAGGTCTCAGAGTTCTTGGTCCTGGTTTCTCTGAAAGAATTGTCAATAATAAGTAAATTGCATAGTTGGCTAAAAACCACAGAAGTGGTTTCACTTGTAATATATCTGTAATCAATTAAAATGAATGCACAACAAATAAAAGATAAACCTACCTGTACCAAGTTTGCAATTTTGCAAATGCTTCTAGCTAAATCATTTTGCAGGTTCCTTTGGCTTGACCTGAGTGATTGAACAGGCATTTGTAGTCTGCAAGACTTTTCATACCCACCAAAACATTTTTGAACTTTACAGTTTTCTAATGTTTCTACCCTGACATCCTTTGTGGGTTGCTTCCTGTTACAGTTAACTAAACGTTAAGCATTAAAAAAATATATAGCAAATGACTGAAGATTTTATTAAAAAAATAATGACATCTAGAACATACTAGATTTTGGATCCTTTTTTTCCACTCCTACATTTAGACACTTAAAATTCACATTGTCAAGACTCTTTATGCAGTGCTAAACATAAAACACAAGAAAAGGTAAAGGAAAATATGTAAGAACCTCTGGGTACCAGAGCTGTGACTTTCACACAACCACATAAAAAAATTCTGAAGAAATCATGAGTATAAATAACAGTGAGACAGGAAGAATAGTTTTGTTGTTTGTGGTATTTTTGTTTTGTTTTGGATTTTTTTCCCCCTTCAAATAAAGTTATTTCCCTTGACCCCTCTTGGTAGAGGTGGAGTTGTGGTGCTTTTTGATGATAAATATTTCTAGATCTTTTTGAAACTGCATATGCCAGGCTTACCTAAAGCGATGTAATGGGGATCTAAAACCACTTCATGACTGACTTTTCCCTGTCCAAAAGGAGCTAATTTTAAATTGCTAAATGCTACTGCCTAACTTTATTTCCTGCTTTCCATACAGACAAATCACCTAGACTTAGTGATGAAATGTGCTACTCAAACATGGGGAGTTACAACGGCTTGAAATTTCAATGTGAGGTTAAACGTTGAGTCACTGGCAATGCCTTCAGAATACGCTGTAGTATCTTACTACTTCTGTTATATTACGAGGTCCCATAGTGATACATGGGCTGGCTCAAGACACTGTGCTGTGCACCAACAGCCGTACGGTTAGGGAAGGAAGACTGGCACTGGTCATGTCAAAACCAGTGTCCAAAAAATTACACCCTGTTTCACACATTTCTGTCACTAACTGTAACAAATGTGAATGCGATATTGTTTCCCTGTACAACATCTCAGTTCACTAACTAAGCTGCCAGTGACACATCTCATTCTCTGCATGCTAAGGAGAGCTCACTTCTGCCTGCATGGGGTTACCATGAACGTATTAGCAGTCATTCATAGTTTGACTTTTTCTCTTGGGTTTTTTTTTTTTTAATTTTTTTTGCTGCACTGTATTGTCAGAAGGAGCAGAAACTTTACTGAGGATTATTTATTGTATTGCAGTCCATGAGGATAAGCAAAAATGATGGGTGAAGCCATGTGCTTATTCCCTCGTTCTGAGAATCTCAGGAATTGCTTCACAGATATTTGGCATAGAGTTCCTCTTGCCCCCTAAGAGTCGGAGCTTCTTACCTTCCTACTTATTCAGGAGTCCCTGAGTCTCCTAATGTGAAAAAATGCCTCAGAAGGTGAGTTGCCGTAAGCCAGCCCACTTTGTGAGACCCTGGAGATGTTATGCTTGAGATCTGGTGGCTCAAACCAGGATACTAACAGGAACAGTAGGGTGTCAAGGGAAGGAGAGGAAAACAATGGGGAAGAGCTGTGTCCCAAGGCCGCTGGCTGCACACTCTCACACCTAGTAATCATCTGTTGTGTGTCTGGATGGACTGCAGAAAGCTGAAATGGAAGAGACTGTAAGAGCTCTGGAGCCTGGAGGGTGACCTGAGGTGGACTGCTTTGGCTCAGTTTTTCATCTGGCATCCAGAAGTAGTCTGTTCAAGGAAATGCAAGGGGAGGATGCATTTTCACTGGAGTTGTCTTTTCCAACCCTACCTTGTGTCCACTGGAGTAAAGCCACTAATTTCTGCAACTTCCCCACAAGAGACAATCTCATCAGTCATGCTTCCTCAGTCTCATCAGTTCATTTCATTTAAGGATGTGAGCCTGAGGGATTCTGCCCATGCTGCATTTACAGGGTGAACTAACTGTATTTTCCCCACAGTGTTTCCTCACGTGTATAATTATGTGAAATGGAAGACAATGTATGAACCTCCCCTTTAACTGTAGCTTTCTGGATTTAGTACTTGCCATATCTGCTACAGTGCCAGCTATCAGATGAAGGCAACTGAGGCAACAATTTTTCTAGTAGCACAGATTAACTAAGATAGGGCTGGGATCAAGACACAAACTCTGTGCTAAAATGCTAGAAATCTGAAGCAAGATTGTTCCTGGGTGTAGTTCTTCATTCGGGGTTGGAAATGCAGACATTACTTTGCACATCTGATGTTAAATGAGAAGAAGCTTTTAAACAGCCAGAAATGACAGGTAAGGTCAAGTTTCCATAAGAAATCAAAACAAAGCTTCAGCTGGGATGGAATACAGCACAGATTTGGGGATATTAGGACCAGCTCCTGGGAGAAGCTTGCCAAAGTCATCGTTTATGGTAAATTAACTCCAGTACCTCATCTGAAAAGCAATGTGCCACATAGTCACAAAAATAGTCAAAGTTAATTTTAAAAACAGAACAAAAAAGGAATTGACCTATTTTTCCACTTTTTTTTTTCCCACAGTTGTTTCACACCTCCACTGTTTTAGCATTCCCATTCCACACTAATGATGTGATTAGTATATATGTGTACACTCTGATGTACAGTGAGAGATGCTATGGCACATGCATTCTTGCTCTGCTGAACACAGGATGGATAGAGACTATAGGTGATATACTCTGCTGTCAGTGCCTTTGGGATGGCATAGAAGACGATCTCATGGTGTCTTAGGCAATGTCTTTGAAATTCACCTGGATCAGGCTTTACGTTTCATTTGATACACCCTTTACTGTTCTCTGTTGTTTTTTTTTTTATTGTTTTTTTTTATTGTTGTTGTTTTGTTTGTTTCCCAAGACCCTAGTCCAGAACAGACTTTATTGCTTTCTAGGATATTACAAAATTTAGGTGAAATAGCTTGGTTACTTTTAATTATTGCTGAGCAGCCAAAACCTCCCTATGCCAGCTTAGGCTTGAGGTTTATCAGTAACATGCCATTGTGGTGCAGCAGTAAAAGGAAAACCTTTATGTGATGCACAAGGTGTTTAATTCTCTTTGCCCTTCTAAGCACCAGAGCATCACTTCTCAGATGCTGCCTTGGATCAGTGTCGCTGGGGACCCTGCAGGTCTGGTGGAACAGACAGCTTTAGGCAGGGGCAAGCTGCCATTTCGCAGGGCTCTGGGACCCTAAGGAGCTGCTGCCTCATGCCCTGGCAATTAGCAGTACCGGCCTGTAGGTGCAGCAGCTGCTCCTGGCTCCTGCTGAACTTGGTCTGTGCAAGCAGATCTTCTGCGATTGTGTTCATGCTGGTCCTAAGTGAGCTAACACACCCATGTTCTCTCTCTGTGCTGTGTGGAGGCGTGATAAAAATGAACAGTTTGTTCCTTTACCACCTTAGAATAGCGATCTAGACTGATGATGACACTGATGAAACTGTTAAGTAATATGAAAGTGTCTAAACTATGGCCTTATGCTCCCTTCTTTACCGGTATTAAATTAGGAGTGATAGCACTGAAGATTGTCGCTAGACTTACCAGAATTATTTTAGTAGCGTCATTCTCCATGAATGGAAACAGGAAGTGGAATATGTTAATCTTATAACTCAAATTCACGCTTCCCTTTATCTTTCTCAGTGGCTCTGAAGTTAGAACTGCTAGAGACTCAAAAAAAAAACCAAAACCCAAAACTCAAACACCCAAAACAAACAAAAAACCCCAGAGAAAAAGAAAAAAGGCTAGGCAAGAGTCTCTGTTAGCCTACAACCATGTGAGTCATGACCCCATTGACGTTAACAAAGCAAAGCTGATGTGTAGCTACATCAGAAAAGAATAATGAAAGAATAATGGTAGGCATCATGATGGCAGTGATGCAGGTTGTGGCTAAGATTCTATGAAAAACATATTAAATGAAGTCTGAAATTCCACTAGCTAGGTCACCACTGTTCACTGCAAAACTCCCAATTTATAAGCTGAGCTATAGCTTTGCTGCACTTTTGGCAGATGGATTCTGCTTTAAGGGAATTATTGACATATAAATTCACCTCTGCTGTTATTATGCTGACAACAATACCATTTGGCACCGACATTTCATACCCTGTGGATATTAACTAAATTACCATCACAGCCCTTTTAATTATCCATATTCTTATTGTATGGACTAGGAATTGAGATAGGAAATACAGTGACTCACCAAGGGCATACATACATTAATGCTTTTAGGCACTGTCTGTAAGAAAAATTTAAATGCATGCATTTCTTCTTGCCAATAAATAAATCTTTGGATTTTATAAACTTGTTTCTGTAAGGAATGTCCTCACTTTGGAAAGTGTTCCTGTGGATTTGCACTTTTTTTTCCCTGCAGAGCCATCAGGAATTCTAAGTTGAATATTCAAAAACAATAATACACATCGTGGACTGGAGCTTGGATGAAGACATTTACTTTTACTATGCCAATTCTGCATAGTGAAAAGTACCTGTCTGGTAATCTGAAATGTTAAAAAGAAACACAGATGTTCTTTTTAACATTGCAGGATGTTTTGGTCCAGCTGCAACAAGCAAATTTGGAGAGAGACTGAAAAAAAGTGTACATTTTTAGGTATGTAAGAATGAGGTAAATACACAAATGATTGACATACAGGACATTGTAGTCTCTACATCTAAGTTTCCTCTCTTCTCCAGAGGGCTATGATTTGAACACTTCAGAACATTTCAGAACAATCTACGAGATTAGGTACCTACATTTTATTATCATAAAGTGATAGGACCCTGAACTTACCTGAGCTTTTTCATGAAATCCAGCCTATAGGCCAGCCATTGTCATTGTCTTCCTTTACCTTGATGTGAATCTTCAGCAGTGCAGGGAGGTACTATAGGAAATGATGCTATGAAAAATATCCACACATACCAAAGTAATCTGGTCCAAGCTATGACTTTCACGAGCATTGGTGGAATATTAAAAAGTATAAAATTTTGTGAAAATTAAGCTCTTTTCACAGGGTCAGGACCTTATGTTTACCACAGAGCCTGTGGTCTCTTCTCCTGCCTCTTTAGGGTTTAGCTGCCTGTGCAGATGTCAGTGCTAACATGGTGCGGCCAAGACCAGCCTCATGCCTTGCTGATCCTGACCATGCCTTCCTGACTTGGCCTCCCAGCTTGACCTCAGACCTGCCTTGTCACTACGGATTTGTCTGGTGATCACAGAGCTGTTGGCCAGTGCTGGTTACCATCACTGGATCCGCTCTGTTTGTCTCACTGTAGTGCTGTGGGACTGTGTGGCTTCTCAGTGAGGATGTCGCCCAGCCTGCCTGGCTGTCACCGTTGGCTCCTGGCTCCTTGTCCCTTGTAGAGGAGCCAAAATTTGACTCATTTTGTCACTTAGTTTTAGTTTGCATTATTCTTTATTCAAAATAAATTAAAAACCCCAACAGAATTAGCTTTCCAACCTTTCTGGCTTGTGGAAGGTCTAGAAATGAACCACTGAGTTATTTTTTCCATGAAGTTACAGTGAAGCTTGGTTCTGCTTTCTTTTCCAGTGCTGCAGTGAAATTTCATGCTCTGTTGCAAAACACATAGGTCAGCACAGGAACAAATCTGTGGTGAAGTAACTTGTACTGCTGCTTGCATACTTTTTTCTTTATAATATGTAAGAAAGTATTACAGAAAAAAAACCCCACATCAAAACAAAATTCAGCAAATGGAACCAAAGAAAGGAAGGGAACATACTTTTTTAGAGACGAAGCAACAGCCAGAACACTAACATACACAGCTCATAGGATCAGAGGACAATTTGGGTTGGAACGGACTTCGGGAAGTCTCTAGTCCAACCTTGAGCTCAAAGGAAGGTCAGCTATGAGGCCAGACCAGGTTGCTCAGGGCTTTGTTCAGGTTGGTCCTGAAAACCTGTCAGGATGGAGCATGCAGAACATCTTTGTGCAACCTGCTCCACCGCTTGGCAGTCCTCACAGTTCAAAAGTTTTCCTTATATCAACTCTGACCCTTCTTGCTTCAAGTTATGCACATGGTTTATTGTCCTCCTGCTATGTGCTCTTGTGAAGAGATCGGTTCCATCTTCTCGATACTCTCCTTGCAGGTATTGCAAGGCTGCCATTAGGTCCACAAAATCTTCTGCAGGCTGAACAAGTCCACCCTCCTCAGCCTCTCAAGTTCCCCTTGCGGAATGTGAAATTAATCAGAAGTATAAATAGACACAAACCGGAATTCATGAAAACAATAGAAGTGGTTCTTTGTAATGGAGAAATTTATGATTTACAGGCAGAGGGATCTTCTCATAAGAATTTCCATCTTGCTTGTGACCACCGTATGCTTATCCTCCAAGTATAATGTCAGACCTAGAAGTGTGCTGAAAAAGTGCTTGTCAAAATCTTTATAATTTTTCCACTACACAGACTTGCTAGGGGAGGATTTTTTGAAGAAAAAAAAAATCTCCCTATGAAACTGGACAACCACCATAACCAAACATTCTTCCTGGCAACTGAACAAAAGTGAAAAGGTTGTGAGAAGAGAAAAAGCAGACTTTTCATGGTATTTTAACTCTTTCCACAGGCTTGAGTGCCTGCTGCTACCCAGAAATTACACAGCTATTGCAGGGACCTATACAAGTAACAGGTTCCTGAACTGACAGCTGCACTTTTATTTGTGCTAACTTCAACCTTTTAAAAATGTGGGTTCTTTAGCTGCCATTTTTAATGTTTGTTGGTACATTCATGTTCTTTGCTGATCTGTCAGTATTGCTTATTGGTTTGTGTTTGATTTTTCAGAACTGGCAGACTGAGAGCCCAGGAACCTCTAGCTGAAGTTCCAGGTACAGTTATGCAAACGGATATAAACCTTCTTGCTCTATTGACTCTGCAAACATAACCACACTCCAGATTTCAGTCATAATAAGCAAGGCTAAAGGCTGGTCCTTTATGTTTTGGAGATATGAAACCTCACCTTTCAATCCCCTTTCCTCCCTCAATATATCAGGAAAAATTTCATCCGAGATAAACCATTGGTGGCTAAAATTTGGTTCTTTATAGGAATTTGAAGTAATAAATCCTCAACTATCTGAAAGTTGGTATTGATATTGTAATGAAACTGCATGACATATGGTTATACATTAGAACGTATATTTTCCAAAGAAAACAAAACCTGAAAAGCTTAAAAGCAGGTAACTACCTGTCCACATGAGGTAAATGATTTTAAGAAATGGCTCGTCTCAAGGGTCTGCTGAAGGAAAACTCAAGTCATTACTGAAACACAGGAACCACTAGAGCAGCATAAATCACAGCACGACATTAGAGAGAACATTTACCATCCTACCCCTGTATGCTCCTTTGTCAATCATTTGAATTATTTCTCTGTGTGTGTGTGCTTTATTGACTTCAATCACAGTACTGATAAAAAAAAAAATAAATAAATAAAATCTCTTTTGGGGCTCCTTCCCAGCTAAGCTTAGATTTCTACTAAAACTTGAAAACAAATTACTAGGTTAAGAGGACTTCAGCCTCCTCCAGCTGAGTATGTGTATGCCCAGCATGCGGGCTAGCTAGCAAGCTGTGACAGGAAGCAGTTTTGTGAAGGATCCTCAGTAATTTCATCAGTGTGTCATGGTCATCTTTCTTGACTGTGCGTTTGTTTGTCAACATGGATTTACGTACCATGTCTGATTTAGAGATACGTGTTGATGCTGCATTGATTTCATTGAGTCTGTAACAAGTTCTTATTAGCTCCAGCTATTGGTTTCACTTAGATTAGTATCAGTGACTTTCGGAGTATTTCCTAGATACAAACTGGGGAAGACTTTTTCTTTCTTTGCTATTTACATTATGCAATTTTGCTCTAAATGTGCTTGTTCAGGCATTTTTGACAGTCTCCATTTCACAGAAAGTTCTGGAGGTGATCAGTTCACTGCTCTTCATAGCAGAACTGCACAGAGCATGGTCTTTCACTTGGTCTCCCTCACGCTTTTGTAGGCACAAGCAACACCTGAGCAAATTCAGTATGTCTGTTCGTGCAGTTTCACTCACAAAGCAGTAAAGAATGGGATCAGCAATGCAATTCAAACTTGTTAAGGCCTGTGTGATTCTGTAAACCTTATACATCAACTGCAAAATCTGTGGGTCGGTGGTATAAGGTTCCTTGATGCTGCGAATAAACAATATAACATGATAAGGAGTAAAGCAAACAACAAAAGTAACTGTGATATTCAGAATAAGTTTCCTTACTTTTTTCTTTTCTTCATCTATTGTGGCTTGATTACACCTCACTACTTGGTAGATTTTATGGTAGCAAAACACAATGATTACCAAAGGGACCAGGTACCCTGAGCATATCCGGAATAAATTTATCTGTGCCTGCCACCATTCCAGGGGGTATTTATCATAGCATAATGTATGATTAGTAAAATTGCAAGGATCATTGAACACTTCTTTGTATACCAATACGACTGAATTGAAGGTGCTTTCCAGAAGCCAAACAATTATGCTGACAATCAATGAAAATCTTCTTGTGCGCAAGTGCTGAAGCTTCAAGGGGTGAACTAATGCCAGATACCTGTCAACAGAGATGCAAGCAAGGAACGCAGTACCGGTGTAGAAATTCATATACATAAGGAAGGCAGAAATCTGGCAAAGCAAGGCAGAGAGTCTCCAGTTATCTCCATTCCAGGCATAATCAATCCACATAGGCAAAATTAGAGAGTACAAAAGGTCAGCCAGGGATAGGCTGAAGATGTAGACTGCTAACTCATTCTTCTTCCTCACCTGAATGCAAGATGCATAGAGGCTTATGCAGTTGATGGGAATACTGATGATCATCACAATGCTGTACACAAGTGGAAACAAATACTTATCCAGGGTGTGATCATCATGGCACTCAGCAGTGTTGTTCATTGTCCACTCTGAGTAGTATCTTTGGGCTAATTCCAGCCTGGATGCAATAAAACCCCCTCTGTAGTCTGATGGGTGGTCATCTGTTTGTTAGTTCTTCAGGACCTGGTTGGTAAGATTCCAGCCTTCTGCTATCAAAAAAGGAAAAATGTAAAATGTCAGATATAACAACTTTTTTTTTCTTTTTTCTTTTTTTTTTTTAATGGGCTTCTTGGTGGGTGTCTTTTTTAGAATAAAGAAACTGTGTTTGTATGCGGCTTTTAAACACTTCTAGAGTTCGGAGTAGATAGGAAGGCAAACCCAAGTATCTAAGGAGGTCAAGGTAAGTTAGATACAAGCTTCTACAGCAGAAGCAGAATGAGTAAAGACACTTCCAGAGGGGTAGGCTTCTGCAATTCCAGGTCTCTCCTGTGTGAGAGTCGAAGGAGATCAGAAAGTGCAGCAGAAATAGATTATTATTCTGGTGAGCAGAACAGGGTTTTGGCCATACAAATATGGCAGATTTCTTATGCCAAATAGCATCCTCCTCTATAAGTCAGTGCAGGGACTAGGACAGAATGACAGGGATTCAGGTTTCACTAGATGTTGGGATCTGCTCAGAAGAGAATGTGTGGCTTGTATGCAAATCCCTCTCCTATCTTGTCACATCCTCATGCTTCCCTGTTCCCCTCCCCTCCTTTGTATGTGATCCCCCAAGAACCTGCCATCAACCATGCTATTCCAGAAAAGCTTACTCCATGTCCCAGAAACCCTCAAATGAAACCTGTCGGGCTTTTGGGTTCCTGCATGCACAGGAGAATCTGTTGGTGTGTCACTTAGGCTCATGTGAGGCGGAGACTTTCTGAGTACAATTTTTCATTTACACTTCTTTCCTGTAAAAATTGCAGTTGCCACATATGAGTTTATCAAACCATCAGCAATTAAGGTTGTCTTAGGCACTGCCAGGGCTGTGGTGTCAACAGTTTCAACATGCAAATATCAGTAAAATGGCAGCCCTGACTAAAGCAGTGGAACTAGAGGAATTGCATGCGTGAGCCTTAGAAGGTCAGCTTTGCTAAGCTTTAAGAAAGAAAGGGCGTACAACCATAACTATGAGACAGCTGGTACCCACTGATTATGTTACAGCTCTGACACTCGGTAATTCTGTTCTCCAAAGATCTAACTGTTAAGTTAAGGAAATTCGAGAATGGGGAATATTTGTTGTAATTCAGTTCTACTGCCAAAAATACTGCTTCGGAGACTGCCTGTGATAACTCACCTGTGGTTTGAACCTAGACTGCCAGCAGAGTAGGTGAAGAGGTGGTAGAACAAGCAGGTTGCAAGATAGCACTGTCTACAACTGTTCTCACATAGGAAACAGCACAAACTGAAGACAACTTGGGTGCAGAGATCTTCCCATGTGGTAGGCAAATTCATTCTGCCTATTATTGGCTTGATGCATGTGTGTGTGTGTGTGTGTGTGTGTGTGTATGTGTGTGTGTAGGTCCGTGTGTTTATCAGAGAAACACAAGTAGGTCTATTGCCTCTGTTGAGAGGTTATTATATGGATCTCCTTTCAATTAAAAAAAAAACACTTTAATGTGCATTCAGAAAAAAAAGGAGCAATGACAAAACTAGTCAGAAAGCACATACTTAATGTTACTAGCCATTGCTTTATTTGATCAAGTTGCCTAACTTTTCACAGTTAGAGCCAAATACATTCACAGGCTTGAAAGACAAGGAAAATTCTGGAGAAAGACTTGCCAATCTGGTCCATTGAGCAGCTTTACTTACAGGATAACTAGTTAAAACCACAGATGTCTGCTTTTTAGTGTGGTTTAGTAAAACCACACAGTAAATAGGGCATTGTAAGCTTAACAGTATAGATAAGTATCATGAATCAAAAATCTAGCTCTACAGATTGGATCTCAGGGTTTTGCTGACCCACTTCTCACCAAAAGCAGAGCAAACATATGCAGACTGACCAGATGAGTAAAAGACAGAATACCTACCTCTTCTTCTAATCACATTTTAGCATCTCTTTTCCTATGACAGGTCTCTTCGTGTCTAACAAGGAAACATGCCCTTTAAGAAGCATGTGTGTAATGTAGCAAATGTACGAAGCAGTGTTTACTAGTCGTGTGACTGAGAAACTGGAATTCCTTCTCCCTCCCCCACAACCTCTTTCTCCATTGTTAGTTGAGTTGTTACATTACAGACTCATCATCCTTACAAGATCTCAACTTGTCTCCATGTTACTCACAATAGCTTCTCTCAAAGTTAGCTTTATCAGCTCTTTCATATCTGTTCACAGACCAGCATGCCAATTTCTTGATACCACCCACTTTTTTCCTTCAGCTTTCTCTTTTTACCTCATTGTTTCTAGAAGTTGTGTCTGTTGATCTCACTGATCATAAGACGAAACACTTGTCCTTATATTGCACTTGTCTGAATAAATTCCTTTTTTTGGGGGGGGGGGGGGCAAGACCTTGCTTTGGTCTGTTGCCATCTGCCTTAAGGAACCAACATCTTAAGATATAATTGGCTAATGGCAGGCTGCGATGCTGAAGATGGGATTCAGAGTTGAGACCACATGAAATTTGCCACCTTGGCAATTTTTTATTGTCCATTTTTCACAGGTCACTGTAGCCTGTGGCTCTAATTTTATTTTTAACCAGTGTCATCAATAGTGTCTATGAGTAAAGCCCTGGAGGCTGTCTGAAATTCCCCAGGTAATGTCCCAGCTTTGATGACACATGGATGCTACTTATACGAGGACATGCTTTCAATGAGAATAATAACAAGAAGTGTGTCATACTGGCATGTATCGATGACCTATACTGAAGTGTGTCAAAGAGCCAGCAAATGAATTATACCACAGCGCATGCAGTGGTTTCTTGCACAGAAATATAAAAGTAGAGAGCACTGTCCTGCCCTGATTACAACACATTTCATTACAGTTCCTAAGGGTCTATCTCAGGGAAAGTGGTCTGTATCATACCTCTTTGCTTAGGTTTCCTGTGGTAATTACGACTTCATAATGCAAAATGATTTGTCTTACCTGAATGCATCATGTGAAGCATTACCAGGTTTTCTCTCAGCTACTGAGCGTACCTGCTGGTTTTGCCCAGAAGGATGTTATTGGCTTACAGCTATCCTAAACCACAATGTTTGATAATTTTTCCCACTGATTTTTAAATGGATTTATTTTTTATTGATTTATATTTTTTTTTCCAATTGATTTTTTCTAAAAAACTATTGAGGAATTTCTGTTTATTGATATGTAATATGATGGTTTGACTTTCATGTACCAAACTCACTGTGACTAATTCTGTAGACTTGTTACTTATTTTATAGACTTGTTTTAGTACCAGATGTGTTTCAAATGAAACAAAACACCAACAAACCCAATCAAACAAAAACCTGCTCAACAGTAATTTTTTCTTTTAGTCACATTATACAATGATTATCATTGTCCTTGTCTGTCATTTTGCCACAGAACACCTGCTGTACAAGAGCTCTGAGAAAAGTCGGTCAGACGTAAAATTTAGAGAAATGGACTAGCAAATGCTATGCTTTGAGTAGTGCATGCAAACAAGCCTGTAAAGGAACCTTGCGAAAGTTTCTGGAGGGAAGTAGTCATTACATATAGTTTTTGTCTTGATGCTTTCCTACAGTATCTTTTTCAGATTCAAAGAGAGCTTCCGCAGTCTTTCCATTTATGACATTTTGAAAGTAACAATGTAAGTATAAAGTTATACTTTCATAAACACAAATACAAAATGATATTCCATATTCTTATCCCTAAACAACTTTCTAAGGGAAGAACAGAAGAGTCTTTTTTGATTTTTCAGATAATTCTGAATATAGAATCCTATTGTAGTTTGGGGAATGGGGACAGACAGAAGACTGTAAGGATTTTGTGTTATTAACAGAAAAGATTAGTCACTAAAAAAAATAAAAATCTTTCATTAGCTAATAAAAACCAGTTTAATTTTGGAAACACCTGCAACATTTCACCCTTTATTTCAAATTCAAGTTCATAAAAGGGCAAATTGCTGTAAGCAGTACTCATTATAATGTGCTAAGTTTTTGCAGGTACTTCTCTTTTTAGGTAAGCTTCAGGCGAAGAAAACAATGTTGTGTGAACTAGTGCAGTAGCTGCTGTACTGCTGCTATCGTGTATCAGCCATGAGATGGAAGGACATGTGGTTTTCTTCATTTCTTTTTTCTCTCAAAGCAATCTCAACAAAGTAGATTAGATACTGCTTTGTGCCCTCAAAAAAGTTATAGTGCCAAGTTGACTTCCTCAAGTACAAGGACCTTCCACAGCTGGATCTTTTTTCCTCATGAGCAGATCTCAGAACTCAGTTCTGAAAAACTTCACAGTTTGGGAGAGCTGAAATATGCCTTTCAGTAACATGGACGATTTGCTTAAAATGAACAGCATTTTTCCTCGTGCAACACTAACTTTGACTCACAGGTCTCCATAAGATTCTGTAGAGACTTCAACAGGTCTAAAAGTGCTCTCAGTCTTTTTAGCTTTGGGATACACTTTATGGACTGTTTTATAGAGCATAAAAAATTCTGTTAAAATGAGCAATTGGGAAAAAAAAAAAAAAGCTATGTTTTTGAGGACGTAGGCCATGCAGGCAAGTAATATTTTGCTATATACTTATGTGCATCATGTTTTCATATATGCATACAGAAAGATGCTGTACAAAATATTTTCATGACACTTGGTATTCTAAGAAGCTACTTTTTTTAGCACAGCTTGTATTTCTGCAAAGTTTTAAGCATTGTGTATATTCATATAAATAGTGCTGAGTATCTTGTTAGTGCCATAAAATATGAAAGAATAATAATACAAGGGCTACTGGATCCTGAAAACTCACCCCCAAATACTGTCCTTCTCCATCCTTCCCCCTTTTCTAAGCAACAAGTATTCTGATCATGGCAATACCTTTACAACAATAAATCAAGCTGGCATGTATTTCCTAATTCAGTCGTTTGATGTCATTTGCTGTTTGTCTCATGTTTTGCTTGTGCTGGGAGTGAAATACTCTTTCTCCCAAAGCAATCTTTTCAGTCCCTTTTGTGTTCCTTCTTTTTGTTGCAGGATGTCAGCATCACACTAAAGGAAAGCCAGGTTGAAATCTGTACCAGAAAATAACTTCTGTATCTGACTTCTTGGATTTTGAAGACTTACCTTGGCAGACATGAGTCACCACGGAGCAAAATCACTGTGATGCCAACGGCAGCGTAATCCGTGTCTGCTTCTGAGAAGAACAACTGCTTCATCAGATAAAGCAACAGGAAGCTGCTCTTGAATACACCAATGAGGCAACAGCTCACATGTCTCATTTTTTTTTCTCCTTTTTTTTTTTTCATTTTTAAATATCTTGTTAATTTTAACTTATCCACTGGAAAAAAAGGCAACATAGTTCTGTATAAGCATTCACAAAGGATGGTTGCAACCTTGGTAAATCTAGGAATACTTTCAGTAAGTTTATTGAAGTTTTATTGAAAATATTGCCTAATTACATAAGTAGAGTATATTACAAACCTCTTACCTAGGACACAATACATTCTGTAGAGAAACCACTCCACAGAAATACAACATTGTGGAGCGTATATGTATTTATTTGTGTTTACTTGTATATATTCAAAACATAGGGCCTTTTTTTTTGACTGAAGGGCTTGTCACTTGCCTTTCCCAACAAGTTTATCACAGAACCACTGAAGAATCCACCAAAGAAAAGCCCACAAAAATACATCACAAGGACTTTAGGAGTTTGTGCAAAAAGAATTATTTTCAGAATTTATATTACCTTTTTTGTTTGTTTGCCTACTGAGGGGAGGAAGCTTGTCAAAAATTTTAGTCAACAGAGGAAAACAGAATTTATTCACTGCAATAGGCTGCATATTTATATATTTTTATATAAACTCAATCTGAGGTTGGATGCGGCTTGCACAGGAGTGATTCTTCTAACAGATAATTCTGTTCAATTAAACAGCTGGGAAGTTTTTACATAAGCACACTTTCTCTTTTTATTCTGTGATAATAATTTATTGTATGCTTTTTTAAATTCTGTTTGGAACAATTCAATTAAAAACTGGGTATAATTTCACTTTAAAAAGTGAAATTACATCTATTGGGTAATACAAAAACTGGCCTGTTTGATGATTCACATGCTAAGGAGAAATGAAACAGATGAGGAAACTTAAAAGCTCTAAAATAGGGCACCCTGACTTTCTTGAGAACAATACCAGGCAGCTCTATAATATTTACCACTGGATGCAGAGATTTGGTTCCTCTTTTCCAACCAGAGCATGACTTTCTCATCTACAGTTTTGCTACTGACGCGCTTCTCATATGAAGCCTGAATTATGAGAACATTCTATACTTGTGGTCATTCCTGAAGTGATATCATACCCCCCTCCAGTTTGGTGAAAGGGAGATTTCCCAGCCACTTGGTTAGATTAATTTCTAAAATAAATTTAAGTCAAACCTCTGTTTTCACTGAGAGAAAAGTCATTATACAAGGACCTCTTTTACCACTTTTCACCAGCCTTTTCCTAACATAGTACCTACCAAGAACAGTGACTGGTGAGCTGGTTCTGCTGTTCTGTTGAGAGTTCCTTTTACTTCACTGAAGAAAAAGCATTTCTTATCATTATTAGAAATAGAGAAACAGTTGATACATTTCTACAGTTCTTCACTGTAGCAACTGATAGTGGCATGCAAAGATCAAAGGAAGCAAGAGAGGAGATGATGCATTTTATGCAATCTGGAAGTAAAGCTATGTACAAAAAGCAACTCTTCACTCTGTCCATATGGAACAACTTAATTTCTGATGCAAGCGGCACACTTTTCCAGGTTTTTTTTTTTTTTTGAGATTTGGACATACACAGTATCTCGAATCAGTCATCTTGGAACAAATGGTGTTCTTCGGGTTGGCTGAGGTAAATGTATTATCAAGAAAGAACAACTGAAATAGAAAGATATTAATTGGAAATATTAAGTGGAAAATTATCTTCTCTACAAAAGAAGCAATGTGTAAGTAAGTCCTCAATAATTTTATTGGCTGTATTTGGGCTTACAAAAGGTCCAGAACATATTATCATTGGGTCACGGACAAAGGTAAAACAGGTAAAAAACAAGGTAAAAAGCGAGGTCCGGATTTCTAATGCAGAACAGAAGTCCTCACAGTCCCACCAAAATATTCACTTCTTTCCACCAAAACAGATTCTAAGAATGTTTTTCTACACTAAATGAAAAGGAGAGACACTCAGCACATCACAGGATACAAATATGAGTTTTGAAAGCTGACACTTTAAGGCTCCTGTGAGTGAATAAAAGCCTGAATTCCACAGCCGAAGCCTCCTACCTGGAATAAATTGATGCATTAAATTATGAAATTATCAAAATTAACCAATAATTCCTGATGGTTTTGCAAACCTTCCAGGTGTGTAAAGCTGTACAGTGCGCTGGAATGAGTGTGAATTAGGACCATGAGCATAATTCTACCTCTGTCACTGACTCACTACACTGACTGTAGCCTTAAGGAAGTCACTCTGTCCTTCTTGCATGCAATAATGACATCGTATACCTCATTTGGGTGTGAGCAGGTTCATTAGTTTGCTATTGATATTGCTGTAAAGTGTAAAATGTTTTGTGAGTGTTCAGTATTGTTATTAAAAATGAAACAAACAGGAAACGTCAGTCAGCTAATGTCATCACTAAGCCATTAGATCCCTCAATGACATGGACAATAGAGGCAGTGGCTCGAATAACAGCATTCTTGATGGACAGAAATGTGCAAAACCTGGGCTTTTCCATGGCTCTAACATGCTGCACACATGATGTCAGCTACTGCATCTCCTCACTCCTCCTTTAAGCACATGGAGCATCGCGTCTGTAGAACACTGAGGCCAGCAGACAGTTCTCCTTTAAGGCGGATTTTTATAGGATAATCAAGCCGATCACCAATCTCCTTTTTACTCTTCCCCTGAGTCAAATGCTTTCATGAGCTGGAGTCTAAGCGAACACCCTGGTTATTCTCACGGAAGCTTTTAACGCGTGGCACTGCACCATCTCAGCTGGACGCACTTTTATGCAGCTGGCCTGCAGTGTGCCTCGTGAAGGCTGTAAAACAGAAACCCACTTCCAGGACCCCTCTCTGCGGACAGAGCTGCGGATCCAACTGGGACTCCCCGGGAAGCCCGCAGGCTGCCAACACCCCGCTCCCCGGCTGTGCCTCTCCGCGCCTGGCCCTGTGCCCCGGGGCCACTCCCTGCCTGTTCCTGTGCAAGCAGTCAAAGGTCTTCCTCACAACGCACTGAAGTTTTCTCCTTCAAAGGGCCAAGTTTTGCCTACTTTACACGGGATTAGTGGCAGCCTGAGAGTGTGCCAAAACCAGTAAACTGGTTGCTGGCACGGACTTGGAAATGAAGTTCACTGGGAATCACCATTCCTCTCCCAGGAAAACTGACGTGCCTTGCCAGAAGCCCTCCAGAAAAAGGCCACTTTGCTGTTACTCCCACAACATCGCTGCTCACGCCACACTAAACCCAATATCACTGCGTACCCGCAGACAAACCCTGCCTAGCCGTGACGCCTACCACCCGCCTCTCAGCCAGCCAGCTTTCCCGCTCCCAAGATGGCTCCACAACAGCTTCTGTCGCCATTCAGTGCCCAATTCCAGCATGGCGGTAAGCTTCCCACCGGCCCGAATTTGCCTTGCCCTTTCTCAAAATGGCACCCGCTAACTTCAACGAGGCGGTGTGCGTGTGCCGCACGGGCTGACGGCCGTCCCCTCCCCGCGCCTTTCCCTTTGCCAAAATGGCGGGGAAGGGCTCTCACGCCCCGCCCCTCAGGTGATTGCCAGGTTGTCCTGTCACGTGACACGCGGAGCCGGGCAGTGGCGAGTTGCTGCGGGACTCGCGCGGCGCGCTTGGGACGCTGTTGGCGGCGCGGACGGGATGGAGCAGTGCGCGGCTCTGCTGTGGGGCTGGCTCCTGCTTGGCTGCAGTTGGGGCCCGGGCCCCCCCGGGGTCGGTGCTGCTGCGCTGTCGACGGCCACCTATGTGCTGAACGATGCCGGCGGGCTGGGGAGGCAGTTCGACGGGATCGGAGCTGTCAGCGGTGGCGGGGTGAGCGGCGCCGGCGGGCCGGGCGCGGGGACTTCTGCGGCGCTGCTGCCTGCGGTGCTGCTGTGCGGCCGGTACCTTCCTTGAGGCAGCGGTTGCCACGGACACTTGGGCGGGGGATTCCGTCAGTGCGAACGTTTGGTGGCTTCGGTGCAGCCCCTCGAGGTGTCTGTGAGGGAGCCGTGCGGGCTGGTGGGGAGCTCTGAGGAAGCCGTGAGGAACTGGGGGGTTGGGGGGTGAAAGGGGAGGTGACGGAGGTGGGAAGACGTGAGTTGAGCTCTGAGGGGGAGCCCTGCCCTGAAGGTCCCGAGGGGAGCCGTGCGGGCAGTGATAGTGGCTGCGGGGACAGCTGGCTGGAGCCGGGCCCTGCTTTGTGCCTGTCCTGCGGTCAGCTGTACAGTTGCGCTTTCTCACCAGGCTGCTTGGGGTGCCGAGGGCCAGCCACTTCCTCAGTGCTGTTGGAGGAGAGCTAACCAGGGTGAGGTTTTTTTCTGTAGAAGGTCTTCCTCACTACTTCTCTGTGTGAGCTGTAAAGTGTTGAATGAGACAACAGCCAGTCATATGCTTTCCCGTGGTCCATCCAGCAGAGCTGAGAGCTCCTGCAGGTTCTTACCCGCTGTTGGACATGCTGAATTGCTTTCCTTCCCCTCCTGCCTGCATGCCCAGTGAACTCCCATTGCCTTTGGTGTAAAGTGAGCCAAAGTAGGGAGATATGAGTAGAACAGAAGAAAGGTGCTGGGAGGGGGCTGCATTTTGCTTGTATTAAGCCTGTTCTCTGGGCTCTCTTTGCAGTAAATTGCAGGTAAGTGGAGTACAAGGCAATTGCAATCTATGAAACCAGAAATGCGCTATTGAAGGGTTAGAAAAGAATTTTTGTAGGGGCTTAGCTGAATTCCAGGTGCTAGAATTACTTTAATATGTTTATCAGCCATGTGAAAGTCCTAGACTGACAGACTGGGATGTACTTATATGTTTGAAAGTTAAGTTTTTATATTTTTGGTTTTTTTTTTTTCCATTTTAGGCCACATCTAGACTCCTGGTGAACTACCAAGAACCTTATCGCTCCCAGATTTTGGATTATCTATTCAAGGTAAAGTTGGTTTCGCTGATACAATAATGTCTACTTTAATCCAGAATTTCTTATTGTGTAACGTAACTCCTATAGCATATTCAGTACTACTTGAAATTAGGCAAAATCCCATCTTGTAAAGCATCTCCTTTAATATTGATTTTTTTTTTTAATCAGAACCTTAAATTTTAGCTGCTATTTTTGACAACCAGCATGTTGTTCAGGAGCCTATTTGTTATTATTATGAAAATTCCTTTTATGTTTTTACAATATGTTTTAAAAAACATGTTTTCAACATATTTTGATTATCTATGTGGGCTTAAGGAGGATGAAATAATTTTTGTGGCTAAAATGAAGGGTTTAGCTGTTCATAGCAATTGTAGGATGTGTAATCTTTGAAACAGTTTTGTTTATTTTTTTGAGTACAGCTTCACATAATGTGAAAACAGCTGTGCAGACTGCAACATTTCAATAGCATATCTATTCCAAACTAGTCTCCAGTATAAGTGCTGCTATTCTAGAAGCTGTGTGAATGTTACTGGTTTGTAAGAGCTGTAGTTAGCAGTGTAACCTGTGGAGTTACCTGACTTAATATATGGTAAAATTATTGCACTGGACAGTAATAACTTGTTTTGCTTTTGGCACTGTAAATTACGCTGCTGGAAGAGGATGCCATGTCACTTTCAAGTAGTGTAATTCAGATGGCTGGAGGGGAATAGTTTACTGTGTAGTTTAAATAATTGGTTTTAAAAGGGCAGGATTAAGCATAATGTGTGACTGGGGATCAAACCTATGTGCTACTAATATGAGTTTTCTGAAGGAATCAATATACATATGGTAAAATAAAAATCTAGCTGAGATCATGATTTTCAGAGAATTTTTGACATGTTCTTTCACCAAAACCTCTTAAGCTGTCATGAAATACCTGGGAGGAATACACCTTGCCTCGTTCTCCCTTGTCTTTTAATGTCACTCAACTTTGTGATGGGGATAGGAGACCAAATGTGTTAGAAGTTTAAAATCAGAAATGTCGGGAAGAGAAATAGTAAATTGGTAATATTTGCTTCTTATTTACAAACAAATAAAGAAACCCAAAACCTGTAAGCCAAGCAAACTATTGTCTATGCAGCATATTTTTTAAATCAAACTGCATTCTCGCATCTTAACTTTTTTTTTTTAGGTGCCAAAATTATACTTGGGCAATTCCATTGAGGAGGCCAGCTCATTTGTGGTTATTAAAATAATGATTAGTTGTAATTCTGACTTGAGCAGCTCTTAAGCCACTAATAGCTAGAAGAACATACTACAAGTAGGATCACCTGTATTGAGCTTGAATTTTGTACTCTGCTTCACCAGTCAGATGCCAGGGAAAGAGGATAGTGCACTAGGTTAGGTGGCCATTTGTTTCTCATTGTGATGGGTTTTTCTCTTTCTTGCCCTTCTGCCTGTAGTTAGCAGGTTATTTCTGTGTATGTATGCTATGTCGTATAAGCCGTGCAATCCTTTACATCAGAGAATAAAGTATTTACAGAAATGTTAACGTCAATATTTTCATTTTTTTAAAGAAAACAGACCTGACTTTAATAACATTAAAAATACTGTTTTGTTCCTCATATAGCCCATGTTCTATTTAAAGAGTGCTTCTGTATTTTTCTTGAGCATAATCTATTTAAAATCTGCAGAGTTGGGGAAATGCGTTAATGATGCCTGAGTCAGTGACTAAAGATAAGTGTACTATTTCTCTTGCTCAATTTCCTTTTGAAGCAAAATTTTGTATTATCTCTCATTGCATCTATAATGGGTGGGGTTTTTTTTAAAAACGTATTGAATTTTTAGCATCCTCAAAATTGTACATTTATTGCATTTTTCTTATTAACAGCAGGATTCTGTTTGTTTTTCTGTCTCTTTTTTTTTTTCTTTTTTTTTTTAGCCAGATTTTGGTGCTTCTTTACATATCCTCAAAGTAGAGATCGGAGGTGATGGACAATCAACAGGTATGGATTTAGCATGAGCAGGGTTTAACTTCTGGCTGCAGTGATGCACTAAGTGACATGTCCTGCACATGTTACTGAAGCTGAAGCATGGACATGCATTCTGTAGTGGTACTGAAGTTGCAGAAAAACTTAAACAATGTCTGCTAACTTGTAGAAGGGAAATTTACACTGATGTTTCTGGAGACAGTTCTTGCTATCACATGGTTTCAAGGTTGCATTCTAGACCAACCAAGTTCTTTTTTTTCCCCGCTAAGATTAAGGAAGCTCTAGTAATTTTCTGAATTGCAGGGCATTTCTCAAACACCAGTTTTGTAATACAAACTGTAAAACTTGTGTAGGACTAGGTGGTTTATGACTTAAAAGCATGAAAATGCGAAGACAGCTTGTCAGAAGCAATTATTTTTCTTTCATTTAATGAGCTGCTACATTTCACTGGGGTGGCATTTTCTGACAGTAAAAACACTATTGTTTGGTTGGGTTTTTTCGCCTGGCCACAATTGCAAATGAAAATGTCTTGGTGTAATTTGCCTAGCCTACTATGTTTGCATATAGGAGAAACTGTTTAGTAACTGCTTGTGATCAGATGCTTAGAAGCAGTAACTTAGACTACAGTTTATTTTTTTTCTCCCCGCCTCCCCTGCCCACCTGAAGTAAATCTAGACTTAAAGCAGACTCAGTTAATAAACAGAAGGCATAGCATCTGTCTCTGTAGCATTTTATTTGTATTTTTTTTAATGTTTGTGTCATTAGATAATCTTTTTCATTCTTTGGCTTACTTTCCTTAAGAAAAATTAACATGGTGAAAAGTATTATATTGGGTTGAGATCTCTGTATTTGGACAATAAATTGCTGGTTAGAGGAGAATGGACTTGCCTTCATGCATGCACAGATGTTCTCTTCAAACACTCTTGCTGTTGGCTAAGGAGAATGTTACATACTTCTATGATGACTTTCTAGATTTTAGGAGATCAATAAGACTCATATGTCTTAATGCACTAGACTGCAGCTCTGATTCTGACCTCAGAGGTGTGATCAGGAGTCTAAGTTTGGAATCTAATTGCTGTTCTATGTCTCTGACAAATAGAACTTCCAAATGGTCAAGTGTCAGGTTAAAAAAAGTCAATCCTCTTTTCTGTAATGAAATGTGCTGTTCTGTGTGGAGGGGGAAGAAGCCTCATTAGAAGAAATCAGGAACAATTAGGCATATGGTGCATGGAATTGCAACTGTAATTTATGCTAAACAAGTTATTGACTTCTGTGTGTAACGACTTCCCATGCAACAGTGATTTTTATTATTTAGTTTGTTGGGTTTTCTTTTTTTTTTTTACCTTTCTGGTTTGTTTCCAAACCCTTTGCCTGAGGGAATTCAGTGCATTCCAGAAGCTCTTCCTGTAGTCACAGAACACCATGGAAATTATAAACTAGATCTTTACCATAAAAATAGAAAAATCTCTTTCCTGTGAGTGAAAAACTTCACGAAAGTTCCTTTCTTTTCTCTCCCTGTGCTTGCCTTGCACAGAAGCAGCAAGTTACAACCTTATTTTGTTTGCCTTTTGGTTTAGATATAACCTGCTTCTACATCTGTTTGTTTTTTTCATTCCTGATCTCAATGCTGTAACTTTCCTAGTGGTTGTTGGGACCAAGATAATCATGAATGATTTAGTATTATCATAGCTAGGGATAGAAAGTGCCCAATAATTAATCACATTCTGATGTTGAAAGCAGTCCCTTAAGAATAAAAAAAAAAAATATTGTATTTTTTCTAAGTTAATATGCTAAGAATGAAGGGTGGCAAGTCTTGTGTGTTCCCTCCCACTATTCCTTTTGCTTTGAAATACATACCAAAGAATATGTGAACCATGTTGGAGATATGTGCTTGCATACCATGGCAGTGAGCAGTACAGAAAGCTTTATAATGTGTAACAGCTTATGACACAGAAGATAATTGTGAGCTACCTGTCTCTTTCCTTCCTAGATGGTACTGAACCCTCCCATATGCACTATGAAAATGATGAGAACTACTTCCGGGGCTATGAATGGTGGCTAATGAAAGAAGCTAAAAAGAGGAACCCCAAAATTAAACTTATTGGTAAATTGCTTCAAGTTTTAGGATTTTAATGCCTTTTTTCCGCTAAATAAATTATGTATCTGACCCTTAATTAGGATATTAATTTTAATGGGCAGATGTTTTGATGTTGTAGTAGACAAAGGAGAATCTCTGGTATTTAGCAAACTTGCCTTGATGCTTCACTTGAACTTACTGTGTTTTACTTTGTTAGAGTAGGACAATGTTCTTATGCTGCGCTACTGTAACAAGTAGCATACGATAAGAAATGACTTATCATTTGCTTGTATCAAGTAACATTAATGCTTAGACTATCACAGGAATGAACATAAATGATTTATCATGAGAGCTGAATTTCTAAATAATAGAGTAAAAAAGAAATAGGAGGGATAAAGTAAACTTACAGGAAGTATAAATCTGTAATTCCTATACACGCTAAATTACATGTTCTCAATACAAACCCATCACCCCATCCCCACTACAGTGGTTCTTGTCCTCTGATATGTACGTAGTTGAGTTGTAAGAGGACTTTCCTGTCTCCCTGTTTTGATTGTGGGTTGTGTATGTGCTGTGACGGTACAAACGTGGAACCCTAGATTTTAACTGAAATGCTTTACAAAATGTACTTCACATAAAACAAGGTAAGAAATCTATCAATTAAAAAGTATCTAATCCCGCCTGTTTCAGGGATCCAGGCTTTGCAAAATCCTGCATGACTTGGTGCAGGATTTGTTAGTCAGGTTTTGTTAGACAGGCACTATGACAAGCAGAAGGCTTACCATCTAGGACTAATTGCAATTATTAATAACCTCTCTTCCCTCAGATTAAGCTCTCATAAAAGAAAGAGAGTTTCCCTTTGAATTAGCCTATGGTGTGTTATACCAAGTCAGCTGAAAGCAGGATCTGGTTAGATTAATTTGATGTTCCTATTTACTAGAAGATCCAGTAAACAGCTGAGACTTGGCGGTGCTTTTTCATGATCCTAATCTTTCTTCCTCTATTATGATCAGATCATAACTTCTTCTGAAATTCAGAGTAACAATTTTTGGTGTTCAGTATTGATCCCTTTGTCTATAACTTTGTAAATTTTTATCCTAAAGTTGGACTTTTAAGTATTTTGTTCTCTAGTAATGAAGGTTTTCTAGGTAAAAAAAAAAAAAGGCAGGTATAAATGTTTGATTACAATTTATATTAGGGCATACTCTCCACTTAAGTTATTTTTCATTGTCTTTGCTGGAGCTATGTGAATTTGAAGTGTATATCTGCTCTTTCATTTTAGGTAGAGCAAATTACAGCTTGCTATTGAAGCTTACTGTAGACCAATGACTTATTAATTTGTTTTTCTTCTCTTTCCAGGATTACCTTGGACATTTCCGGCATGGATAGGGAAGGGTGAAAACTGGCCCTATGACTATCCAGATGTCACTGCTTACTATATTGTTTCTTGGATATTAGGAGCTAAACACTATCATGATTTGGACATTGATTATGTTGGGGTTAGTAAAGCAAAATCTTCATTCCTAAGATCTTGGTCTTGTCTCTATTGATTACTGGAGGAGGGGGATGGGGACAGAAGTTGGTTTGTAATTGCAGTTTTGGCTTTTTCTGTTGCAGAGCGAAAGGCAGAAGTTACGTTAGTTTACAGTCTTTCTTCAATAATGGCCATTAAAGCAGAGCCGGTGTAACATGGCTAGTCACCTGCCTTCCCAATTCTAGAACAGTTATCAGAAAACTTGAGAATTCTGAAATCTGTTTGAGTCTTGGGCTTGTATTTTTCTGACTTGTTTATTCTGCTTGGGTTTCAGTGGTTACTAGCTAACAAAAAGCATTAGTTCAGACAGAGATTGTGAAAGCTAACATCACTTCTTGGCATAAAATATGCTTACTGTTTTGCCGCAGGGCAATCCTTTTTCAACTTCTTCCATTTTTACCTGCATTATTTATAGTAGATAAAGGTGCATGTGTTACGGTACTTTAACTACTGTATTGTGTTACAGTGCAATATATGGAAGTGGTGAACAAATGTCTGAGAAAAATCTCATAATTTGGAAATGAGAGAGAATCAGACAATGGAAAAACACTTTTCAATGTCATTATTTGACTGAGATTCAACTTTTTATTTTTTCTTCTAATTAAGAAAATATGTGGCTGGGATTCTTCTAAAATCAGTCCTATATTTACTGAAACACTATTTTACATTTTTAAGTGTTTTGATATGAGGCAGTTGTGCAGAAAAGCTGAAAATCACTTCAGCAGTCCAGAGCAAAGCTTCTGAAACTGTGATTAACATCCCTCAAAGGGAGTCTGACCTTTCAACTGTAATGTGGGAAGGTATATCTGATGTATATCTCCTCTGGAATGCATCTCCCTCGGTGTTGATGATTTATTTCAGCTGAGTCAGTCTTGCACTTTGGCTAACACAGTGGCACTGCAGCAATTCAGCTGGGGGGGGACAGGGAGAGTGCTGTTATTTGTTCTCCTTGCTGTGCGCTTAGAGTAGAAGGGAAGTTCTGTATTTTACGTATTTGAGGAGTGTCTGGTTTCAGTGTTGTTACTTCATGGTGATTGGCCTTCTGAATTCTATACTTCAAAGAAAAGAGAATTTCTGCTTCTACGGGCAATGTGGTGACATTGCATATTGTCTGATTTCTTTGCGGGTGTAATCTGCAATACAAGAAAGCAGTGAGGTCTGTGGAGGCTCAGAAACTGTCTAGCAATTTTAATGCTGTTCTGGTTCTACATTGTTAGTCTTTACTGCTCTTTTGCTTTATAGTATGTGTTATGTATCATTATTTGCTTTATGATGAAATAAGCCTTTCAGTAAGTAACTTTATGATCATCTCATTGCTGAAGTCATGTATTAGCACTAATGCATTGAAAGATCTAGAAATATCAAAATCAAATGGACATATCCCACTTGTAAAAAACTGCTTGTACATGGTTGGGTAATCTACACCTACGGGGGGATACTTTCCCCTTTGCAGATGAATGTGAGTTACAGTGTTCATGTTGTGGTTAGAAAAGAGAAAGAAAGGTTTCTGACTATGCATTTTATTGCTCAGGGTATTTGGTAGAAAGGAAGACCAGCAATTCTCCTTTTGAATTTTGAGCTGTGTTTAGCTTAAACAGTCTTTCTATAAAAGCCGGAAAATCCATAGCAATGGAAATTAGATCATTTTGTGTCTGTTTACTTAAACTGCTCTGGATCTCTCTTGCGTTCAAGTATGGATATAGTCTTGTGTAAATTAGAACTATGTCATTGAATAACCCCCTGAGGCTGTAGGAGGTTGCTCAGTGCATAACTTATTCTAGCTCTCCTGTGTCAGTGTATGGCAGCAGGGCCCTTTCATAGGACCACACCTTGAAGCCACAGTGTATTTTTCAATGATTTCTAAAACTTTGAGAACCATTGGTAAGAATGTTGTATGTAACTCTGCTGCCACTGTTGAGCTCAAGTAGCTCTGAAGTTCTTTTCATCAAGAAGGCAATCAGTAGACCTCAGAGGCAGATAAACAGCCATTTTGAGCTTTTATACAAAATTTTCCCCTGAAGAGCTGATAATAAAACCAACCAGAGTGCTTTCCTCCAGCAAATGGAAACCACGGAGTTCATTAATAGATTGTGTAATCTTACATGTGCATAAATCTTTCATTAATCATGACATATCCTGATTTTTTTCTAAATGTCTTTTTACTTTTCCATTTTAGATATGGAATGAAAGGGCATTTAATAGCAAATATATTAAGGTATGTATTTTTGCTTATTTCTCTAAAGTGAAATGTTTGTTATCGTGTGTAAACAAATAGCTTTTCTTTCCTTTTCCCTTTTACTTAGAAAGGGACCTTAACACTACAACTACTTCATTTACTGAACTCTGTTTCCTGTAGTTGCAGGAGTGAAATGCTAACAGGATCAGACCTCTAGATTTTATGTTTTGTGTGTGTGTCTGAAATTGTAATTTGGAACTTGAAGTGTGTCAATGTATGCTAAATGTTTAGGACCTCTACATTTTAATGGAAGCTGCAGTTGATGCTACTGAAATAATAAAAATTCATCATCTTTATACTGGCTTGGATATAGTTATAAGTCCAAGATCTAGAATTATTCAAAATTCTGTAGCAAAGTACCAGTCAATATAATGCCGTTAAATTACTGCTATAAAACTCCAGGTTCTTATTTTATGGAAAACATAATAAAGGCTCTGTGTTTTCAGCTGTGCAAAATTAAGTACGTCCTGTTCTCAAAGAGTTGGAAGAACACAGTATTTCATGTAAACAACCTTGACATATCTCTTAATGCTGCTGCCCCCCCCCCCCCCCAGTTCTTTGAAAACTCACTTGTTTATTATGTTATGTTGAAGTGGAATCTTAAGTACTAGCTTCTGCTTTTTTCATTTCCTTGTTGCTGCTTTGAAGCTAAGAAGTAATAGCTTTACTTCTTAAAAGCAAATAAGAGTTAAATTGAATGTGCAGAAAACCTGTTAATTTTCTTTTTTTCCAGAACTTGGAAGGGATTGAATGCAATCTACTTAAAATTAGTCAATTAGTGGCTATTAGAAAAGTTTCAGTTCTTACAGTTTGTGTACACTGGCTGAGGTTACTTACGTCATTTGTCCTTGGCAACTTCTTTAGTTATTTTGTTTAAAGATTAGTTTTAGGAGAACGATACAGGCAATGGTGTACAACAGTTAAACTTGACATTGCAATAAGAGCAAAAAAGTATCTTTAAGTATCTTTCATGAGGCTGGCATATATAAAATTCCACCTACTCTTGAAAATGAGAATGATCTATAAAATTTTTATTTTTAAAATTATATTTCCTAGAATGTAGAATTAGATTATTACTCTTACAGCTTTCCTATGATTTGTGCAGTGCTTTGGCTGAAGGAGGACCGGAAGCACTGGCAAAAAGCTCTGTGCTGGTTGTATACCTTGTGCAAAGAAAGAGGAATACCTTATATCCAGTTTTACGGGTTTCTTGTTAATAAATATGTTAATCACCTATGTTTTTTAAACTGGTTTTCTGGGTCCACTGCCACTACAGTAACTTAGTTTCCAAGTCTTACCACATTTTAGACCAAATTCTATTACATATACTTCACTCCACCACTGATTTCATTAAAGGTATATTCTAGGTTCTCACTTTTGTAGGCTTAGGCCATTAATTCCTTTTGGATAGAAATGTTTGGCACTAGAGTTTTCTAGTGACTAACAAAATTCCTTCTAGGGAAAAGAAAAATACACTGAATTGTGACACAGCATATATCTTGGCCTCTATATCAAGTTGTCTTGTTTCCTTGGGCATGTCAAGTAACAAAACTCTGATGGATGTGTAGATGCTTCAGATTTTGCAAGCAACGCTACCTTAATCCCTGTCTAAACTTGTTCGGTGAGTGTGCTTAGAATTCTCCTAAAATATCCAATCCCAGTGTGTTTTCAGCACAAACCATAGCCTACCTTTTTTTTAAAGCTAGGAAACGTGTTCATAGGGTGCTCTCTTTATGACAGAATCCCCTCAGGAAATAGAAATTTTTTGTAATATTTAGCCTCAGAAAATGTGGATTCCAGGCTTTTCTTTTTCAAAAAGAAAAGTGTTTGACTAATTAGGTATAGACTAGGGGAGGAATCACTAAGGATACCTGCAGTCTTCTAAAGGATAATCTTAATCATAGGTAAGTTAATGCTAGTAGGGAGGAAGGGGGAAATAGTGTGTGTGTACCTCAGGTAGAAATCTCTAGTTTTTCAGTAGGTATGTTACAGAAACAAACAGAACAGAACTGAAAATACTTATTTGCAGGCTGGAATAAAACAGTGCAAGTAAGATGGAACATAAATAGCGAGATTTTCCTTTTTTTCTTCACTGACTAGATGTTATGTTGCTTGGAATTCCTATGAGACTGAACCCTTTGTAAAAAGAATCATCAGAGAGAGAGAAGGCAGATCTTACAAATAAAATACTCATTCCCCTATATCACTGATTTGCTCTTTTTTAAAAACTGGTTTTCTGACTTCCAGCATTTCTTGTAAGAAATAGAAATATTCTATTTTACTCAGCCTTGTGTCACCTGGAGCTTTCGCATCTGTTTGTCTTGGCTTCCTAATGTGGGGAGAATGAATGTGGAGAACAAACTTTCCAGTGTAGGTGTGGCTTTCTACTTGTTAGTTTTTTAAATGATGTTGAACTGAGACTAAGCTTTTGGCTTCTAGAGCTACATATAAAGTTTAAAATTTTATCTTAAAATCACCCAAATATTTGCTGAATAGTGGTAGCCTTCCCTCCACTGCATATTAATTGATATAAACCTTTTAAAGTAACACCTGTTTTACCATTCATTCTGTTATAATCTGCAGTGTTGCATGACATCTTTTCTCTAATCAGCATGATAGTTCTATTTGCAGTCTGCCATTTTTAAAGAGGTCTACTTATCGTAATGTGCTATTGCACACCAGGCATTTTCTTTAATGTCTGAAAAATACACGACATAGATAAGCGCTTAGTTATCTTACTGAACTTTTACTTGTAATAAGTTATTTTAGAAGTGCCTTCATCCACTAAGGCACTAGTTATGTTTCTTATTAAGTAGATATTGCTATAAATTCTTATTCAAGAAGATCCTATTCTTTCAATTTTATTTTTAAACACTGTTATCTTTAACCCTAAAATTTAAGGAGTATTTGTATAAAGACGTGAATACTGAGTGTGGGGGAACCCTTCTGCATATGTTGTTAAGGGGTGCATTTCGAGTGCCTACAGTTCTGTGTCCTTGGTACTTAGCTTTCAACATGGAAGTTCTGCAGTCCTTCTAGGTGTTTTGTTCTCCTGAACTATCTCTATGGTTAGGCAGTTTTTCTGAATGTCTAGCTAGCTAGAAAGCTTTAAATTGCAAGGACCATACTGTAAGTATTTCTACCAGTATGAATTCTTCTTCTGGTAAACTTTATAATTTAAAGGCTTCAAGGAGCTGAGCAGAACTTCATTGCTACTTTTCTTCTTAATAAGTTTATGTCCTTTAGATCTAGGCTTTCTTTGTCACCAGTACTTGGACTTTGCTTTGTGTTCTTATTTGATTACATGTCAAAACAGATATGCTCCCTATTCTCCTTCACATTGCTGGAGGGCTCTTACAGGGAATTATTTAAGGTTTCATGCCTACTCATCTTGAAATGGATGGAGAAAGCTTTCTTATGGATACATACAGCATATAGGACATCATTCCTTTATATCCGAGATTGAAAAAAGGATTTTAGATTGTGGACTGATGCCCTTTTTCAGATGCAACTGTATGTAGAAGCTGCCGAACATACTTTTTTAAACTTTATTTTTTTATTGAGTGTTTTTATTGAGGTAAAACATGCTTGTATAATACTAGCTTTCTATAAGCCTGGTTCATTCTTACCTGTTAGGGCTGGGTATATTTTGTCTAAGAAGTTCCACAGTCAGATGTGAGAGGTTTATCATCTTTGGCAGTGAAACAGTAAGGAGAATCTGGGAAGACAGAATAGGAATTCTCTTCTGTTGTCATGTTTGAATTCAAAGTTGACTGCTTTCAGTTTTGTTGTAAATATGCAATTCCAGTTTTACACATTACATTCCTGAAAATTAGTGAGACGTATGAGAGTCAAATAGTGGCTAAAACTGAATATCAGACACGACATCAAGGATTTCTTTTTTTTTTTTTTTTTCTTCAGTAAAATAGCCTTTGAAAAGAATGTTTAGGTGCTCTTCACTTGAAAAGGACGAATGTTTGGCAAAGATTTCTGTTCTGTAGAGAACAGCATAGTTACAAGGTCTTTTCTATTTGAAAACATCAATCCCTGTTTTCTTAATATATTACTTCTGCTTCTGATCATCGTGGAGGTATGTCCACTTCCACATTCCAGCCAGTCATCATTTTTAGACGAACTTAACGTGACTGACTTTATAATAAATACATTACTCGTATGTCATGAATTACATGCATGCAATGGCCAGAGCCAGTATGTTGTGATTGTCTAAGTGAAGTACATGTGTGCACATTGGGTGTCAAAAGTAATCCAAGTGATGAGAAGCCCGCTTTTGTTTAGCGGCTATCTGAATGTCATAGATTACCCTTCAGTGTTAAAAATACATACCATTAACTTTGTCTTAGTTATCATTATGGCTCTCCTTTGAGGAGTAAGAACTTTCCTTACCCATCTTGGTCTGAAGACAAATGCTTCCACCAACTCCTCCTACAGTTCTTAAATTGTTCTCAGTCTTAAATTTTCATGCTGCCTGCTTGATGAAGGCTGTACTTTAAGTGGTGTTATCTGTTACTAAGGTACTTCGACAATCTTTGGACAGACTGGGTCTAAGGAACATTGGCATCATCGCTGCGGATGGAGATTGGAATGTTTCAAAGGAGATGATAGTTGATCCCTATCTTAATGATGCTGTTGAGGTAGTCGGGTAAGTGTGGGAGAAGGGAGGAATTTTAAATATTGCTTATTACTTCATATCAGTAAGTAAGTTTTCATCTCCCTTTTGAGAAGTCATGTATTCTTATTTCATATTTCCTAGTTGTTCCCAGTTTGTCATCATCATGTACAGTGGTGACAGAGTACTCTTTCCTGTCTTCATCTCTTCTTTCGGTTTGGTACCTGTGTAGGGTAACCTTACTGCTCTTCCATCATTTCTTTCAAGTGTTCAGTTAGGAGCTATGTCTTAGTCTTATCTTAGCACTAGCAAATGACAGGAGACTCCTAGCTCTTCTGGATGTGCATCTTTAAAATCAGAAAAATCTTAGGACTGGACTCTTGGTCTGCAACCAGTTTTAATTTCAGGTGAACTGGAACTTATAACCCTGGGATTTGATGCTTGCAGCGTTCCCTGTCATGTCCTACAGCTAGGAGTTTGTTATCTCATAACAAATGACATTAAAAGCGCACATACAGACAGTGAAGTAGAAGTAAAAACAAGCATCCAAAGTTTGTTTTTAAAGTAATACAACCTATCTCAATTTTAGCAGCCAGGAATGCCCACTGTTGCTGTTCTAGCAAATGGCAGCTTCATTGTTTGCCTGCACTCTGGCTCCATGATACACTTTCTTACTATGTTGCTTCTGTCAACTGGCTTGATACTTATTTTGCTGCTCTTGCTTTCTTGGTAATCTCTGATTTCTCAAAACTATAAATAGGTTTTTAAAAATTATAGCACATTCACAGTGGAAATTACCTGTATGTGTGTAAATTGTTCACTTGTGTTACATTTGTTAACTTGCTTACCTCTGCTAACCTTACTGTGATAAGAACATGCGTGTGGTCACCAGTGTACCATTTATCCTCGTCTATATGTAAGGGCGTGTTATATGCTTCTAATTGTTTAAACTAAAGCATGGTTCAAAGGTTATAGCAAGTCAATTAAGCAGGGATTTTATAAGGAAACTGCTTTCATATGTGTTGAGCTTGTAAACACTGATCATCTGGAAGTGGCTGCCTGAGAAATACCAATTATAATGCCAGCACTGAGTAACTCATTTGGTTTTAAAACTAATGACTTTCTTAGGTTAGGCATGACTTGCATCTCACCAAGTTATAAGGACATTAAGAAATGTTTTAGTTATGATTTTCATGCCAGTGAAATTTGCAGAATGAATGCACTGAGCATGTATGGCTCTTAATTCTTTAAAAGCTTGACAGAGTCAAGGCTAGGAGTACCTGGTTTTGTTTGTAGCCTTTAGGACAGCGCTCATTTTAGTTGTTCTTTAAGATGAAAGTTCTTTTTGTCAGAGGTTTTTCTTGAACGTCATTTGGATTTTTCCCCAACTGCCCTAACCCTGCTAATCAGAAAAAATGAAGAGTTAGGAGAGTATTTCCTGTGCAGTAGTGTTATCTGTCAAGAAATGAAGGTTAGTTGCAAAAGGAGAACATCGTGTTTCTCATCCAATGCTGACTTTAAGGCACCAGCTACCAAACAGAGTTCTTGCTGACCTAGAAAAAGATAATAGTATTTAGCTGTCTGTCCTTCAAATGCTCAGGTTCAGAAAGTTGCTTAAGGTATGTTTTATCTATATGTCTTAGATGACCATGTGTAGTTGTTTTCCTAAATTCTTTTCTCAGAAATCCTGCCCTGTACATTGTTCTGTAATCTCCTTTCAAGCATAACCATGTCTGCTGTCTGCTGGCTTGTGATTTGAAAGGTATAGGTCTTCATATTTTCTCATTAGAACAAAGGCTACCAAGCTGTTATTCAGTGTGTTTCAATTTCATTGGTTGAAGGAGTGATCTTCCTGTATATATTGTTTGTCATCGTTTCATACCGATGAGTTTGCCATTAAAAACAGGAATTGTGTTAGACGGAAAAAGCCTTTATCTGCTACTAAATCAAATTACTTATCTGGTATTCATAATGTGGTTGAAAGTGGAAAAAAAAATTGTAATATAGTTAGCTCAGGTCTTAAACTCTGTTATGTTATGCTTCCGTATTTTGTTTGCAAGACCATCTTCAGTACTGTCTTCCTATGCTATTTTGATGGATGCTATTTCTGTGTTTGTATAGTATATACATACTATATATTACTTTTCTCCCAGGGTGTATTGTGGCTCAGTACTTATCATCTGTGTTAGACAAGGATTTTGTTTGCCATGTTTAACAAAGTCTGTAGAACCCATATGTCTATTTGGCAGGTCCTTTCTTAAAGACCTATATGTCATTACACAATTAGCCTTGAAGGTAGTTTAAATTATCTTTGTCTTGTAAGTCATTATTAGTGGACAGTCATTTTATGTTGGTTGGTGGAAAAAAATCTGCCTTCAGCAGTTAATTTACCAGATAGAACAAATCATATTTTATTTTTAGTTGATGTTGCATGAGTCTTTTGAAATACAGCCACCAAATAGCAGAAACAATTGCTGCTGTTTCAATTTGTATTTTTTTCGTGTCTCCTAGTGGCATTAAAAAGAACCTAAACCAAAACAAAACCAGCAAAACTCAAAAGATGTGATAAATCTTAATGATGTATTGAAGAGCTGTTTGTCAATGACTATGGCTTTTATGTAAAGGATTCCTGTACTGTTGATTTTCATAGTTAATATAGTTTCAACTTTAGAGGAATCATTAGTCTTATGATCCAGGAATGCTTTCTCAGTTCAATAGGAAGAACAAGCTCTGTTTATTGTTTGCTCTTTCTGAGGTAAAACACATTTGCTCTAATAAAGCAAGATGAATTGACTTGTCTAGGACTATACTAAGCTGGTAGAAGAATAAAGATTAATTATAGAAAATACTGTCTTTGGATTTATTTTATGATTTTGGACCATGCTGCTTTTGCCATAATTTTAAATGGGATTTTTGTATTATGTAGTTCAAATCACAAGCTAGAAATTTAATTTTGGATTTCTGTAACTGATCTTAAGACAGTATGTTTATCATAATTTAAAACAATGGATTTTCCTCGTAGAACAGCCTTGTTTGGGTTGGTTGTTGTTTGTTTGTGGTTTTTTTTTTTTTTTGGTTTTTTTTTTTTTTTTTAAGTCTTATTTCCGGGGATGTTACCTGTAATGAGATAGAATTATTGACTAAGTTGGTTTACACAGGACCTCTCAAGGTCATCTGGTTGAACCCCCCTTCATCAAGCAGGTACAACGAGATCATAGTGCTGGGTCTTGTTCTGCTTTAGTATCTTCACAACCCCTTTAGACAACTTATTCCATGTATTTAACCATACTCGTGCTCTTTCGTGCAGCGCTGTTTACTGCCGGTAGTGTTCCCTGTTAGAGAACATTATATATGGTGGAAATCTACAGAATGACTTGGAAGTTGTTACGCATTTGATGTTATCTGAGTTTGCAAGTACAGCAAGCGCTATTTAGGGGACCTCTGTGCTTCAAGAAACTACATCCTTAGACTCGATCTTACATGATGTTTCAGATTTGTTTCATTGATTTTCCAACGCCTTAAAATGTCTCTGGGGAAGTGCACAGTGGTTGCAATTTGAAAACTTGAAATAAAACACAGTTGAGTAATAAGGTGTGCATGTGTCTGGGTTTTTCCTCATTGGTTGTGTTTAAGAAGAGCTGCTCTCATTTGCGTTGCTTCGCTGTTAAACTGAAATAGTTGATTAGCAGGGAGAATAGGGGGAATCAACTCCTTAATTAAATGTTTACTGTGCTTTCACAAGGTTTATAACTTACAATTCAGTTGTCCTTGGGTTGTATTGTGGTCCGTGTAGCCTAACCCTCAGCATTGTAACATTGAAGCGGTTGATCTGCAGAGTATCTTGCATGAAGTGTGATACGCTTTGTCTAACTTCATCTGCAGTTTTTGTGTGTAAGAAAATAAGTCAAGTGGTTTTAATTTTTCCATTCATCATGTACTTTGGGGTTTGGCATAGTAAAGGAAGAAGATGTCCTTCTTTGAAGGCGCTTTGTGCTTGACAATTGATTACATGTTCTTTGGTGTAGCAGTTGTCTAAGTTGTAAAAACAAGAATTGAAACATTACTTTCTTTTATTAAAAAAAAATGTTCAAGTAGTGCTGAAGAAGATGCTGCCTTTTCCAATAGAAATTTTTGATGATATGAAAAATATTTATTTGTCTCTTCTCTCCATTCTTTGCTCTCTCTCTTTTTTCTTTTTCTTTTTTTTTTTTCCCTAAGCTGTTGAGATACACATTGGATAAGCATGGTCTGCAACAGGTGAGGATCATAGCCAGCGATAGACTGTGGGAGCCCATTTCCTTTGTCTTGCTGCTTGACTCTGAGCTCCATGGAGTGGTCGATGCAATTGGGTAGGGGGTTCTCTCTTTTTTTCTTGGTAGTTTGTTCATAGTTTGTCTTCATCTTGCTTATTTATGACTAGCACAGCCAAAGATTTACCTCTCTATACTCTCACCTGCAATGAAAGGATTGATACTATAATCTTTCTTACTAACCCACATCAAATCACATGGACTGTTGTCCTGGTAACAGCCTTAACCCTTTAACTGCATCATGAATCTTCTCTTGTGTGGAAGATTCCTATTGTCTGTGTCACACTTTTAATAACTTGAAGTTTTTTTGGACAACCCTGTTTATTCTGAGGGTTATTTTGGTTCCTGTATTTGGTATGCAAAAGATGCTTCAGCTGTACAGCTTTTTACACAGCTTTGTATTACTGTCTGCCTGGTCTGTTACAGAAATGGGTATGAGCCAGAAGTGAACTGGGGCTATGATTCTTTATTTTAGTTACAACAATGTCTTGACTTTTAATTCCCATTTTGTTTGATGGGAAGGTTGTGTTTGGAAATCATGCAACCAGCCGACTTCTTTTTCTAGTTCTAGGTTTCACCATATGATGCTAATATTTTGCAAAAGTAGTAGGCTAAATTTGAGATTGATTACTGACTTGTCAGCTGAATGGAAATGTGTGTAAGACTGGCTCATTAACTTTTCTTTTTCCACTAGCTCTAAATTAATTATTATTATTTTAATTATTAGGTTCCAAAAACTTGCCTGACCCAATCACATACATCAAATGTGTCTTTTCCTTGCTTCATCTTGAGTCTTTTTCATTCATCTTTATATACCTGACCCATAGGAGTTGTAGAAATGAAGGCTTTCTCTCCAAATACAGATAGGCAGTTAGTGCCCTCTCACATGAATTCCCCACCTGCCCTTCTGAACAATGAAAAGTATCCTAATAGTTTTTTGCCAGTGGAGTCTTGGATCATGTGTGGATCAACAAGTGAAAGGAATTGTGAACTCCCTTTAACTGGATGCAAATCTGCTGTAATTACTGTGATCCCAGTGTAGAAGGTATACTTCTTTTCTGTTTTTTGGCAGCTACAGGTATGCACCCAGAGTCAGTTCCTGAAGCTCAACTATTTTTAATCTGTCTCACTAAGCTGTAGTTGCTTAACTCTTTGGAAGTGTTTTACATCCCTACTCTGATTCAGTCTTAGCAGGGAGATTAAATACTGTCTTGTGTAATAGATAATTGATTGGCTGCTGGACACTTAGTGGTGCGCATCATGGTATCTTAAAAAACAAAAAAACAGACCCAAACCAGCCAAACAAAAAAACCCAAATACTGCCCTGCCCCCACCCCCCCCAAAAAAAAACCCAAGCAACAAAACAACCAAAACCAAAAAAAACTGTTGGTTGGCTTTCTTTTTTATTTGAAACTATAAAAAGTATTTCAGATAGCCAGGATTTTAAATGAATGTACATAAAATCAGTTTTGGACTAGTAATGTGATTTGTGATCTGTGAGGTCTCTCAGACAATCTGGATGGGAGATTAGTTGTAATTCTGTTCCTACTATTACTTTCATTGCCTTTTCTCCACCAAGATCCAGTCTTTTTCCTTTTTTCATGCTATACATCAATTTTTCCTCTCTCTTTTCAATGTTTTTCTCTTATAGTGTCTTGGCTCTGCTCTTTTGAGCAGAGAATCTAAAATCCTGCTGCTTCTGCTGAAGCATGACGTCTATAAGAATGATGCATAAAGTCCCATTCTTTATGTAGGTGCTTAAGAGTCTGTGGTTTTTCTGAAACATTAATGAGGATACTCAAGTCTCCAAATGGTAGTTGTCCTTGAGTGGACCAATTATTGTCTGAGAGTAATTAGAATATAGTTGCTCTTTTGTAGGAGTTTTCATTTCCAGTGAAGTAAAAAGATTGTTTTTGCTACAGAAGGAACAGAGCACACTGTTCTGGATGCAGCTAATCTGCTGTCCTTTGCTGTTCACCTTGTCTTAGTTGTTAAGGCTGTAGAGTGGCACAAAATGTCTGAAAGGGGGGTGTAGCATGATCTAGTGTTTTCTTTAAATATAAATCACAAAGTTCAACAAATCCAATCTGATAGCAAGTATTCATTTTGTGCATTTGGGTGGGTCTTTTTAAAGGATACACTTCCAGTGCTGTTAAAAGTTAAAAATAAATCGGTCCACTTATTTAAAAAAAAATAAATTAGTTTTTGTATGATATAAGTTACACACTCCTTAGTCATGTCCTATACTTTTTAAGGACTAATTTAGATACCAATGAAAGTTAAAAAAAAAAAAAAAAAAAATCCTCTTGGTTAACAGCAGTGTAAGTGAGAAGCAGTACAGGGTAAATTGTATTAATTAACATTAATAGAAAATGCATCTAAGAGCAGAGGAAAAATGATTCATTTATCAACTGGTGATGGAACCATTTTGCCCGATTGCATATCAATGGTATTAAATGAGAATGTTGTAAGTGGGGGGGCTTTAAGTGGAGCAGAGCTGCCAGTAAAGATACACGGAAGGCGTCTACCTCTAGAATCTCTTTATTGTCCCTGTAACTTTGATATCTTTTACCAGTTTATTTCCATGGCTTTAGTGTCTTTGCATTGAATTATTTTTCTTCCCTCTTGCCTTAGTGTTCCTGTGTAATCTTACATATGTAAAGTCCTCCATACCCTGTTTTGTGTGGTGTTTTTTTTTTTTTTCTTTTTTAATTGTTTTTGTTTTTTCTTTTTGTAAAGTACAGCTTGTATTCACAGAGATGTTGACTCTTCGTATTTAAGAAACAGCTTTTCAGGATATGGAGTGTAGAAAGATGAATTATTCCTTCTTTGCCTTGTCTTTGCAAGCTACATACTTTATGCTATTACAAAAACCTTTGCATGGTATTTAAGTAATACTTGTGTTTCCAAGCCAAAGGGGAAATACAATAATCTGTACAGCAGAGAAGGATGTAGATAGAATCTCTACTCTGTTGCATTATCATTAGTGAAGCTGTGTATGAAAAACTACAACTGGGAAGTGGCCCATTGTCCAGTAGGTGAAAATAATGGAAAAAACCCCAACAGTCAGTCTAGAAAAACTGGTGTTTCTTGTGTCCCTGTCACAGATGTATCAATTTGTCAAGTTTCATGCTAATAGTAAAGGAAATATGCCTTCCTTCTCAGTGCTGATAGTTTCATTTTAGTCTATGTATGTAGTGTGTTCAATGAGTGTGCTAAGTGAGGGGAAAATCATAATCCTGTTTTCTGCAAGTGATTTTAAAGATTTTACTTCAGTCAGACTAATCTGGCACACTGAATCAATGTTGTGATTGAGTTTAACCAGTAGTCTTCATTTGGGAGAAAGCATCTCTCCTCATACTAAGAAGTATTTTGGAAAGAGCGTTAGCTTTCATTAGATGCTTCACTATTTTCAGTTTATACCTCTGTAACTTTTATAGTCCAATGAGCATCCCTTTTTAAGCCTGAGCTTATTAAAAAGATGTGTAGAACTAGCCAGGTTCATGTTAAGGTCCCCAGACATTCATGCACTTACGTTCTTAGTACTGTATATTACTGTTGATTTTATAATTATTTATGGTTTTGTTTGAGATAGTACAAAGTAGCATGTATTTTGTCTATTTAGCACAGAACAGTTATGAAAATCTTCATGCTTCATTTCAAGATAAAGCTTTGCTTTAGCAAGCTGCAGAAATTGCATGATGTATTTAAAACAAGGTTTACTTACGTGCTGGCATATGTCAGAAGAAATAATCATCTACTGATGCAAATACAATAAGCTACTGAATATTACAGTTCTCTCTCAATCCTTTTTCTTCTATTCCATTCGTATTATTCCAAAGAAAATTTGTTCTTTCATTTCAGTTTGGAGGTGTATCATTGCTGCTGAATGTATTTCCAGACTTTCATTTTCTGTTTTTTGCTAAGTGCTTTTTCTTTTTAAAATACTGTGTAGGGCTCACTATCCTGGAACAAAAACGGTGCCAAATGCCTTATTAACTAAGAAGAAACTGTGGTCTTCAGAAGATTACAGTACTTTCAATGATGAAGTTGGTGCAGGCTGCTGGGCTCGGATCCTGAACCAAAACTATGTGAATGGGAACATGACCTCGTAAGTGTTGTGCGCTGTTGCTTGCTTTCTCAACTTCATATGTAAGGATTGTTTAAAGTACTATATAAAACATGCATCTACTGTGATAACATACTAGGTAAACTGAAACTGTCCACTCTCAGTCTGAATTGAAATATAGTAAGGTATGAAGTCTACAGTCCTTACCTCTTTCTGGGGTAGAAGTCACATAAGTTTTAATGTATTCTTGAGTTACTGTTCCACAGTATCCAATAGCATATGCAGCTGAGTTGAGATGCCTTTGAGACTCTGATAATATTTGTTTAAAAAGATAATGTTCTTAAGAAGAACCAACAACTTAAAAAACTTTGGAGGAAAATAACACTGAAGCTACTTTATCTGTATTTTTAAGGTCTTTATTAGGTTGTTTGTCTTCAGTTAAAAGTAGTAGGTACAAATATAATTATCTAGTTTTTCCATGCAACTTCTTTCTCAGAGTGCATTCTAAAATATAGTGCAGTCTTTTGTTACGTTTACTATTTCCCTGAAGTTTTCTTTCCAAACTGAAATCTAGAAGAAAGCAGTTCTATTTAGTAGGAAATTACATAACTTGAAGTTATAGAAAACATACTTTGATGTTTCCAGTGCAACAACTACTAATCTAAAAAAAAAAAAAAAAAAAAAAAAAACAAAAAAAAAAAAACAAAAAACAAAAAAAAAAAAAAAAAACAAAAACAAAGGAAAAACAAAACCTAAAGAAAATGCAGGCATCAAGATCTAAGCAAAATTATTCAAAGCTTTTATTTTTTGTGTAACTTCATTTTGTAACAATAAAGAGAAATCTTTTTGTGTGAAATGCTTGAAATAGAGCACAGCACAAAGCACTTCAGTTGGACAGGTTGGGTTTTTTTCCCCTTAAACTTCTTTTCATTGTATGCTGGAGAAAAAGAAAAAAATTAAATTCTTGTATTACAGTCATCAAATATTATCCAGATGAATGGAGCAAACAAACCTATGTTTCTTCTAGAACCATTGCATGGAACTTGGTGGCTAGTTATTATGAAGAGTTGCCCTTTGGTCGATGTGGATTAATGACAGCGCAAGAGCCATGGAGTGGCCACTACAAAGTAGAAGCTCCTATCTGGATTACAGGTAAAAAGTTTGCAGTCAAAAGTTTGCTCTTCTAACACAAAGCATAATGGTATTTTCTGAGGCCTTTATTTAGTGGGTTTAATTTGGTACAAAAAATTATAAAAGTAGATTTGTGGAAAGCTTTGTGAATACTTTAAAAAAGAAGAAGAAGAGAAAATCTCCATTTAATAGAAAGCAGAAAGATCTAATAGCAAGGGGAATCTTAATATGTGACCACTAGGTACCTCAGAAATGAATACACTACTGCCTTTTATAGCTGTTAAAATATTTTGATCTGAAGTGCCCATTAAAGGTAGTGTGCTCTCCTAGTTCCTTTCCTCCTTCTTTTTTTAATCCTTAAGTAGACATTTGATACCTCTCAATTTGGGAAAATGAACAAAGAATCTCTGTATTCTTGTCCTGCTGGAGATTCTTGGCTTGTGTAAATCAGCATTTCCTTGTGCTTGAGGAAAGAGGAGTATGTCTATAGACAGATGGATTCACTGACTACTCTGTAGTCCTTCTGTAATATCTTATGGTCTTTGCCACAGTTCAGTAGAGCAAGTAGCATGTGAAATGCCATAAAGGAGAAACAAGGCAAAAGCCTTCATTTTTATTTTTCAGCTAGTTACCTGCATATGTAAAAGCATTTTAAATTATGGCCATACTGTCATATGAACAGTTCAGAACAACTAAGCAGTTGTTCCTGTTTCCATGTTGCTCAGGATTTTCATAATCTAGGTCATATTCTTCTTTGGTACTCTCAAATGCTGAAACGTTACTTATTTAGTTATTCCTCATGGAGACGCCCATCTATGCTTTGTCTGGCTCAACTCTTTGTTGAAAAAAAAAGAGATTTGGGAAAATCTATAAATTGTGATGAATATTCATATTGCATGTACATGATTAACTTACATACTGGTGTAGTATTTTCTTTCTGTCTAAATAATTGGTATAATTTTTACTGTTTTATCTGCAACAGACCTGATATTTGTTTTTAATTGTGCTTGAGTGTATATTCAGTAATCTTTCTTCTTGTATAGGTAAAATTTGTTTTGGAAGTTCCATTACTTTCTTCCCCAAATCAAGTTTTTGTTGTGTAAGCATGTATGAGAGAGAAATTGAATTCAGACCACAAATGGTATTATTTTTTATTCAGACTTAATTATTTTCTTCTGATTTTTGTTCTGTTTTGTCTCAGCACACACAACACAATTTACTCAGCCAGGCTGGTCATACTTGCAAGTGGATGGACACTTACAAGGAGGTGGCAGTTTTGTAGCCCTGACAGATGGCCTAGGGAACCTTACCATCATAATTGAAACTATGGTATGTGCATCAGCAATTCCGGTGAACTAGAAAAGACAAAGGAAGTGTTTTGTTATGAAGAACCTGTGCTGATTTATGTAGTTCATCGTCTGTGAAATATGTTCTGTAATGCTTGTAGCTTTGTCAGTGAGAACATTAAAGGTCCTTTTTTCTATCTAAACTTAGATATAAGCTAGAATAGCTAGTTGAATCTTCCTGGAGAGTGATGTGTATGTCATCTTTATAACACAAATTAGCTTTAATTTGATGACACACCCTGGGAGGAAATTAAATTATGCCTTTTTTTTTTAAGCATTGCTCAAAATTATTAAGCTGGTATAGTTGTAGTTGCGAAGATAACAATGAAATAAATGGCTGCAAATTGGTCCTATGTTGCTGTTTTAATTTCAGCTTATGCTGTATGTTTTTCATGAACATTGCCATGTGATGCATTCCACTAACGTATGTTATATTTTTTTTATTCAGACTTACAATCACTCGCAGTGTATCAGGCCTCCACTGCCTCATTTCACTGTGACACCTCAGAGAGCAACTTTCTACCTCAAAGGGTCATTTGTGAGTACATCTTGAATACATTTGATCAGTCTTGTAGAATGAATTGCTATCCATAATCAAATACATGCAAAACAATATCACAGGTTAGCAAGAAATGGGAGTTTTATACCTCCAGTACCAGAGGCTGTTACACACCTGGCAAAGTATTAAGTATTCTAATTCTGCTTTTACCATGAGATGTAACATCATAACTGAATTTGTATAATTACTACCTTCCTGTCTAATCATCTATGTATTGAAGAAATTCCCCAGAAGAGAAATGCAATTGGATTTTTCTTGTAGGATTTATTCCAAGGGTGGGTGCTCTGTTGTGCTGATTTGTTTGTTGGGAGTTTTTGAAATTTTTTTATTTTTTCTATTTTATTTTATTTTTTCTTATATTGTGTTTCATTATAGTCCATGGTGAAAACCCTTCAAGTGTGGCATTCTAGACTTGATTTTGAATCTGGAAGCTCTAGTCTTTTTCAGCAACTCCATCCTGTAAAGGCAAGTCCATCAGTTTTAATTAGTCTCTCTGCAATTTCAGGTGTTTCTTCCCCCTTTGCTGGAACTCCTTGACTTTCAAGCCTAAACTGCGTAATTAGGGCATGTTTTATTAGCTCTTATGATGACAATTTTACTAGCTATATTTAAGCTTACCTGGAGTTAATAAAGAATTTGGGGGGAAAAGGGATTTTCAAAATAGCTTGAAGATATTAAATGCTGAGGCAAGAATACAGGATTTTCGTCTTAAATCAGGACTTTAAAGGATCTCCTTTAATTCAGGAACTTGGGTATTTTGTTATTTAGTTGTTTGATTTTTTGCAGCTTGAGCTTTCTTTAATTCCAGGTGTGGAAGGGAAGTTTTTCTTTAGATTTAAATGTGGATGAAGTCTATACTTTAACCACACTCAAAACTGGGCAGAAATGTGGTTACCCAGAGCCTCCACCACCTCAGCCCTTTCCTTCAAATTACAAAGATGATTTCAATATTCGTAAGTCAGAATTCTCATATCTAAAAGCTTAATTCACACACAGATATCTCTTAATATAGAAAGGCAACAACAATTATGTTATTTGAGTCCTCTAATGAAATAGTCTGAATGTGTGTTTTATTTTGTTTATTTATACCTGCTTCTCCAACAAGCTTACACATGTATTCTTCACTTGCAATGAGGTATATTTAATTCTGTGTCTTAACTGGGTGGTCACTAATAGTTTTAAAATTCTTGATGCAAATCATATAGCTCGTCACTATGGTGGACTAGTTTTTGGAAGAAAGATAGGGAACATGATAATTTACTTTGTTCGTGTGTTTGAAAAACTGGGGTCTGCTTAAAGATAAAATCAAAACTGAGATTCCCTTCAAACTCCCAAAACTTCAGTTTTGGAGACTGTGCTTTGATAAAGTAAGTCAAAATTCGGGAGAGTATTTTCAGAGGAAATTTCTGAAAACAGGAGTACACGGAAGAAAAATAATGTTTTGGTGTTGATGTGTATTTTATTTTCTGAACAGGTAATCCACCTTTCAGTGAAGCCCCAAATTTTGCAGATCAGACAGGTGTATTTGAATACTTCATAAACGCTTCTGACCCAGGAGATCATGTGTTCACAGTCCGCCAGGTGGTGGTTCAGCGACCTATCACTTGGGCTTCTGATGCGGATCAGACCATCAGCCTCATAGGAAATTTTAAGTGGTATGTAAATACTATTTTCTTGTGACATCTGGGGAAATGTCCTTCTTACCAATGTAAATTATGATCAGTTAATGTGTCACAAGCCTCATTTCTCTTGGAGAGCAGGCTTTTGCAGTCAGATTTTCTGTAGACATGTAGAAATGACGACTTAAAGGGACTTTTAAAAGACATTGAGCCCTGCTCATGGCTATTGCCAACTCTAAAAGATCAACTGAGTCTTTGTCTAAAAGATTCTTAAAAACATCCAAAGATGGAGAGTCCGCCTCATCTCCTGGTAGCTTGGCCGACTGCTGCACTGTCCTGGAATTTTTTTTTTGCTAATGTCCTACTGGGCATATTTCTTCAAGCTGATTTTTCAGAATAATGGATCTGGGTTGGCATACTAAAAAGACCGAGTCAAAATCCTGATTCAAAGTGTCCACTGAGTTTCACTATGTTTTTAAATGGACAAAAATCAATTCAGTTTAAATTACTTAATTTTGAGTTTTCTTGCTTGTTCAAATTGTTTGCAATTTGATCAATCTCATATCAATGAAATAGGTTTGGCTTTCATTTGGTTATTTGTTGCAGGCTGCCATCTTCTGAGCAGTTCCTAGAATTGTGTGGATTTGATTCAACTGCTGCTTAAAACAGTTTTAGTTATGGGTAAACGTGACTGAGATTTTCTGGTTTGGTAAGAGTATGGTTAAGATTGATGGAATCAAGCAGCATCATATTTTAGAATAATGTTTATTTAAAATTAAAAAGCCTTTGGGAAAGAGCCTGTGAACTAATTGGTTTAGACTTCTAGAATTGCTTAAGACTTTTTCTTCTATTTGGAATTCTTTTGATATGTTTCTTTAAAAGGCCATTCTGTCCAGGTTTTTTTCACTTTGATTCAATCATTGATCCCTCAAATACCTGTCACCTCAGGAAAACCAAAAAATTTCAACATATTTGAACATTCTGTTTAAAAAGGTTTGTCACAATTAGGATTACTAAATCTTCCCTCAAATAGGTTGCTGTAGTATGTAAGGAATAATCTTCTACTTACTGCCTACTTAAAAAAATCGATTTCTTGCTTCTTAAAACACTAAACTTCTCTTCCAGGGTAAACATGACAGTCACTTGTGACATCTACATAGAAAAACAACGTGATGGGGGTGTGTTTGTTGCAGGAAGAGTTGATAATGGTGGGATATATGTTCGACGTACCAAAGGAGTTTTCTTCTGGGTTTTTGCAGATGGCACCTACAGAGTCACTGGTGACCTAGGTAAGCAGCTCTTTGCTAAGATGGACATGTCATTTTGATAGCCTTGATAAAAATTACTAACATTCAGATTTTGTAATTCAGTTGTCATCACTATGAATTTAACCCATTGTGCTCTAATAATGGCTGCAATTTGTATGTGAAGAGAGCATCTGAAGGCTACTGGCTGGTCCACCTCTCAGCCTCAGCTTTCTGGATTCCCCCCCCCCGCTGATAAAGCATATTTTACACTAGCAATTGTAAATTATTTTGCTTTTCATAAATAATTTTATGATAAAATTATAAATACATATAAAATACAGATAAATACTGATAAAATATTAAATGCAGATAGGTTTTATCTGTATCCTTATACTACACCTAAAAAGAAAATCCTGATTGAAATGCCTGTTTTGTACAGCAGTGCAAGTCAATGTGCATACATCTGGCTTAGGTGATGATGAGTGGCCTACTCTTTCCACAAATCATACATTCGACTGTTATTCTAGCTCAGTGGAGTGAGAGCATGTTCTACGTGTGATGCTAACTTTCATCTGTAGAGCACTTGATGGGCACATGAAAGAGTGTATGTCATAATACTTCATCAGTAGCCAAAAGTTCTTTTTAATTTGCTTTGAAATAGTGACAGGCTTTGCTGTTTAAATGCATTTCCTATGACTTCATGAGTGTAAATTAAAATATTCCATGGTTTCTCATGAGTCAAAGGCAACTTCTAGATCTACAGTCTATCTGATACAAAGACAGCCTATAATGCCATGTTACTAGACCTTAAAAATAGTCTCATCTTCTATTTGGTAGCTGTAGTTTCTCATTTCTCCAATTTTTTTTTTTTTCTTAATGTTTTTTGTTTGTTTGGTGGTGGGTTTTTTTGGTGGTGTTGGGTGAGTGGGTTTTTTGTTTTTTGGTTTTTTGGGTTTTTTTTTTTTGTTTGTTTGTTTTTTGCCATCGATGGGTAGCGTAAAGAAGGCTTTACATTAGTTTCTTTTAATATACCAGTGCTCCTAGGAAACCTGCAGTGTCTAACTCCATAACAACTTAAGCTTTGGCTGTATGTGAAAAAATATGCGTGTTTAGGATTGACTCCAGGATTTATTTTTAAGAAGACATAACAACATTACCCGATTAGTTTCTCTGGCTGTCAAAAGTAATTTTTCCTAGATGAAATGAGAGGATTTTGATTAACCATCTTGTTATTTCAAACTGAGACACTAGTTACACAATGTGGTAATTTTTTTCTGTATGGCTATTTTTAGTGATCTTTATATATTTCTAGAAGGCAGCCTGAATGTTAAATTGCAGCTGAAACTGTCCAATGAATAATTGAAGATTCTACTTGTAGCACTTAGTCTTTTTCAGGTCTTCCCTCAGGGTGTCAGTCACACCTAATTTTTGTTTAACTTAAATTTTTACTAGAAGTAAGTAACATCATGATGTGGCAACTGAAACCCTCCAATTTAAACAAAGTTCCAATACATAAACAAGGAGACCTATAGAACAAGCAAAGCAATAGCTACTGTCACACTTCATGAACACATACCCTCAGTAGAGGGAATCCTTGTCTCAGGCAGAATTCCCAAGAGCATTGGAGATTTAAGTGGAAAAAAGGTCCTGGCGAAACAGGAGGATGCACTATAATGTAGAGTCCACATTTGCATGTTAAGCCTTCCATGCTATAGCTGAAATTGATAAGATGTCAGCTCTGAATGCTTCTGAAAAATAGGTATTTTGCTTTTGCTGGCTTGGTTTTTGTCAGTCTCAGCAAAGGGGTGAAGTATCACTTTGCTGACCTTAAGTGTGTTTTGCAGCTGGAGAAGAAATATTAATGAAAGGACTTTCTGGTGTCCGGGATAATGCATGGCACACGCTTACTCTCAACATTCAGGTAAGGACACAGGCAAAAAGCTAGAAAACCAGTTATGAAACTTCAAGTCCTAAATGGTTTAGACAAAACTATGCTATACTATTGACTATGTACTAGATGACCTTTGAAGGTCCCTTCCAACCCAAATTCTTCTATGAATCTATGATTAGTTTGCCATATCTAAACCACAATATCTGTGTTACTTTAAGCCAATATTAAAATACCATACCAAGTTCTGTTGCCTGTGTTTTTAGAGAACTTGAGAAAATGGAGAGGGTGTAGAAAATAACTAGAAAGATGAGTTCAAAGCTGGAGATAGGAGGGCTAGAGAGAACAATTTTTTTTTTTTAATGAAAAGATCATGACCTGGCTTTGTTCTGAAGACTCTCATTAAACTACTAAACTAGCCTGTTTTACAAATCTGGTTCCCACCAATTTCCTTTGGGTGAATTTGAAAACAAAATGATAAGGCCTTGATTGTGGAGCTAGTTAACCACTGGCAAACTCAGTTGAGCTGCCATCATTCTTTCCTGTACTGAAAAAGCATGGGCTGTAAAAATGGGTCACAGTTCATGAGAAGCCTGTCCAGAGTTTTTCCTTTCCCCCCACTCCACCCCTTTTGGCAGTAGTCACTTGGAGAGGAAAGTAGTCGCAAGCTCTCCTTTAGATATACCTGTGTGCTTATCTGGGTGTGACATTGGTGCAAGTATATAAAAAGCTTTAAGTTCCTCTGCTGAATGCCTCATCTGTTTGCCCAATGTAACCTTTGCAACAGCAGTGTGGCCTGAAATGTGGGGAATCTTGAATCCTAGATGGAGAGATCTTCTACTGAAGCAAACTCTCTTTTAAAATTATGCATTGAGTCTTCCCCTCATCCTAAAATGTCAGTGAGTACTAGAAGCTGTTTTTTTGTCTTTTGTGCTTTCACACTGGGAGACAAAGAGACACTTGTACCTGAGGCATTTACTGGAGTGAATCTAGTTTAGTTTGGGGTTTTGTACACCCACACTTACAACAGCGATTGCCATCTGTAAAATGGGACAAGATATTTGCTAACCTGAATGGGGGACTGAAGATGAACATAAATAATTTAAAACACAAAATGGTGGTAATTTTAAAATCATGATGCTACAAATGTCTATCTATGTATTTTGTACCAAATAAGTTTTTCATGTAATGGCAGAAGTGCGGGATCCACTTTAAAGAATTGTTATGCTGACTTCTTGAAATACTTCTTTGCTTTTACCTGTGTCTGTAATTGTCTTTCAGGTTAGGAAATACAAGTAAACTGAAGTACTTTTTTTCCTAAATACCGTTTAGTGGAACACTGGCAAGATAAATTGTACCTTTTCCTGAAACTGTTTTCAATTTTAATGGCTCCAAATGGCTTGAATAATACTTGAAATACTGCCCCTCTTTCTCTCAGCTTAATGACTAAAGTACGTCTTTCTTTCCCTTTGACTTCTGTGTAATTCTGCAGAATTTATGCCAGGTATATCATATCCGCTTAAGGCAGTTTGAGGGAGCCTGACAAATATGGAAGAGGAAAACCAGTTTACCTTTCAGACTGCACAGCGAGTTTACAAAGCTGAGAGTTAGGGGAAGACAATCCTTTTATATATTCATTCTAAAGATATTAGATCTGTTTCACAGAGCTGATAGGCACTGGAGGATTCCATGCAATAGTCAGAAGCTACTCTGCATGGAAAACGTGTGAAATGTTGAAAGTTTACGTCTTTCCGCCCTGTCTATTCTCCCATGTGAGTAGGCTCAGTGTCAACACAATCATTGGATTTTACAAAGCTAACTTTTTCCTTTTTTTGACAGGGCACTTCTGCCTCAGGACTGCTAAATGGTTACGCACTCTGGGAGAATGTCACCGTTTCTCAACCGAGTAACGGCTGGGCTGCTATTGGAACTCGCTCCTTTGAGTTTGCACAGTTTGACAACTTTCATATTGAAGCTAGCTGAGGTGGCTTTTGCGTTTAGCGAACCCAGTTCTCATATCACTTTGAATAAGAGCCAGTTCAAACTTTGAGGACAACTTAATGCTATGCTGAGATTGAACCGTTGGCAAGGAATCCAAATTCTGTCCTTATTATTTGTGAAAGGTTTACTTGAGTAGATATCAACATGACTGTAACTTTATCCCCTGATTGCTGTGGGGGTTTTGCTGTTTGATTTTTGAGGGTAAATTTCAGTTCAAGGTAATGATGAAAAAAAAATGATAGATTTAAATCTTTTTTAATAACATCTTAACTTCCTAGCTCACTTTTAAGATAACTTTAGAAGTTAATAGAAGACAGAGGCATTCAAGCTACATTTTTAACTCACGTGATTGTGTCCATTCCTTTCACTCTGAAAGATAGAATTACATGCCAGTAAGCCTTATGAGCCAGTCACCCCATACTTTTGTAGATCTGTCATTCTTAAATTTGGATGAAGTACCTATTTTTTCTATAGTAAAAACCAAAAAGATGTTTTGCCTGTTTTTCTGCTGCAGTCTGAGGCTAGATAGTACAATACTCCAAGTGCATTTGATTAGTTTTTCCTGATTCCTTCTTCTAACTTTCATTCCCAGCCCTTAAATAGATCATATTATTTTCAGTGGAATGGAAATGTGCCATATGGCTGATCAGGCAGTGCAGGATGTGCCTTACGTCTGAACTACCTCTTCTTTCCAGTGAAACGGTTGAAATGGATGAAAAGAAACCATAACTTGCAGTTTGTTAATGATAGCCTTGCAGGTTTTTTTGCATGGTGCAAAGAATAACAACTCTGCATCATGGATGCTGGCAAGCAGAGTGCTTACTTTCATGTTGGATCATGTGTGGAAAACGTGGCCTTTTGTTCCTAGTAATTTGGGCAGCCATCTCTCACTTTTGATGGATCTGAAGGTTAGAGCAGAAAATAATTAAAGCGTAATAATTTTATTTAGCTTAAGAAATTACTGTAGCACAGAGGAGATATGGATACTATCACATCCTGGTATAAAAGAAAATTAAAACGCCAGACTTTGCCCATAAGAGCTTGCAATCTATTCATAACGTAAGTGACAGCAGGTGGATGTAGACAGAATTGTTTAGTGTGGCAGGCAGTCAGATTGACACAATAGTGTCTGGTTTTAAACTTCTCCTAGGCATCTCGGAGTGAAGTTCAGAGGGAATTTCAGATCCTTGGGAAATAAGGGATTCTGTTTTGCTGTTGCTTCATTGTTTGTGGGTCTGGGTTTTGGTTTGGGGGGGCGTTTGTTTGGTTTGGTTTTTTTTGGGTTGTGTTTCTTTTTTTTGTTAGGGTTTTTTTTTTTTCTTCTTTTTGGTTGTTTTGTGTTTTTTTGTTGTTTGTTTTGTGCTACAAAAGAAGAAAAAATAAAAAGGACTGAGAATATTGAGGATATAATGAGGTACTGAATGAGATTTTCATCACACACACTCCAAATTCAGTTGGCCTCTGAATTTTCCTGTTTGCTGTTTGTCATTTTGTATGAAGATGATGTTGGTTGCCATAACAAAACATGCTGCCTGTGTCCCTCTACTTTTCACATTCACATCCTGTGTAATTGACAAGCAAGTAGTTCCACATGCTTGACAGGACACTAATAGCTGTATGAGGCTGTCTGTAGCAGGCAATATCTTGAGAAACAGATTTGCAGTATACTTTGATTTATACAGATTAATATCTGATCCACTTTATTTTGAAGGCTGATTCCAGTGTTAACTTTAGTCTTCAAAGTTGTCATCTAATGCAGAATTAATGTAATATAAATCATTACTGTAAAACTTTTATAAAGGTTATTTTCCAAATTAGCTTTTGGAGAAGAGTTCTAAGAATTCCATCTCTAATAAGTAAAACTGTTTTATTTTTTAGCTGTTATACTGCTATTGATTGGTTATGAATCATTCATACATGCAACTTTCATACATGCTAGTAACCTTGAAAAATGGTTCAAACCACTAAACTTTAAAACTCTGTAGAAGGCTTCCAAGTATTAAGTAACTTAACTGGGTGAAAAATGAACGCTGTTTTTCCACTTCGGTTTCATTTGATGGTTGAAGTATGGATGCAAATCTGTTCATTACTTGCTTGATTTCAGAAGAGATGTCACTGGTAACTCCAGATGTGAAGGAATCTAATTTTATGTCCTCATATTCAAGTAATATGAGTAGAGGAGAAGTAGTTCTCGATTAAACTTTTTAACTGTGATGGATTTTCCTAGTAGGATACTTCTTGGAGACTTCCTGGTAGCTTGTGTGGCTGCAAGCAGTGTTTGTGTAAGAGAGAGATGAGCAATGAAGCAGTTATTCCAAAGCAGCTGTCCATTTTTTTTGCCTTTTAATGCACTAGCGTAATAAACTGTACTGTTACATTGTGTACTAAACAGAATGTATTTTATCACTGGAAGTGTTGATTTTTTTTTTTCTTCCTAATCTTAATTTATACTGTTAGACGATTAAACTGTTATGAACAGAGTAAGTGATTTAATGGTGATATAATGTTATTCATCTTTTTATGTCTGTAATTCTTCACCCTTCAGCAGGCTGTAATATGTTTGGTAATAACAAGCTGTCGGGTCTTTCACTGAGGGGTGGATTTATGTTGTTGATTATAAATACTAATCATTCCAAATGGACAAATAAAACACTTAAAACCCCTTTATTTGTGCAGAATGCTTCTGTAAATGAGTCTTGGTTTTCCCCAGTGTGAAAGCTGACAGTTTTTCCATTGTGATTCTTGATAAATATGCTTGGCATTAACTTAATTGGTTTGGAAGAGTTTTTCTGACACTGAATAGCCAAACAGTGCTCATTAACAAGTATCTCAAAATCTATATGCATTAGGACTTGTACTGTTGATAAAATGATTTTTTAAATTATTTTTTTTTAGCATTCAATATACATTTTGCTTCTTTATTTTTTTAATTTAGTTAAAAGAATGAAATTGTGTTTGGGGGCCAGTCACACAAAACTGCAGAGTGCTATGGTCTTGTGAGATTTAGCTGAAAGTCTGTTTCTATGTATGGAAACAGACAGTGCTGTCCGGATGTACTTTTAAAGTTTAAATGAGGCTTCTTTAGTTCAAATATCTTTTTGTATTTATTTTCAAATGTGTTTTTCCTTCCCTCCCCCCCCCAAAAAAAAATTAAAGTTCAACTTTAAAAGGGGAGGAAGAAATTGCAGAGGGCTAGTCATGTTTTCAAGGCTCTCATGCCAGTGGATTTGAATTACGCTAGAAATACTGTCTTCCAGTAGACAGATATGTGCTACCACCTGCACAAACACTACATTAAAATCAGTTCTGTCCCTTCTCTGCCACTCTGCCTTTGAGGTTAGACAGGATGTTCCTGCAAAACACCAGGAGTCCTTTGCTTTAAAATTATGGGACACTCTCTTACTTTAGGCTACTGATGATGGTTCCTTTTGCAGCCGCTTCCTGACTTCACTGCATCAAAAGTAAATTTCTAGTTCAGGATTTGATTAGGAGCGGTATTGGCTTGCTCTTTCCTTATTGAATCAGTTTTATTGCATGGTAGCAGCATGTTGGTTGTTTTCACTAAATTTTTCATTGGTTTAGCTGAAGTTTCTATCCAGAGTCCATTTTTCTGGATGGATGCGTATATTATGAAAATAGCACCATAATTATTGCTGGTTTTGACTATTTCAGCAGCATGGCCAAAGAGGGACAGTGCTCGGCGACCTTATTATCCTCATTTTGATGTTCTGAGTTTTTTGGGGTGTTCGATTTTTAAACCACCTTATACATTCATACAAGTCTGGTGTGTGCTGGGAGTAGGGGGGAGGTTGTCAAAAAACCCAAATCCTAATTTTTAAGGACTTGCTAGGATTGTAGCAGAATCATCAGGTAGCTTTTTTAAAGCTTGGAGCGTATTGTACTTTGATACTTGATGAGAAGAAATATCATGTGCCAATTCAGCAAGCCAATTCAGGGCTTGCTGAAACAGAGAAACAAAATCCAAATAATTACCTATTTTCTTAACAAAGATATCATGGGTAAACGTTAAATGCTTTTTGAGCGTGGCTGGAACCTTAGCAATCATCCTGCCCATATTGGTAGTGCATAAAAATTTAGCATGAGCGAGTTCCTCTTGCCACTAGATATGCTCCTTCCATTTATGCTCAAGCGTCACTGAAACAATAAAGGTGGTGTTTCTAGAACTTGCGTTTTAAAAAAACCCCAATGACCTACTAGCAATTGAGCAGAGGAAAATGTGTGTTGCATCTGTGTTGCTAAGCTTTCACCGTGTGCCAAGATACTTCTATGTGGTTTTCATAGCAGCTTAGACAAACAACTGTGAAGCAGTATTTTTCCCCTCAAGGAATTATATTTGGATAAGGTTAGAAACAGATACAGAACCCAAACATCAGTTTTGCCAGGGGGGCTCCAAGTAGCTTTGCAACTAGTGTGTTAACCCTGTCCTTTACTTTGGTACACCCCAGGCAAACCTAGACATATCTCTGGGAAGTGAAGACAAAATGCAGAACTGTAGTAGAGGATGTCTCAGCGCAGTACTAACTTGAGGGTTTGCAAAAGAAAACGGAACCTAGTGCACTAGGCTACTCTGTGCAGCTACGGCCTGGGAACCCTTGACGGTCTAAGACAGAGAAGATAACACCAAAATGATTATCTTTTAAAACAGAAAGCCAAAACACAACAATAACAAAAGTTCCAAAACAAGCTCTGTGCATGTGTACCCAAATAATATGGAGAAAGTCAAAGAACAGTCCAGGTTTAACTTGACCCTTTGTTCAGTTTCTGTTGGGAAATGCAGTTGTCTTCCATGCTGTTTTCCATGAACAATAACTTAATCAAAGTGCATATAGAGAATACAAGACTTTATTGTTGCTAAAAAGCAAATGTTGTTCAGCTAATTATAGACACTGCCATTTTCCAAGAACACTAGGATTAGAAAAGGTTAGAAAACATGTCAATAGGTTATGTGGCTGAAAGGCATGCGTGTGATGTGGAAATCAGCCTTGTTCCTGGTTGCAGAAGGTTTCTTCTCTAATAGCATGGCAGCAGAGCTGTAAGAAAAGGGAAAATGTTTCTCTCTTACTGTCGTCCTCCTTCAGAGGTTTTGGGAAGCTTCACTTACATCAGCCAATATGAGATTGCACAGGAGAAGCTCTGTAGCCTCTTAGCTTCATCATACAGAGTTAACCAAGTGATTTGAAAGAGCATGTGGCATTGATGAACAGCAAATCCTATTAAGGATGTCTGTATTCCCTTCTGATGCGATTGCTCTTGTAGTGAGAGCAATAAATGGTAGTGTTCCCTGGCAAGAGATCAGACAGGTTTTGTGCTGAGCTGAGGTGCACGCAAGTGTCTCGGTGCAGAGATCTATAAAGCTGCATCGGGATGCACAGTCTCTGGCATAAGCTGCATATTTCCTGTTCAGTCTAAGATTGCTGTTTAACGGTTCAACTTCCTTTTTTTTTTTTTATTTTTTTTTTTTCTTCTCACTGCTCATCTGATACTTTATCCTAAAAAATGTTTTGCCAGCATTACAGGAAATTTGCTCAATGCAGCAGGGCAATTCTGTCCCAGAAGAAGGAGGCTGAGAATACCCTGTTGATCATTCAGGCCTTCTCCTTGCCAAAAAAGAATTTTTTCCTGTTGTGATTTTGGGGCCTGTTTTGCTTGAGTGCTGAGGCAAAAGGGTGGAAGAGCTTCCACTGCTCTTTTGTAGGTGGCTATTCTGCTATTGATTTAAAAAAACCACCATCATTACTTTCATTTATGATTTGTGTAAGGAAGGGGTGGAGGGAAATAGTTCAGCTTTTCTTCCCAATTCATGATAAAAGCAAGGTTGATACTACAGTATGTGTCTACTATTTATTGAGCTCTACTATTTACTTGTGGGGTGGCTTGAGTTCTTCATTAAACACCTGTTATTCTGCCTTGAGACACAAAAGCTTGGATTAGATGAATGCTTTCACATAGATACATCGACTATGAACACCTACTTCCCAAGCCAATGAGAGTTTCTGTTATGGTGTTACTGAACCAGTGCGGGAGGTTCCTTTCAAATGCTATAATTGGAAAGATGTAAGTATTTTTAACTAATGATAGTTCTAGTAGATCTCTGCAACAAAAATCTTGCCTTCCCCAAATGTAAATATATTGTTTACATCCCTTGGTTTCATTCTCCTTCCCTGTTTGCACTTTTTAAATGGTGAATACTCGTAGATGTCTGTTACCCTTCCCACTCAAATAGATACCCAGGTGAAAATGCAATAATTCTCATCTTTTGTGCAATTCAAACTTTTTAGCTCTGCATTACAGCTAATTAATTTTCTTCTTGTGCTGAATCTGAATATTGTCTCTTCACTGGATTTTGCCACATTGCCTATGGTTAACGAAATTGAATATATTTTCACTGGAACCTCATTTTTGTAATAAATAGAATTAATTTGAACCAGGCTGTGCAAGGAGGCATCAGCAGGACCCTGTAGACAACTAAACTTTCTTCTGGTGTCTTAGCTGCCAAACCACAAGTCATCTCACCTGTATTTTTTTCTTCCCTATCTTTATTGCCCCACGCACTCCCCAGTGCCACCTGTATAGGGCCGCTACCAGGGTGACATCGTCAGTGGTAGTAATAATTGAAGGTGAGTGTTTTGCTTGTGTAACAATGGTGAATTGGGAATGATCTACCAGTTAGGTAGATGCTAATCTTCTGTAACTTCTTTGTAGAACTCAACCTCCTAGAAGACAGGTAGAGTTTTGATCACTTTACTTATACACTTAGGCATTGGAGCGTCAGTAGTCTGTTTAGCCTGCTAAAGAGTCTATTTATCATTCCTCCTTTTACCACCAAAATGTTCACATTTGACACTTTTATTTATTTTTTTCCCCCAGAAGCCTGATGCAGAGGGGGTGCTGGCTTGCTTTTATTACATCAAAACCTGATTACAGTAATTATGTGTTTAACAACCTCCCTGGTGAGTATATACTGCATCCTCAGATGCCTTTGAAGACTTCTGCTGGAGGTAGTTATCCATACCAGGTCATTTCAGAAAGCAGTTTCTCTGAAAAAGTTGCTAGCTTCCACTAAAGTAATGTAAGTGTGGTGATGATTATTTTCTTCCCTGTGAGGTTTTAGCCTTACATTTTCTAACTGAAATGTCTTTTTCTACCAGTGCTTGCTTGTTTCAAAAGATTGTGGACCATATCCCATGTCTTTAATCCTGTAAGGAGCTCAGTACCATGTAAATATTACCTGTGCGCTCTACTGCAGGTAAGAGGGCAGTGCATATTGCATGCTCTACATTTCTGATGATCTCCAGATTCTCTATTTATTTCTCTTGCAGACAGTGCTCTGAAAGCAGAATATAATGAACTTACCTGTGAAGTTGTATTGACTCTTCAAAATGTACTGTTCTGTTCGGTGATGATGGAGCACTGTGTGCAGTCCTGGATTTTTTTATAACATTTAAATTCACTACACTTACCAGAGCTTTAAGTGAGTGGTGGATGACGACTTGGAGCGAACCAAAGGACAGAAAACTGCAACTGTTGTTCAAACTGCATACGCAATCCAGAGTGAATATAATCAGTTTGAAGATTCAAACAAGTCTTGGATGTCATAGCATGGTATTTATTCCTAACATGGCATCCTGGGTTCACTCCATGCCTCAGTTTCTTTATTAGGAAGTGGATGCAGCACAGGGATATAGTGGCACTGTGCACTTTTGCTTAATAGACCTGAAATGGAACTGCTGCGTTAACTTCCTTCCTACAAAGACTTAAAGTGTTAGCAGGGAAAAGCACTGATTAAAAGCTTGGTGTCACCTGCTATCAAATGTGTGAGTGGGAAAATGACAGTGCTCTAACAGCAGGCCACTGCGGGTGTCTCTGCTCAGCAGTTGTCAGCTCTGCATTAGTGATGGTGGGGGATTGGGAGTGGTGACTATTTCCTTTTGAATCTGCCACTGAACATGCTGCCTTTTTTATTCTTCATGTCAGAGAGCTGCAGCGCATAGGATGGTGATGATGCTCTACCTCTAATGATAGTCACACTATGGGTGTGGGTCTTTTCACAGAGCTTTGGAAGGGACTCCCTTGATTCCAGTATCAGCAGTACACTGGTGGTGTGTGGTTTTTCTGTCCAACAGCCTCATATGCCAACCGTATCCTGGGCTGCACCAAAAGAAGTGTGACCAGCAGGTCGAAGGAGGTGATCCTGCCCCTCCACTCTGCTCTCGTGAGACCTCACTTGGAGTATTGTGTACAGTTCTGGTGTCCTCAACATAAGAAGGACATGGAGCTGTTGGAGCAAGTCCAGAGGAGGGCCATGAGGATGATCAGGGGGCTGGAGCACCTCCTGTATGAAGACAGGCTGAGAGAATTGGGGCTGTTCAGCCTGGAGAAGAGAAGGCTGTGTGGAGACCTCATAGCAGCCTTCCAGTATCTGAAGGGGGCCTACAGGAATGCTGGGAAGGGACTCTTCCTTAGGGACTGTAGCGATAGGACAAGGGGTAATGGGTTCAAACTTAAACAGGGGAAGTTTAGATTAGATATAAGGAAGAAGTTCTTTACTGTGAGGGTGGCGAGGCACTGGAATGGGTTGCCCAGGGAAGTTGTGAATGTTCCATCCCTGGCAGTGTTCAAGGCCAGGCTGGAAGGAGTCTTGGGTGACATGGTTTAGTGGTGTCCCATGCCCATGGCATCTAGTTGGAACTAGATGATTTTAAGGTCCTTTCCAACCCTAACTATTCTATGATCAGGGGAAAAACAGACAAAAGTGATGGAGTTAGTGAGCTGAAAAAGGCGCATCACCAACAGCTGCCACTACTCACAAGGAAATCTTCCGGAGAAGGTAAGGCAATGTTCTCTGCACCATGGACCTACCTTTCTAGTGGAACCAGTATAATGGAGATGAATAGGATAGGTTGGAAATTACCTTGTTTGGTGTAGAAACAGATAGGGGAGTGATGTAAAGCTTGCATAGTGTGTCCTTGGAGTTATATGAGTCCCTGCGTGCTTATGACTTCAGGTAGAAGGAGTTGTGTTAATGCATCTGTAAAAAGCCTGAGTCTATAATATATCCCCAGAAACGCTCATCTCCACGTGTTGTCCCTTCTTTTTATTGAAAAAAATGATGTAAGTTGTAGCTAGCAAAAGAGCAGAGTGGTATGAGAGGAAAACAAGGCCAAGTCCACTTGTTACATCTGCAGTCACTTTTTCTCAATGTTGTATTCCTGAGGCTAATGAACACTGGTCACATTATTGCTTAACTATAGCTATTTCTTTTCCTCCGAAGACTTAATTCCCTGTGAAAAGTCTCTCAGTCCTAACCAAACCCAGATAAACAGGAATGCTATTGCAGTTCACTGAGTGTGACAGACACAGTATTTGAAACTGCCACTCGGCCCAGTCAGTCAGGAAGGGTAGCTTGTACTTTAGGCTGCACAAAAACCCACCTCATTACAGCAAGTCTGATCTGTACTCAGAAAAAAAATCTATAGTGGTATCACAAAGATTGGTTTCAGAACGAAAAATTGAGGTTTGGCATGAACCTTAGGACTTTTAATCTTTTATGACAAGTTTGTAAAGAGAACCTTGCAGTCTGTGCTGGAGGCACTAGATGGCAGTGGAAGTATGACTAAGAAAACAGCCATCTCGCGGGGTTTGGGGCCAGTCTCTGAGCCGCAAAAAGGAACGAAGGCAACTTTTCTTGAGAAGAAAGATAAGGTTGAGACTACGGACAGCCTTCTGCACACAAAACCCAATGCTTCATTTACAAGGAATACTAATTTGTCTTTAAGTAATTTTGCATCTGCTTTAAGCAGATTAACCTATAAAAAACACCCCCCAAAACAAAAAACCAAACAACAGATGCTTTGTAAAGCATCTATTACCTACTGTGGTTTGTCTGGATCAAAGTCATTAAAACAAGAAAAAGCCCCAAATGTCCAATTGCTGCCAGCGGCATAGCTTTTTTTTTTTTCTTTGGTGAGTCTCAGTAATCTTTAACTTGTGTGTTCAAGCTATGAAAGCGTCTGCAGTGATGATTTCTAGTGAACAATGAGTTTGGTCTTCACTGATAATTATGCTGCGACAGCCCATATCCTAAAAGTCTCTTATATGCCACAGCCCTGATATTACAAGGTCTCCCTGTGAGCATGCACATGTATATTGCTGAATATGAAGCTGTATGTGCTCTGCTGAGACTGTACAGGAGAGCTGCACATATACATGCACAGACATGATCCTGGGGTGAAGCCCCAGACTAAATGTGACCGTGAATGAGAAAGGCATATAGGAGCTTTTTACAGCATACAGCTGCAAGATTGTTGTTTCCCATCACTTTGAGTTTTTATGAGGTGGGGGGTTTATGTTTTATGCTTTAATTTTAAAATATCAAATTGTCAGCTTGGGCAGCTGCAAGGGACACTTTGTGAGAAAGAAGAGCATGTTTGCACTGGTAGAGGAATTGCCATCCAGCTTACCCTTGAACAAGGCAGCTCTTTGCTCAGAGAGGTCTGGCGACAAGGAAAGACAGCAGCCCTCTAAACACGTGTGAAGGGAGGACAGAAAGAGCACATCAGAAACTGGACCTGCATGACTTTGGGGTGATTGAGAAAGTTATTAAAACAAAGGGGTCAACAGTGTGAAAGCAGAAAGGGAGGATGGGTTTGGCTGTTATCAAGTGTCTCAGAACAGCATAATCAGAAATATGGGAGTTGTAAATGAGCAGTGCTTACCGGGAAAGCAGTTCGCTCCCTCATGCCAGGTTTTCAAAAGCTTTATGTGCCATACGTTAATAGCCAGCTGTTTGCTTTCACTGTGGATTAAGCCCCAGACTTCCTGAGGTGATGTCCTTCCCTGTCCCTCAGAGGCCACCAGTGTCAGGCAGCTCAACACTGGCCATAAGCATGGGCTCTCTCAGCTCAGCCTCTCTGGTAACACCTTGCTCAAGGAAATCCTTAGTTATGGGATCACTAAGTTAGTTTTTTATGGGTTTGGGTTTTTTTGTTTTGTTTGTTTGTTTTTTCTATGTCCTTTGCACTGACTTAGAAAGGGCCTACCCAGATGTGTGTAGGGACTGGGAGACCTTTGTGGAATCTAAAAGAAAGATGTAAGATCCTGGCGTGAAAATGTATTGCTGTGCTTTGCATCCTGGAAAGCAATGTGAGGAATGTTTCTGATTTAGATGGAGATTATAGCAATACCCAGAGGTATGTGAAACTGAAGTGGGAACTGTTCTTCTTTAGTCCTGCTTTAATGTAAAGCATCCATGAGGTTTGCTTCTCTGAGGGGTGGGTACATCATTTGTGTGGTGGGGAGAAGGCACAAGGCAGGGAACTTGGTGCTTATTTGCCTGAAGTGGTTCTTCGAGCCAGCATTTCATATGAGTTTCTGTGGAGGAGGAAGATAATGTTTTCTGTAGGAGTGTCATGCCCCTCTGTCTAATGAGAAGGAAAGTATTTTTTTAAGAACTACAGAAATTTTTCTTATTGGTTTATAACCTTAATGCTGTCTATGTATTTTTTTTTGTCCATTTTCTTGATGAAATTCCTCTGAGTGTTGTTTGTTATCCTTACAGGTCCTTAGGTGCTCTGTGCTGTCTAGGTCACGGCTCTTTTCCTCGAAGTTTGCTCTGACAGAACATGACCTTCAGGAATATTGCAGGTTTTCATTTTGTCTTTTCTTGCTATAACTTTAGCTTCTTGTGCAAAAGTGAGAAAGAAACATTTCCATGAGGTGCTAAGAGACTGCAATGCAATCATTAAACCTTGATAGTTTTTCCCTTTCACAGTACTTTAAAAGCAAATTGGTTACTAAAATTGTGCTTGGATAAGTGAAGGATATGCAGGAAAGTGGAAGAGAGATCCCAAGATATTGTATGGCCTGTAGAGGACAGTGGTTATTTACAAGTGTCTTTGGAGCAGGTGAGTTATATGGCCGTGTCTCAGCCAGGAAGATAACACCAGGACAACTGTGTTTTGTGTAGTCAGTGCAGGCATGCAGCTTGGCAGCCTGTTAGGGATGTTTTGAGTCATTTTGAAAAGTTCCTTCTGGATTATTTAGTGAGTGAATTTACTGAAGACAGAGCCTTCAGCTCCTGGGAGAGAAGGAAGAGCCCAGATGAGCCGCTGCTGTAGATCTGTGCTTGCCGGTTGCTGGCAAGAGCTCCTCTTTCTGGCTTCCCTGACTGTAATGACAAACCACCTGTTTGGCCCCAGTGCTGCAGTGCTGGTGGGTGCTTGGGCTGCTTCGTGCTGTAATACATAGCACAGAGCAGTAAAGTTAATAAGAAGGAGTTGTAATAGCAGCACTGAGCTATAAGCTGCTGCCTTAGAGAGCCATACATAACGCTCAGCAGAGCACAGTCTTCTGAGAGCTCTAATATGGAAAATGCCACATCAAATGGAAGGCTCATGCCCATCTCTAGACCAGCGGAGTAAGGTAGCATACCTGGAAAAAGCTGGCTGAGGAGCAGCCCTCTGTTAGTTATAAGATGATGTAAGTGAGGGAATGGACCTAACTCCCAGAGGAAGTGGAAATCCTTCAGTTGGAGCTGTGGGTAGTTAGTCCTTAGGCAGATCAGATCCATGATGTTTTTTGGTTAGGCTTCATTCGTTCAGTCTGTCTTTACAGGAGGGCTACTCAGATGATTAAGGAAGTTTAGGAGGTCAGATTTAATCTTCAGAGCAAGGGGAGAGAATGCCATCATCTTAATCTGCTACTAGCTTTTAGTACTGCTGATACTCCTGTAGAGTGATAGGCCAAACACAGAAGTGTTGACAGCCCATTGATAGAATTCTAATACTGAAGAAAATAAACCCTTGTGTACCTGAAATTGGGGTGTTTGTGAATTATTGAAGAGCTACCTAGTCTTGACACCAGTTCTGGAGTCAAGATTTTGTAGTCTTTTGCCACTGATGTGAGTTTCTTGTATCTGAGATTCCCTGTCTGTAAAATGTTGTGCCAAGTGAGATTATTCCATTCTTCCACCCTTGAAATCTATTCATAAAAATGCTATCACAAATCCAAAAAGTATGATTATAATGCAGACAACAAATACAAGAATTACACCTCTTGCCTTTTAATTTTTTTTTTCTCTCCCCCTCTGGAAATAATAGCTTCCATTATAGGAAGTTGGCATCATGTAATGGAATTTACCCTGGAGAACTGGAATACTAAAACTTGGACTGTAGTTAGGTGATGACAACACAACAACTGAGAAATGAAAGATGAGTTGCTACACACACAAAAATGGTTTTTAAGCTGGGGCACTGGGACTTGCTTCAGACAGAGAATTGTGGCTAAGACCTAAGAGGCATTCGTCTGTTGTGTAAAGTATGCCTAAATATTTAACTTCATTTGGATGAATGTAATGATAAGGCTTTCTTTTAATATTTTATTTATTCATCTTTTTATAACTGTCATGGAAAAATGGAATTTCCATCCTGTGGCAAAAGATGTCTTTGGTATGGGAAAAAATTAATCTTGGAAAATTCTGGGGGAAAATTCCACTTGGAGAGAACAATGACAATTGTACAGATTTCTTCCTATCTTCAATCAAGGAAGCCAGATTTCTGGAAAAATGAGGAGGCTGAGGAAACCACAGTCAGCTTTCAATAAATAAATGATGTTGTTTAACCAGCGCTTTGGAGATAGCAAAAAGATAGCAATGCGTTTCTTGTGGTGTTTTCAAAATTTCTTCTGCAACAGCAGAGAAAGACCCACCAATGGGCAATTTTCAAAGCCATCTCATTGTCTTATGCTCAATGCATGAGACAGGGTATCTGTCACCTGTGCCTGTGGTTGGAATGGGAGGAGAAAGGATATCAAGGCAGTGATGTTCTTTATTATGGTTATAAGGAAAAGAAATAGATCAATTGTTGCTTGAGTGACTTCTTTCTCTGAGCTTCCATTGACTGCATACAGATCAGGATTTTAACTCTAGGGGAATTAAGATTGAGAAGCCACACTAGACCCCCTGTTCACAAAAAATGTGCACAAGGGAGATAAGAGGTCTAATAAATTTACTGGAAAAAGAAGAGTCTTTTTCAGTATATTTCTTTCTTGAATCCACTTGGTGCATCTGGCATGTCACCTTGATTCAACTAAAAGCACCAAACCAAGTGATTACAAGCTTGACTTCAGTGCTTCTTTTGCATACTTCATGGCTTATAGTAGATATAGGCAGCCCTTCCTAATACTGATCTTAAAAGGGTGTATTACCACCCCAGAGCAAATCAGGATTTTTCAGATAGAGGAAAGAGGAGTTCATACTTCAGAGCAACACACAGGCAGCCAGGTTGGTGGGTCTGAGGAGGCTCAGCCTCATCTTACAGTGGTTTACAATTGCTGTCAGCTGAGTTATGGTATTTGAGCTAAGCTGTTGTAAAAACATATGTATGTTCTTAGCTTGCAACAAATTTCAGTAATTTAATGATGCTTAAGACAGCTCCAGCATAGAGAAGACACCCTATTAAAAACAGTAAATCAAGCTCTGCAAGCATGATAGCTGAATTGGAGTTTGAGCTATTCCATTGTCTTTACATTCTGCTGCTTTCCTGATATGTACACACACAGACATATAAAATATTTGCATGTATAGTTTTGCAATTCAGTGTGTTGCTTAGAGCCACAATACATTTCAAGAAAACAGCACAGATTTTGTTATCTTCGCAACATTGGGCAAGCTATCATAAATAATGCTAGCTTTGCTTCATCAAATCTTCTTCAGTACATTCCTTCTTGTCCAAATTGATTATCTTCATAAACTACATCTTGAAGCATCTTGTAAAAAGACTAAATACCTGAATAATGACAAAATCTGTTTCCCATTCACCACTGTCTGAGGGGGCAGGGGTGGAGTAATGTTGAAGGGGAACTCTTTTTCTTGGTTCTGCGTTGAATGTTTCTAGCAGTATCCATATCCCAACAGAGTGGACAAGGGAGAAATCTCAGCAAAGGCACTGTGCATGAGAAGGCGTCTTGAACTGTGCTCAACCTTAAATTCTAGTTTCTTTTATGGAATATGAATGTTAAACACCAATCTCAGTTCACTCTGATAGATGAGGTTTAACTGATAGGCTCTCTGGATGGGAGATTGGTACCCGTATTATCTCTGGCCTCAGAGCATGGTCAGCTACTTCCTCTCCTCCCACCTTCAGCTTTTTGTATTCTCTTTGTATCTCAGACTACAGGTACACAAAGTCCTTCTGTCTTTTGCCTTTCAACTACACAAGGCAACATTGCTTAAACTTCTAGTCTTTCATATTCCATGAGCCCCTGGAAAGTCAATAAATGCCAAAGTAAAGCTGGATTATATATGTATTTATTAGGTCTATGCTACATTTCTGAGAAGACCTTGTGGCATTTAGTCGTCACATCCTTAAAAGACATAACACAGGGTAACAGCACTGTAAATATATCAAAAGAATTTTGACATTTCCCACAATACAATAAATATGTATCATTCTTGAGACATTATTGTGTTGATGAAGAGGGAAGTGCTTTTTCATTTCCTTTGCCAAATGACTTGCTCAGCTCTCTTTTTCTTTGTGTGCTTTTTTTTTTTTTTACGAATCCAAAAGCAAATGTTTAGTGCAAAAGGAACCAGGCTGGTCTTAGACTTGGCGTATTTTACGCAATAATTTTTCTCTGAATCAGTTCCAAGTCATGAGTGCTCTCTCATAACATATGCAAAGACAAGAATCTCATCAGGATGATGTTTAAACCCTTCCGTAGGATTCAGGTAAAGATTTACAGCTGTGGCATTGATGATAGTGTCTTTCTAGCTGCACAGTTGGTATCCTGTAATGAACTGCATTTCCTGCTGACACTATTTGACCAGGCACACTCTGTCACTAAGCTTTGGCTAGTTACGGGTAGGGTCAGCACAATCTGCTGCATTGTGCTTGAATCATATGGTACAGACAGCAGTTTTCTCTTAAATCTGGGTGTCCCACCCATGGATGTGACAAGCACTATATTGTCATGCCCTGCTGTGATCTTTCTGGAAGTCACACAGCTTCGGCAGCCTTTGAAATAGAAATTATTTGTAGAGACTAGAAAACCCACCCCTGGTGTCAGGCAGTCCTAGAGGTTCCCCTCTCCCCTTCCCACTCCTCCATCCCTACAACTTCTGTGTGCCCCTTGTTTTGACCGTGGGCTGTATTTTAGAGTTTAGTTTTAGAGATTAATTTGGCTTATGAGCTGTTTTTCAATTCCCAGGGGAAATACAAGCTGACACTTTGTTAGTGGTGTTTAGTTATGGTCTAGTCTGGTAAATGAAATGGAAAGGCAGAACCTGTAGCTTTCATGGTTCTGCACTAAGATTTCAGATCAGTGTGAAAAGACAAGGGACTGCGCAGAAACAGAAATATGTGGTATGCATAAAATAAAAAGTCACCATCCGCAGCTTTGCAATGAACAGAAAAGCGAGTCATGCATAGCATGCAGGACTTGAGAAGATTGGCCAAGGACACTGTTGACTAATTCTTTTCCTTTAATGAAAAGCTAATATGTGATTGTTATTACCCTGTCAGGGAAGACTGCTTTCTAAGTCTTATCTGCATTCAGTAGACATCTCCATATGTGGCCTATCATCCTTAAAGGGACAAAAGATTGTGTGGATGCCTGGGTTCAAACCAGTAGTTCATGGGCATTCAAATATTTCAAACACCCTGTGCTCAGACTACTGAGGCATGTCTTCTGAAATCCAGCATCTGCTGTGCATGATATTTAAAGCTGGTAAACTGGTAATACTCATTTAATGAATTCTAATCGCTTCTTTATATGCCTAATCTGTCAATAGGCCCTGTTCTCTCTATGCATTTGTCCATCGATCTGTTTACGTGAGCAGCTTTCACTCTGTTATTTACAAATCATTCTCTGACTGCATATTCTCCTTTTGGAAAGTGCTCACAGCTGAGTGGACAAGATGATGTTTTTGATCATATAATTGATGACCAGATCATTTCTGCCTAACATGAAATAAATCAAAGGCCTTTCCAAATGGTCCTGTGGACATTACTGGCCATTGGCATTGTGGTGGCATGTTTATTTGCTGCAATCACTTGCGTGCACAAATACATCACTCACGGCTACTTGTTAAAGTAATAGGAAAAGCTGACATCATGCTAGAAAGGAAGAAATATCCATTAATGCTTTATGGTTGTTCTGTACTATTTTTAAGGCTTCTGGAGGAGTGTTGGTTGCTTTGCAGGCCAGACAAGCACATAAGAACAGATTACTCAGATGATTTTGCAATGAGGCATAGTGTAAGTAACATCTGGGGCAGCAAGGAAGAGAATTGTAAAGGGGAACAAAAGTTACCTCTAAGATACTGTTCAGGTAGGCCTACAGCTTGATGGCTTACTCACTTGGTTGCAAATGCATTCACCTAAGTGTGCATAAAGTCTTATTACTTTTTTAATGTGTCAATTTAGGAGTAAGCCCAAGAATTCTAAGGTCAATTAATTGTATTTTTCATTACTCTAGGTAATAAATAAAATGGCTGCCAATGCCAATGAGGTACCATTTTATTGAGTATAAAGGTGCAGTGCTATAGGATCTACAGGGGGGTGATAATTTTTGGCAACACAGGCCTGCAGTCACCTGGGAAAGCAGTTTATTACTGACAGAATTTTTATTATGCTGGCTGTAAGTTTATTAAGCACTATACTGAGTAATTTCTGTCAGCATATTGTATCATTTTCTGAGCCATATAATAATATTGCTTTGAACTTCTACAGTGCCTTCCATTTCTGTAGCTTCCTGAAAAGTTATACCCATGTTAATTGCCATGGCACCTCAGAGAGACAAATAAATATTCTCTTCCTCCTGGGATAATCAGTATTACTTTTAACATTGAAAGTGAAGTGAAATGAAAGGCTCAAAATCAATCTGAAAGTTTGTCAGGGCTGGGCTTACAAAGGAGGAACATGTTGTGATTTAGCTGTTAGACTGACAGGTCTCAAAGGAGCTGGTCTTGGCCAGGCTTCCTGCATAACAGTTAGTAACCCCCTTTTGCCTCAGTTCTGCAGATGTGGCTGTATTTCTAGCTCTTAGTCTTCATCTTGGCTTTTCTAGGAACTGGTTCTTTTGGGCAGTATGCTATCTGGAGTGTACTTTGCTCAGTGCGGGTGGCTGGGTTCTTTTGACCACTATGCTAATCACAAAAAAAAAACCCCTCCCAAAATAACAATGTACATTTAAGGGGGTGTAGTTTTTTCCCAGATGGCAATAATACGACTTTCTCTGCACAACCATAGTTCCTCCTGCAACAGCTTATAGAGACAGCGGAGGGTGAAGCCAAGTGTCTTTGATTATCTCAGCGTATGCCCAGATCACCAGCACTTAGGGACCCTGAGCTCGTCCGTCTTCATAAGCAGGCCAGAACTTGGACAGGAAACCTCTGAGGGAAACCCCCGAGGGAAACCTGCGATGCTGTAGGCCACAGAGCTGGAGATTTCTCTCACTGACCCATGCATCAGACAAAGGTACACAGTGATGTTAGGCTGCATAATGCCTCCTCGGTAACTGCCTTTTAGATGTGGTATGAGATAAGGCCTGATTATTTATAGGACTTAATTACTCAGTGTTAGGCTTTGCAACACTAAGGCTGTCAGCCCTATAACCTGTAATAATGCGCACTGTGCTCTGCCTACATGTACTGGTTTCTGATTACTGGTACACAATCTTCTGCATTGCTGTTCCTCTGTGGTGTGGCTGTTTCAGCAGTTGGTGTAGTGAGCAGAACTATTTCATACGGAGTACTGGGATTAGAGCTGTGATATGCACTAACTGCTTTGTGATGCTTTGTTCTGAACTATAGAAACAACCTACCTATTTCAGGATGAAACAATCTCATTTGCTCTCTTCATGGTGGAGCAGGTGACTGAGCACAGAGGAAAAAAGTACAGTGTCCCATTCTGCATCCTTCTTATCCTGCTGCCATAGGAGCTGGAGGCAAGGTTTCTGCAGAAGAGAACTAGGTCCATCCAGCCTGAAGCAGCAGATATGTTAGTTGCTGCCTTGATTCTCCTGCGTAAATGGCCTGGCTCCCTGCCTGGGATGCACAGACACAGCCGAGGGCTCTCAGCCTCATTGCCTGCCTTTCCCATGTAAGCACTTCTGCTGCATGTGGAGCCTTCTACTCCTGCTACAGAGACAAGAAGTAAAAGAGGATTAGAGTTTGACTTCTATTTACTGTAGGATTTTTTAAACCACTGTCCCCCTGTAGACATGAATCCCAGAGAACATGTGTTCCTTTATTCCTTCATCTAAGCCTCTTCAGCCTTTATAATGGGCTTAGAGCTGTGAACACCTCAATGGGACCAGTTCTGTGCTGGTGCAACTTGCCCTAAGCAGGTCAGCAGAAAAGCAACTTTAGAAGAGGGTCACTGACACCCTTGTGCCTATTATTTCGTCAGGACTGTAAGGGTGACCTGCAGAATCAGATTTCTTCTCTTTTCTCTATCTTTATTTAAGGGCAGAAACAACCCAGAAGGTTTTTATCAAGGGGAAAAAAAAAAAAAAAATCCGCTAAATTTCTTTTCCACCTCTGTCAATGCTGGGAATGTCAAAATTAGGTTTTCTGCTTTGGCTGGAGATTCCCCTGCAGGGTAAGGAAGGGATGAACAGGATTTGAACAGTCCTAGAACAGTCCTAACTGAGGAGGTAAGGTCTGGTTCTCAAATGAAGAGTTCCTCATTTTCAGGATTTTGACTTCCAAGACGCTTTCTCAAGAGCGTTGTTGAAGCCCCTTTTCCATGAACAGAGCAGCCAGCAGCTTCTGTTCTGTCCTGTGATATCAGAGTGACAGGGAAATCTTGAGTACTTTGGAAAATTAGGTCAGGTTTGATTAATGAGCTATTTGTAGAATTAATCAAAAGGATAGGTTGAGCATCCACAACTCAAGCAGACTTGAGGAAGAGTTTTGTGATGAACAGCACTTCAGAATGAGATCATATCAAGCTGTAGCAACTATATTGCATCAGACTGATGCCTTGCTCTTTTGCATCTTCTTTAACCTGCCTATTCTACCTATTTATCTATTTTTATTCTAAATATTTATCTATTTTTATTCTATTGCAAAACTTGCATGAAAATAACTTTTTACTTTTGATAGGTCTTGTAAAAGAAGTGCATGTGTTTAATATCACCACAGAAGAGAGAGGAAAAAGGGAGTGGGACCTGGTGTTTACCCATCAAAACAAAGAACAGAAGCAAATTCCAGAGAGAGCTGTTCCAATTAATACTCCTGCTTTTTACAGAAGGCAGAATTCACCAGCCTAGCAAAGGGGGAAATACTCTTGGCAGATCACTGGTGAAGGAGATTGAACTGAGCCTTGAGGATGAAACACCTACATTGATGAGAAATAGGTTAAGTAATGCTCTGCTTTTCAATTATGTTAAAGCTGTAGGTGCTGAAGTCTGCTCATTAGCTGAGGCTGTAAAATGCCACATTTATTGTGTCATTATTCTTTCGAATATTTGCCTGGTGGTCTTGTGAGACATTCAGCTCTCGATGCTTTAAATTCCCACTGTTTCTATCAAAGGAAGCTTTCTGTCTGGCTCTATACTAAGAAATGTCAAACCCTCACCTGTTACTTCTCCCTCTGTTAAAGCAGTGCTTAGTTGCCTTTTGTTGCCTAGTTCTTATGAAGACAAACCCCATGTCCTACTCACTCTTCTGTTGACCATTAAATCTGAACTGACTCTGGGGGATCATTTGTAGGTAGCCCTCCAGGTTAGTCTGTCCTGGCGTCTTACTCCTCACCGAACTCTCCAGCCACCTGAGGCTATTACCTGAGTCAGTTTTTCTCTGCAAAATGAGCATGTGGCAGCTTGGCTTTATTTCAGGGCCAGAGCTTTTGCTTTGTTAATCAAACAGTAACTCTATTTGCCTATCTTTAGCGCTTGTCTAAGTCAATCTCCATTAGTCTTCCAGCACTTTTCTTACCCCAAACCATCCTTGAACTATCACATTTTGCTTTGCTAGTCACAGGGTTTGGATTTTGTTAATGTTGATGTTGCTTGTGCTTGAAATCACTTTCAGTGCTCTTTGCAGAATGTACTTTGCAGCAATGCAATGTAGTTTCTGAATTTATTTTGGAAGTTTGATTTTTGTCTTCCCCTTCAGTTCTGGCATCAGTCAGTCTGGTGTAGGGGCAGCATGAAGGAGTTGGGAGAGTTGGGAAGAAGTGTGTCAGTGGATGATTTGTAACTTAATAAGAATCAAGAATATAGTTCAATTTATAATATAAATGAAAAAATTAACTTCTCTGCAGGGATTAACATGCAGAGCTTTTCTAACCTGTGTGCTTGCACATACTCACAGTGAATTACTATTATTGTTAAATCTAGGAGGGGAGGGAAACACAGCATTTCCCCTACTCCTCTGGGTCTCTGCAAATACAAACAAGCTAGTAGGACAGACAGCACGTGCCGTGAGAGGTGCCTAGAGATATCTGTTTTGATAGTTGCAGTGTTTTGTCTCAGAAGCAGTGTTAGTATGCAAGGCAAACCATATAGCTGGTCTCACTCATCTTGCCTCTGAGCCAGTCAGTGCTTTCTGTGGAAATGTTTTGAATAGAGGATGTGGTAACAGCCTTATGAATTGAAGACAGAATTTAAATGCATCTTCAGGGACATCTGTATGCCACGCTTGTACCACTTCGGATTCAGACAATGGGCTCCCTTATTTCCAGAACGGTGAGCCCACCCAGCCCAGTGGCTGTACAGACATCCTGTTTTAGGGAGTCATTTCTTCTTGTAGACAGATCTTGTATCATCTGTCTGAACTATGGGTACCATTGGTCCTGTAATTCAGGTGGTTGATGTCCTAAGCCTGTCAGTGTGTAAGAGGCATTTTGACAGTGTCCTTAATAATTTGCTTTAACTTTTGGTCAGCCCTGAAGTGGGCAGACAGTTGGACTCGATGATTGTTGTATGTCGCAACTGAAATATTCTATTCTAATTTGGCTTTGAGTTAAATATTTCACATTTTTCCTTCTCAGAGTTCTTATGTCTCTCTGCTTCAGATGAATCATTTTATAGTATGGTTCTAGAAACAGGTCCAGAGAGGTTTGTTACATATTATTATACTTTTTGACAGTAGAAGAAATTCCCTCCCTTAAAAGTTGAAGTCTAAGTTACAAATTCAGTCTGTTTTGAGAGCTGTTCTTTCTTCATTTTGGAGGGTTCGGTCATGCCATATACTGACTATTATTAGTTTAAGTAAGTTGTATGTTTGCAAAGAAATATGTAGATGTAATTGAAGTGAAAGAGCAATGGGAATAATCAACAGCCTAGAGAAACATGGGTTGTGAGGAAAAAAAATGAATATGTGCCTGTTTGATCTTTTAATACACATAAAAGACTGCTGCAAAGAGGAAGGCAATAATTCATTTTCCATGCCCAGGGCACAAGTAGTTACGGTTTTAAGCTGCAATTCTGCATCTCTCTGAGCATTCTCCATTGCCTTGTATTTCTTTCAAGTGACTGATTAGTCACCCATTTGCTGTTCTCATAAAATGTGCTCCAGTTAGAGCTATGCAGTGTGATTTCTATGTGTGAACACTCTGCGACTCTCCAGACAGTGGTGCTGTGGGGAAGCTCTCTGCTTTAAATGAAGGTGGGGCAAAAATCTGTTGTAGGTTCAGCATGGAGCCTGGCAGCAGAGCCTGGGAAGAACCTTGGATCTGGGATTTAGGGAAGAGTCTGGTACAGAAGAGGGCCAAATGTGAGCCTGCAAATGAAATCACCATTCAGGAGTCTCATACCTCTGACAGCCTGACTTCAGCATCTTCCTCTTTCCTTCATGATATCACTGATAATCATCATATGGCCTAACTCGCATGACCCAAATCGTGACGTGGGTACTCCCTTTCCATGGTCTGTAGCAGGTCAGAAAACAGTTGGGCTATCTGCTCTGATAGTAACACAAATGTTATCTGTGACTGAGGGAAACTTTATACTGTTTTTCAATCTGCTGGACATCCTGCCTGGAAGGGGGAGTAATTTTTCAGCTGCAGGAAAGCCATGAAAAGGAAATCTTTTGTTGCTGTTTGACTGATTTTCACACTGACAAATGGAAACAATCAATGGAAGTTACAAGCCCAGGAAAGTCTATCTTCAGTTTTTCCCACGTGAAAAATTCCTCAGCCTAAGATCACTCCTATCATGAAGCTGAACTAGAATTTAGATATTAGCATTAAAAAGGTGGTATTTCATCTCAGACCTCATCACATTTACGGTGTGCCATGAATGCAGAAGCTGAGTGTTGCTGTCACTAGGGCAGATCTACTTCATACAGATTCCAAGACTTGAAATCAGAGCTGTCTGGATAATGCTGATATCAGTTTAAGTCTCTGAGAACCTGCTTAGTGTGACAGACTACAGGTTGATTCATGTAGTCATATCTGCCACACCTGCAGTCCTAATTTTGAACCTTCTGGGTTTTTTCTCCATTTAAAAAGGTGGCATTAATGTTGGATGTATATTTAATGGTCCTGCTTGGGCTTCACATTCATCCGGTAACACATGGCAAAAAACAAAAGGTATAAAGGAAAGGGAACTAAAGATATATGATTGCTTCTCTTATAAATGGCATCCCCAAAACCACAGGATCTTCCATAACAATCATTCCATCTGCTGTAGTATGGAAAATACTCTCTCAGGCTGCATTTCTCCCATAATAACAATGCAGGTAGTGCTTCCTTGGCTGAGGCTTCAACTCCCGTTTCATTTCCTCTCCATCCCTGTCCCTGGATCTATCCCCACATGACTCACAATCCTGCATGTCTGGCACTGATGTGCATCTGCTGCTCTCTCCTTTTTCAGCCAAAGGCTTGGAGGAAGGGGGGTGCCTGTTCTAAGTTATAATTTCTTTTGCTTTATCCTTGTTCTAAAAAGGAGGCTGCATTTGTTCAGATGCCAATGGGAACTGAAGACTCTTCCAGACAGGAAGGAATACCCAAGCAGACTTTATAGCATGAGGAACTAGGCCAGGAGTCTTAGCTCCTTTGTCATGCAGTGGGTACTTGGATTTTTAAATTCACTCTTAGCACTCAGTAACTTTGTTTGATCTTGTTACACTGTTATGCAGATGATGCATTTCACCAAATTGTGAACCCTGTTGATTTTATGCCAGAATTAATCAAAAGCTTGCTGCAGCCTGATAGCCCATTGGTCCTTAGGCCAACACTTCGTTGCACAATTATGGCTGAGGTAGAAGAGAGTGTAGGTAAAGGAGCCTGAAAAGCAAGTCAGAGGAACAGTAGGGTAGTACTGACTACAGGCCTGTGCTCTGCAGCTCGTGATTCAGCTGGAGCCTCATGCTGGGAGATCAGGCTCCAGTCTCAGTTGAAGTAGATCCAAGTTCTGTATACAGGAACTAGAGAAAGCAAATACACCTTTGTCATACCCATATAATCTTAAAAACCCAAGTTTCCAGGTTTTGCACATGGTTGATGGGGGATTGGAAGCTTAAACCCAGAAGAATCCTGGGAAAAAAAACACCTTCGTTATACAAAATACCTTTGCAACCTTATAGCTACAAGCACGTCTGCCTTCCTGCTCTATTCTGCCTCTTTATTTTAGAGGGAAATGGCTTGTTTTCTAGTTCAGTGGTAAACAGAGCTGATGACTGAAGCAGTGGTGGTTTTAGCCAGAATAAGTACCCTGTAAAAAGAATGATCCACAGGAACAATTTTGGTTACTGTTGTTCAGATTCCTGCAGCACATAAAGAAAGTAATTTTGGAACTTCCTTTGCAAACAGACAGACCTGCCACAAATCTAATCCAGAATCTGTGCTGGGTCTGATAACTTATTTCAAGATATACAATAGTTTGGTTATCTTTTTCTGTTTCATCTTTTCCTGTTTTGCATTGGCACTTAGTCCGTGCTGATGTGGAAAGCACTGATATTTTCATTGCAAGCAGCGGCAGTGAAAGGGAGAAGTCTCATACATGTCCTCCTCCCTGGAGATCCAGAAACTGGCTCAAAGCCCAGAGGTGGGCATGAGTACCCATACTAGGCACCACCCTGACATGAAAGAAAGCCCTGCAAAGAATTGCTGTGCTGCTTTTGCTACAGTAAGGAAGGACCAAAGAAGTTTTCACCAGAGGCTAAGTGGTGCTCTTCAGGCACAGCTCTAGATATCGAAGAAATGTGTGTGTCTGCTTGTTGGAGAGTTTTAGGAGGTTCTGTGCTTGACAAGCCACAAGAAACACCACCTTGACTCTGTATGCTGCTATTCCCTCTCTGCATGCTTCACTTAAACAGGAAAGCAACGGACAATCAAATCCAGTCTTACAAAATATTAACAGTGCACACATAGGTACTCAAAGAAGGAGAACCTCTGCTTTGTAACCCTGCCTAAAGTAGCCTTAGAGGATCACTGTCCATTTTAGTATTTGGTTTACTCCTTTCCTATCAGTAGAATAGTCCTTGACAATTTTCTGTTTGGATACACCGAGTCCGCATGAAAATGTACTCTTCACAATACAGATAACTAAATTACATTAAAATAAATTTATCTTAAAACAACTTCAATGAAATAAATGCACAAACAAACCATTCTGACATGGGCATGAGTAAAAAATACATTAATGATCAGAGATCACCTACACACAGAGAAGTGTCGCTCCTTTATACTTACTGAGAGCCACACATGCTGTACCATAATCATGTAAGACTTTCGGGGGGTCAAAGTATCCTGTTGAGTATCACCTCTGCTCCATCTAATTTCCCTGGTCTTCTGCAGCCTGTATTATCCTTCTAAGTAAAAGGAAACAATTTGCTCACTAACAAAACACTGGTTTAAATAGACCTTCAGGTATAGATTTTCTGTAAACCAAGAACCAGCCAAGCTTATCTGTTGGCTTTTAATTCTGAAATTTATTAGCTCTCCACGTCCATTGCATATACAAGCACAGTCTTAATTGCTCCATTTTTATCCTCACAGAAAATGCAGTAAATCTTAATGGTTGTGCTTCAAACATTAAGAGGCAATGTAGTAACTGTAGGAGAAAAGTATTCAAAAGACTTTAAATTAGCAAGTGCTGAATAACATTTTCAAGATGTTCATCAGAATCTATTTTGAGTTTGAAAGAATAAATGTCCCAAGAATTCTTAAAGGAGACATCTAATAGGAACACTTTTTTTTTCCAAAAAACCTTGAGCTTTCCTTAAGACATTTTCGCCATTCCTCCTCCCCTTCTGAGATTTTCAGAACTGTGAAAACAATATTTTTTTACTTTAATTATAATGCTAGTTGAGAATGTGTTCTGTTATTTTGGCTACATTACCAGCTCACACACTGTTTATAGCTCTCTGAAAAGCCATTTTAATAAGGTCAGATTTGCAATTTAAATGAACTTTAATATTTCTTGCAAACTCCAGCTCTGTTTGTTTATGCAAGGGGTAAACATAGCAGAAATTTATTGTTTCAAGAGTATATTCCTTTGTTTTATTTTCAAATTGGTACACGTCAGGTAATAAGCAGTCTTGTCATATATTTCCCTATGCAAAAGGGAAGAAAACTTTTTTCTTCTTTGCAGGAGGAGAAGAAAAGAACATGGGAGAGTGGGAAAGAATGAAATCAGTTATTTGAAATGGAAATTTCGTCTGGAGAAACAATTCACAATGAACAATTTATTTTACAGATTAAGACTGTTTTCCTGTCACAAATTTTTTTCTAGGGACTGCTGCTTTAAATGGATTTGACTAAAAGGATTTCTTAAATCTTTTGTAAAAACAAATATCTACCCATGAATATGACTACTCACTGGGAATTTTTATTCCTGTGTTGGAGCTGAATCTTAAAATTGAAATTGGCTAGTAGGTATCTACACTACAATATAATCAGATATGATTTCTTTTTTTTTTAATTAGATGACTTGAACTTTTTCTTCCATTAGAAAAAATTATTTCATCCCTATCTATATCACCTGTAGATATTTTCAAAATGGGACATTTTAAAAGCTAATGCTACACTCTTCACAGAAGACACTACTGTGAAGCCTGAACATGAAACAAATTCAGTTTTGCAATCAAATAAATTTTGAGGTTAAGATTTACTTTTTTTTTCTCTCTCCAGACATTCATGAGTATCCTCCACATATATCACCTATCCTGTGGTAGCCTGCCAAGAGGAATATGAGCATTATCAGAAGAATTTCTGATTATAAGTTCCTGAAACAGTGTGAAATAGTCGTTTTCATTTTTCACTATGCTGAGCAGTTACTATTTGATATTGCCTGGTTTCTATAAAACTTGCTGTAGATCATTGGCATGGCTTAATTCCTACTACTTTGAGCTAGCGGAGTAACTGCGTCATCTCACCGGTAGCAAGTTTTATTTATTTTCTGAGTGCCAGCAAAAACATGAAAGACGTTCTTGGCTGGATGTGTAGTTTGCATGCTCAGAGGCCTAGATCTCCACTTGCAGTATTTTGGTGCCTCTCACCTGATTTTTGCACACCTGTGAAGCCTGCTCCTGAAGCCAAAAGCCACTGTTGCTGGAGAACATTGTTTACAGATATGAAATAATTGTGGGCAAATTTGAAGTGGCAGGGTCTTACTACCTGGATATTGGCAGGCAGGCTGGTAAGTGTGACAAATGCACCCATGCTTAGTGGACTCCTGCCGTTCCTCCAGTCTGCTGGATCCAGGGTAACCCTGTATCTTCTCCAGCTCTTTGCTTCCTTGCACAAACACATAAGGTCTTCTCTCCTTTTCTGCTTTCTGCCTAATGGTCCTCCTGGTAGAGGTGGCAGTCAAGTCTGCAGGGCTCAGGCATTTCTTGATCTTCTGAGACTGCCAGTGGTGAGGTCATGCAGTGTGTGTGGGTTTTGTGCTTGTGGACATTTGTTTGATGAGCTTACCCTACACCCTTCTCATAAGGAGGATGTTGCTAGTGAAGCTAGCTATGAAAGGACCTGTGTTGTGCCTGCGTATTTCAGAAATGCTGGCTTTATGGTTATTTTTTGGTTTGGTGTTTTTTTCTTTGCCTGCCTGCTTGCCATTTTTAAAACAGAGATAAACACAGACCACCTCTTGTGAGGTTAACTGAGTCAGGGTGTGAAAAGCGCAGCACCTTTTCTAGGCAGGAGGAGGGAAGAGAGGACAAAGCTTGAGAAGCTCAAAGAAAAACAGGATGCTAACAGCAGTGACACAGAGGTTATGTTCTGGATTTATTTCTCTTAAAGGTTATTCTGTTTTGTTGTTTTTAAGAAGTGAATTTCAACTTGCTTTAAAGAAATACAGCTCTTGAAATACATTTCTCTCTAGCAGCAGCAGTAGAAAGAAAGGCAGGCAGGCAAAGAGTAGGATTTTGAAGGCAGTGATAGCCTTTGCCCTGTTTTGTACCCACTTGTCTGGAAACGGCAGAGGCATGGATGTTAGTGAGGGCAGAGATTTATCTTGTAGCTGTTGAAAATGAAGGTATTTTCAGTCCATGAGAAGACCTGAGCAGGACATTTTCAGCAAAATACCTTTTGTTAGAGAGCGCAGTATAAAAGTGAAGTTCTTAATAGAAATACATGAGCTTTTACTAAATTGTTTTCTTAAGAAAATTTCTGATGTGGAGTCTGAGTCAGACCACAGTAGAACAGTGAACCACCAACCCTTGTCATAGAATCATGGACTCATAGAATGGTTAGGGTTGGAAAGGACCTTAAGATCATCTAGTTCCAACCTCCTGCCATGGGCAGGACACCACACACTAGGTCATGTCACCCAAAGCACTGTCCAGCCTGGCCTTGAACACTGCCAGGGATGGAGCATTTACCACTTCTTTGGCAACCTGTGCCAGGGCCTCACACCCTCACCCTTCTTCCTTATATCCAACCTGAACTTCCCCTGTTTCAGTTTAAACCCACTACCCCATGTCCTATTGCTACAGTCCCTGGTGAAATGTCCCTCTCCAGCATCCTTGTTCAGTTCACCTTCAGATACTAGAACGCTGCTCTGAGGTCTCCACGCAGCCTTCTCTTGTCCAGGCTGAACAGCTCCACCTTTCTCAGCCTGTCTTCATATGGGAGGTGCTCCAGCCCCCTGATCACCCTCATGGCCCTCCTGTGGACTTGCTCCAACAGCTCCATGTCCTTCTTATGTTGAGGACACCAGAACTGTACACAATACTCCAAGTGAGGTCTCACGAGAGCAGAGTAGAGAGACAGGATGACCTCCTTCGCCATGCTGGTCATGCTTCTTTTGATGCAGCCCAGGATACGGTTGGCTTTCTGGGCTGCAAGCGCACACTGCCGGCTCATGTTCAGTTTCTCATCAACCAACACCCCCAAGTCCTTCTCCACAGGGCTGCTCTGAATGTCTTCACCCAACCTGTAGCTGTGCCTGGGATTGCCCCGACCTAGGTGTAGCACCTTGCACTTGGTTTTGTTGAACTTCATGAGATTGGTATTGACCCACCTCACAAGCATGTCAAGGTCCCTCTGGATGGCATCCCTTCCCTCCAGCATATCAACCGAACCACACAGCTTGGTGTTGTCGGTAAACTTGCTGAGGGCTCACTCAATCGCACTGTCCATGTTGCCAACAAAGATGTTGAACATAACACCATAACAGCCATAACACCAACCCCTGAGGGACACCACTTGTTACCTGTCTCCAGTTGGATGCTGAGCCACTGACTGTAACTCTCTGCATGCGGCCATCCAGCTATTCTTTGTGTCACTGTCATTGTGACCAGTATCTTGTTGCTTAGAACATAAGCCTAAATTCAGAAGTTCTCACAAATCCATGCAGCTGACCTATCCTGTGAATACCTGGATGTTTTGAAGAAGTATATCAAAAAACTAGCAACAAGATAATGTAAAACATAACTTTCCTTCATCTAAAATAATTAAATATCCACAGCTTCTCTCAATGTGCAATGAAAACTCTTTTTGAAACCTTGGCTGTTTGGCAGAGAAGTAGTATTGTTTTCTGATCAATCTTAAATCATAAAATCATAGAATAGTAAGGGTTGGAAAGGACCTTAAGATCATCTAGTTCCAACCCCCCTGCCATGGGCAGGGACACCTTGCACTAAACCATGTGGTCCAAGGCTCTGTCCAACCTGGCCTTGAACACTGCCAGGGATGGAGCATCCACAACCTCCCTGGGCAACCCATTCCAGTGCCTCACCACCCTCACTGTAAAGAACTTCTTCCTTATATGTAATGTAAACTTCCCCTGTTTAAGTTTGAACCCATTACCCCTTGTCCTACCACTACAGTCCCTAACGAAGACTCCCTCCCCAGCATCCTTATAGACCCCCTTCAGATACTGGAAGGCTGCTATGAGGTCTCCATGCATCCTTCTCTTCTCCAGGCTGAACAGCCCCAACTCTCTCAGCCTGTCTTCATACGGAAGGTGCTCCAGCCCTTTTATCATCCTCATGGCACTCCTCTGGACTCGCTCTAACAGCTCCATGTCCTTTTTATGTTGAGGACACCAGAACTGTACGCAGTACTCCAAGTGAGGTCTCACAAGAGCAGAGTAGAGGGGCAGGATCACCTCCTTTGACCTGCTGGTCACGCTTCTTTTGATGCAGCCCAGGGTACGGTTGGCTTTCTGGGCTGCAAGCGCACACTGCCAGCTCATGTTAAGCTTCTCATCAACCAACACCCCCAAGTCCTTTTCTGCAGGGCTGCTCTGAATCTCTTCTCTGCCCAACCTGTAGCTGTGCCTGGGATTGCCCTGACCCAGGTGTAGGACCTTACACTTGGTTTGGTTAAACTTCATAAGGTTGGCATCAGCCCACCTCACAAGGGTGTCAAGGTCCCTCTGGATGGCATCCCTTCCCTCCAGCGTATCAACCGAACCACACAGCTTGGTGTCGTCAGCAAACTTGCTGAGGGCGCACTCAATCCCACTGTCCATGTCGCCGACAAAGATGTTGAACAAGACAGGTCCCAACCCCGATCCCTGAGGGACACCACTCGTTACAGGTTTCCAACTGGACATCGAGCCATTTACCACAACTCTTTGCATGCGGCCATCCAGCCAGTTTTTTATCCACCGAGTGGTCCATCTATCAAATTGATGTCTCTCCAATTTAGAGACAAGGATGTCGTGCGGGACAGTGTCGAATGCTTTGCACAAGTCCAGGTAGATGACATCAACTGCTCTGCCGCTGTCCATCAGTTCCGTGGCTCCATCATAGAAGGCCACCAAATTGGTCAGGCAGGATTTCCCCTTAGTGAAGCCACCTTGGCTGTCACCCACCACCTCGTTGTTTTTCATGTGCCTTAGCATGTTTTCCAGGAGAAACTGATCCAAGATTTTGCCAGGCACAGAGGTGAGGCTGACTGGTCTGTAGTTTCCCGGGTCTTCCACCTTCCCCTTCTTGAAAATGGGGGTTATATTACCCTTCTTCCAGTCATCAGGAACTTCACCTGACTGCCATGATTGTTCAAATATGATGGACAGTGGTTTAGCAACTTCATTCACCAGCTCCTTAAGGACCCGCGGATGGATTTCATCAGGTCCCATAGACTTGTGCACGTTCAGGTTCTTAAGATGGTCTCAAACCCGATCCTCTCCTACAGTGGGCCTAAGGTCTTCATTTTCGCAGTCCCTGCATTTTCCTTCCAAGACTTGAGTGGTGTGGTCAGAGCATTTGCTAGTGAAGACTGAGGCAAAGAAGTCATTAAGAACCTCAGCCTTCTCCAAATCCATGGTAGCCAGATCTCCCAATAGCTTCCGGAGAGGGCCCACATTGTCCCTAGTCTGTCTTTTATCTGCTACGTACCTATAGAAGCCTTTCCTGTTATCTTTCACATCCCTTGACAAACTTAATTCTAGCTGGGCCTTAGCTTTCCTAACCTGGCCCCTAGCTTCCCAGGCAATGCTCCTATATTCTTCCCAGGCCGCCTGTCCTCGCTTCCACCTTCTATAAGCTTCTTTTTTCCCTCTAAGTTTCCTCAGCAGCTCCTTGTCCATCCATGGGGGTCTGCTGGCCCTCCTGCTGCACTTTCTTCTAGTCGGGATGCAACACTCTTGAGCACGTAGCAGGTGATCCTTGAATACCGACCAGCAGCCTTGGGCCCCCCTGCCCTCTAGGACTATATCCCATGGAACCTTACTAAGCAGGTTCCTGAAGAGGCCAAACTCTGCTTTCTTGAAGTCCAAGGCAGTGAGCTTGCTGCATGCTCTTCTCACTGTCCTGAGGATCTCAAACTCAACCATCTCGTGATCACTACAGCCAAGGCTGCCCTGGAGTGTCACATTTCCAACCAGTCCCTCCCTGTTGGTGAGCACAAGGTCCAGCATGGCACCTCTCCTTGTCGGCTCCTCTATTGCTTGAAAGAGGAAGTTGTCTTCCACACAATCGAGGAACCTCCTGGATTGCTTCTACCGGGCCCTACTGTCCCTCTAACAGATGTCAGGATGGTTGAAGTCCCCCATGAGGACAAGGGCCTGCAAGCATCTATCTGTCTGTAGAGCGCTACATCCACAGAGTCCTCTTGATCAGGTGGCCTGTAACAGATCCCCACCGTAATGTCCCCCGTTGCTGTTCTCCCTTTGATCCTGACCCACAAACACTCTGTTAACTCATCACCCGTCCCCAGACAGAGTTCCATACTCTCTAGCCTATCACTGACATAGATAGCAATGCCCCCTCCCCGTCTGCCTGGCCTGTCTTTTCTAAACAGCCTGCAACCTTCCATCCCAACACTCCAGTCATAGGAGCCATCCCACCATGTTTCTGTGATACCAATGGCATCATATTCCTGTAGCCTTGCACACATCTCTAATTCCTCGTGCTTATTCCCCATACTACAGGCGTTTGTATAGAGGCACCTCAGCCGAGCTCCGAATGAAGCCGACTCAATGGCTGGGGCAGCTGGAACATCTCTACATTGCTCCAAGCACTTATTACAGGTGCTGGCAACTGACTGGGAGTGTTGGGATGGATCAATGCTCCCCTCCCCCAACACATCTAGTTTAAAGCTTTCTTGACCAGCCTGGCAAGCCTCCTACCAAAACAGCTCTTCCCCTTCTTTGTCAGACCAGCTCCACCAGCCTCCAGTAGACCTGGCCTCCCAAATCAAAACCCATGTTCTAAATAGCCAAACCCCTGACTATGGCACCACTGTTCTAACCATTTATTAACCTGCCAAACGCGCCTAGCTTTTTTAAGGTCCTCCCCTTTGTCCTGGAGAATCGATGAAAAAACTATCTGAGCTCCAGAGCCCCTAACCACCTCTGCCAGGGCTCCATAGTCCTGCTTAATGTTCTCCAGGCTACTACTATCTATGCTCTAGCAACTTACATGGGCCACTAGAAGGGGATAATAGTCAGCAGGACTTACTAGAGCAGGCAGCCTCTCAGCAACATCCCTGATCCAAGCCCCTGGCAGGCAACACACCTCCCTCGAGACTGGATCAGGCTGGCAGATGGATGCCTCTGTGCCTTTCAAAGTAGAGTCCCCTACTACTATGACCCTCCGCTTTTTCCTGGAGGCACCAGTAGTGATCCTCTTTTCTGGTGCATCAGCAGGATGCTCATTAGGTGTGATGGGTGCTTTCTCGTTAGCCCCCTGCAGAACTGCGAAGCGGTTCTGGGTGGGGACATCAGATTTAGGAGGAAGTCCCTTGTCGTTAATTGTCCTCTTCCTCCTTTTTTTGTTTGTTTTTCTCGTGACTAATTCCCAGCTTCCTGGGTTGCTGCTCTTCTTCTTTCCTATATGAGCAATGCCGGACATTTGTGGTCCCTGTACAGTTTGGGCCTGGAGCAAGCAGCCCAGCTTCCTCTCAGCTTCCCTGGCATCTTTTAGCTCTCCAACAGCCTCCCGCAGCTCAGCCACCTGCTGCCTCCACAGAGTTTCCTTCTCCTGTCACTAGAGAGAAAAATTAGATGAGTAGGAAAGATAAATTTCCCAGTGGACTGTCTGGGAGTTTAACACAAGCTTATGGGAGAAGAAGATGATTTCTTCCCGGGGGCTTCTGCTCTTGAAGAAATACCACTTTTCTGGTTTTCCCATACTACACCTGGTGCATCAGAGCTTGCTGCCATGTGCCTTTGTATCTTCTTAATGGAGCATGGCAATTCTGTTCCTGGCTGAGTCTATTAATATGTTTTATAATTATCCATGCCATTTTTCTTCTCTGCTCCCTGTCTAGCTGTGCATTGCTTAAGGCTACGGCACTGAAGTTTTCACCTGGTGGATTCTAACTGTTTGTTGTCAGTATCATTGTAGGATATATTTAATAATTTGTTCAGACTTTGGAGGTTGAAGAGAGAGGTTAATCCCATTTCAAATGTAACATCTGTCAAAGCATTTAAAATCCAATTTAACAGCTCCACGAGCTGACTCCTTCTGTGTACACAAATAGGAAAAAATAGTTATGTTACACAAGATGTCTTGATAAAACATTACCCACGCTCTCCTCTACCCTTCATTAGTCAGTAGGAAGTGATAGGTTTGGCCCTGGGATGCTATTACAATGCAAACGTCATCAAGGGCATAAAATTGGTTCAAAACTTGTTACTAAAGCTTTTTGCAATGTGGAAAAATATGAAATGGTTGAAATTACTCCTTGGTCAGGTTAGAAATCAAAATGAACTATGGCACAAAATTTCAATCCATGTCCAAATTTGTGAAAAATCTTTGGGTAAATTCGTCCATTTGGATCAGTTTCTGGGAATGAGATAACCTTTAGAAAAGAATTCCCCCATTCTGGTACTTTTTTTTTAATCAAAATATCTATTTTTTTTTTTTCCTGGCCTCCATTCCCCACAGCCTGACTGCAAATCTCTCATCTATGCTGCAAGAGGTAAAACTGAAGCTGACTGGAAATATTTTTCTTTCAGAGGATCCTCCTAGAAGACTTATGCTGTGGCTATATGGGTACAATGGGTAAAATCCTTCCTTCAGGACTGCTGGTTTAAGACCAACACCTCCAGTGATTTTTTTAATCTGCATTTGTTCTCCCTAGATTTTGATGCTTTTGTGCGTCAAAATCTCCTGTTTACATTAACTTCTGAGTCTGTTGATGACTTTAATCTGAACCGGGTTTAAAATTAGCTTAGTTTGGAGGGTTGTGTTTTCAACCACACTTCTGACAGCAAAGTGCCAATCTTGATCAACCAGTAAAGCCATTTACCTGGAGAAATGTATTTCAATGAAGATAATAACACATCTGTTCAGTTACCCATTATTGCTCATTTTTACATCTCACTTCTCACAAAGTGTTGGATGTAGGTTTTTTAATCTATTTGCTGCCTGTTCTTCTCTTTTTCCACTAGTAGATGACTAGTACTAATTCTTTTTTTTACTATGATTCTGCCTCACCAGACAGGAATGCTGAATGAGATTGATTTGCTGTATAACAGTAAAGTTGTGTTCCAGAAGTAACTTGCAGAAATCTTATCTTTGTTTTTTGACTGTGCAATGTTCCCTCAGTGGAAAAAGCCATGAGCTTTCTCTGTTTTGAAATGTATAGTACAACCATACTTAATAATCCCTAAGGAGCTAACTATCAAGCTGAAAAATGAAAAGAAGGAGTGGTCATGACCTCTGCATTGGCTGTGGAGCAGGAGAAGGGATTGATATAAACCACCTCTTCAACTGGAGTACATGTTCCAAGCTGCTCCAAACCCTGCTTGCAAGCAGAAGCTATGGGATGTCTTATTTCCTATTAGGCTGGAGCCTTCGTAGAGTCTTAGGCCAGTGTCCCAAGTGACATGAGTACTTGGCAAAGAATGAGGACCCTGGCATTGTATTCCTGACTCTGCTATTGACTTCCTACATCACCTTGCTTGAGTTATTTAATCTCTGTGTCTTAAACTGGTTACAAAATTAAGATAAGATAATTTTACCCACTTTATATGGATGTTGAGGTTTATGTCTTTTTTGTGAATGACAGTATTGTGTGATCTGTAACAACCAGGTTGCTTGTCCTTTATGCTCTTGGTCTATATTTCATGAGTCTTCAGTGAGAAGCACTATTGTAATTAGTCTTAAATTATATTTTGGCCTGGGTATATTTTGGCCTTCCTCTCCCAGAGACACTTCTTCATTTGCTATTCATCCCCTTGTCATAGCACTGCAGCAGTACACAATGATCAATCATTGCAATGTAACATTGCCAGCTCCAAAAGAAGTTGAGCCAACAGCACTCAGAATAAGTGAGTTTCTTAACATAACACATGGCCGATAAAAAGGGAAAGATAAATGAAGCCCATAATTCCTTCACTTTCTGGTAGTAAGTCATACCAAGTGGCTGAGTAGGATTTTGAATGAAACCCCCTTACTATTTGACATTAACAAAACCCAAACAAAACAACAGTTATATAAAATAAAGTGAAAGCAATCTTTAAAAATGAAGTGTAACCAAGCACTACAATTAAATGAAATCACTTTTCTTTTAGGTTTGTTACTTTTGATCAGACCTTATACAATGAGAATTGAAATTAAAGTGAAAAATTCTCTGGTGCATCAGAAAATATAAATGTAAATGCTGTTAATGCTCTTTCACTATACAGTGGCTATCGTCATGGCTGTCCTTGGGGTTGCTACTGGAATTGCTAAAAAGCTGATTAGATGAAGCATTGTTTCCAGAAGGACTATGCATACATTAATGGATTTCTTGTCCATTCTGTGGTCAACAAATTTAAAATTCAGTTAAATACTGTGGGTTTGAGAGTCTGACAGAACCCCAGAATTTATTGGTTTGCTGTTTCAACCTAGGTCGGCTATCATGAGAAAGAGCAGAGGGGAAAGCTGAGGGGAAAGCTGAGTTACAGATGGCATGGAAAACTGATGACAGGGTGGGAAGTGCAAAAAGTTGAATATGCCTGTGCATAGAGAAAGATGGGTGGGAAAAAGGGCGAAATGCTAAGAGATATTTCCACTATCCTTTACAAGCTGTTTGTTCCTGCAATTTCTTTGCCCTTATTATTCTGCTGTGACACAGAATGTAGCCCTTGTGTTAGTTTAAGAAATATGCCTTTGTTTAACTTCACAGATAAGAGATTTTGGAAACCTTGTCTCATTTAGCAAATCCACAGACAATCTGAGAGATTTGCTTGGCTTCAGAGTCAAGGAAGTGCCCGTTCTCTGCTTATGATATCAACAAGTAGTAACAAATGATATACACTGCCCAGTAAGCCGAAAACCTCTGGTAGGAACTGTAGTCTGGGAAATTTCACATAGCAGCTTATTTTTTCTTTTATGCTTTCATGTATATAGTTGCAATATTAGGAGTTCAGATTTATGAATATTGAGGCTTAAGTTGGGAGAGAAAGATTTTATAAGTTGAGTACAATTTTAAAACAAAGGGCATTTCTAGGCCTGTCCACAGACGTATCATCCTCTTCAGAAGTTACTCTGTAAGATTTTGTTGAAATATTTTGCATAACAGATCCTGATAATTCATCTCAAAGCAGCAGCATAAAAGAGACAAGACAGAGTTTGATTTGAATTCATTTTTATTAAAAATGAATAGATTTTTAAGGCCAGAAGGGATCCTTATGATAATCTAATCTGACCTATAACAGGCCACCAAATTTTAGCCAGTCATTTCTATCTTAAGACTGATACCTGCACTTAAACTACAGTGTGCTTTTTCCTTCCTCTTTATAGAGGCAACCTTGATTTAAAGCAACCAAGCAATGAAGATGTTGATGCATTCTTTGCTAACCTGTTTCAGCATCACAGTTGAAGAAGCTCTGTTAACAACAGCATGATTTGATGGGGTCATGACTGACATAGCTAGTGGCAGAAGGCTTCTTGGGTTAGCAGTGGTTATCCTCATTGATGCATGTAATACATTTATATGTGTGCGTGGACTTGCTTTGACCACACATTGCTGCCAAGCAAGCCTAGTCTCCTTTTTCTGGATTCCCAGAGCTAAGAGTGCTACAAACAGTTGCAGAGCTTATGCATATGCATATACAAATGCACCAAGCATGGTGGGTCAAAAAATGTTAAAAGTCTTACTAAAAGGTAAACCTTCTTTCTAGAAGGTTTCTAGTTTCTATCAGCGAATCAGTGAATTTAGTGTGAATTAGATGCTGAAGTCTGTCTGTACAAACCATTTCTTTTAAAAGTTAATGCTTGTGTCTCTCTGTGGGTAATAATAGTTCTGGTAGGACAGTTGACCTACTACTGACCCAGATCTGAAGGTGTCTGTTTATACCATCATGTTATCTGAGCCCAATTTAGGCGGTTATAATCAGATTGCTTTGGGAAGAGGGAGGATTTTTTTTATCAAAAAATCTCATCTAATTGATACAAAGCCTTGCTGGGTAAGATGCAATTCGAGCTATGATTTTTTTTACTCATTTTTGATGACTGACTGCTAGCTTCTGTATGACATTTAAGATTTTCACATGCCAGCCTCTTCAATTGTGATCTGCAGCAGTTCCTCATCTCAGTGATTGAGCTTCATTCTATTGAACACAGCTGCACATACGGAGCTGCATCAAAACACTCTATTATATGTGCCAACTTGGGAAAGAGAAGGAAATATTTCCCCCTGCTTTTTACTTCTGGACTATGATGCACAAACAACTCTCCTACTAATTGTTTCACTTCTTTCTTCTTTATTTCTTGACAAGATAAACTTGGGCTTTGAGGACCAGGCTGACAGATAGATGCAGCAACGAAGAAGCCACGGAGAAAGTTCAGTATTGTCTTAATGGGACAGTGAGGATGTTTGGAACCTCCTGGTGATACTTGGTGTAGAACTCTCACCTTTCAGTTGTGAAAATGCAACAGGTTGCTTAATCTAAAAGAGATTGCCCACTAGGTATTCTGAGACTCAAATAAGAACTTTTTTTTTTTTTTTTGCCTATTTAGTATAGGAAGCATCTGTGCATGCATTCAAATGCCAGGTATAGAGTTGATGGCTGCATTATACATATAAGGCCCTGCTATCCCTCCTGCTACTTTTTCCCCCTGTAAATCCGTCTTGTGTGGTCATGACAATATGGGTTATAATTTTGAAATGTCTATTTGTTGTTTCCTTGTATTTGGATATTCCTACACAGCCAGTATTTGTAGGAATACAGATTTAGGACTTCCAGATTTAAGACCTAATTCTCTTATCAATTGTAAGCCTCAGAGACTGTGTATTTTACACGAGTGAAGGTGAGAAATAGAATTAGTCAGAAATGCTTTATCTTCAGACACTGATGTGGACCCTTTCGGTGAGTGAAACACAAGGAATTAGGATGATGTAGCTTTGTTGTGCAAAGAATCTGTGAGGGAATCTGTGCCTTTCATCATAAAGTGACCTACAACACAATGATATGGCCATTTAATTTCTTATTTGGAAACTACAGTCATCTTGCTGTCTCCCACCTATTCGCATTTACATAGTTGTAGGAATTGGATTGTGGAAAGGAAAATGTGCATTTTTATCAGTTTGGTTCCTGAAAAATTTGTCTCCCTTTGGAATACTGCCCTGTTCTCTGTAGAGGACATGGACTATACAATGCAAGTGAAAGTGTAAAGCCAGAAGATGCCTTCTCAGGGTTATACTGGAGCTCCTGCTGCTAATAAATGGTGTTAATAAATTCAGTGGTATTGTACCTAGCCACAGTTTGCAGAGATTAATCCACCTTCCCCACTTTGCAGACTTTCCAAGCAAGGCATGTGTCCATGGATAACTAGAGTGATGAAATGACTGAAGGAGAGAAGGATTTTCTCCTTCTTCCTACCCATCTCTCATAGAAGAGGTAAGTTGCTCTATTACATTACTGAATTGGAAAATAGCTGTACTTGAGAGTTACATCAAAGAATGTCAGAGCAGTTACGCTAATGACAATGGCTATCTGAGGGAATACTGTAGCCAGGGCATCATTTCAATAATGAGCTAGTTTGAAGTACATTTAAGTGATATTTATGATGACTCTAGTTGAAAATCAATGTCATATAACAGAGCTGTAAGTTGTATTTTTAAGGTTCTTGTCAACACAGTATTCTGTGGAAGTGAGCAGAAAGCTCATCCTGAAGAGTGCTCTACTAAATGGATTTATAATATATTGCTGTCTCACTGTATGCATCTACTGACTAACACACACTGATCTGACTAGTGCAGATTTTCATTTGCTTTTAAATTACAGGGCAATGATGGGTCTGTGAAATAAGAATTGGGTGACTTGTGCAAGAACCTCAGCAAAGGACCACTACAATTTTAGGTGTCTATCTCTATCTTGGTAGATCTCGTTGGCAGGAAGTTTTCTTCACCTTTTGCTCAGTTTCTGATTATTACACTGCTTTCAGGGATGGGCTTCTGAAGTCAGTGCAAAGTTTCCTATGGGTTAAATCTCAGATATGATATATGCTGAAAGACTACCATTACAAGGTTGATTTACTTGTGAAGCTGTTTGTGAGCTTTTCCTTAGGCTCATCTTCTTCACAAACTCCAGGTCCTGTTCCGTTTTGTAGTTCCATGCATGATGTTTTTCTTTCCTCTATGTTTAAACTCTTCATCTATTGAGAAGCAGTTCTCCCTCTTTTGCTTCTTAGCAAGGTATAGAGAGTTGCTGTATACAAGTACTGATTTAAAATTATGCGGTCAGAAACAGGGCACTCCAGATGTCACATTTGTGTGTATGAGCAGTATATATTTTTTGAATGTATGGAAGTGTATCTTTTTTCCTGTGGGAACCCCACCTCATTCAGTCCATGGAGTGGTGCTGGGTACTTTTCAGTATTTTACTTTCTTGTTTGTCATGTAGCATTATGTGTCATTTTCTGCATAATCCTGAAACTCATTCGAATTCTGCTCTAGTAATGGAATATCTCATTTTTTCAAGTTTTTTTAAAGGCAGCTCATCTTTAGATTGATCATACTTTTCACAGATGATCATTAATTTGTTTCTAAGTAGTTCTCTAATGTGAAGGTTTATTGTTATCCCCTTTTCACAGATAGAGTGGTTTACAGTGAAGGGGAGGTACAATGAGACTATAATCAAAGTATCTCTAAATATGTGGGGATATAAGAAACTCAAGGTCTGTCTTTTTCAGGGACAAGAGGTGAGACTACTGTGAGTCACCAGCTACTGACCAGTGTACCTCATCTCCTCTCATAGGGTGGGGTGGGAAATCCATGGCATGGCAGAGAAGGACTCTAATGGACCAGGCTTGATTTCAACAGCTTTTAGGAAGGAGAGCACATAACATTTCTTCCAGCATTCCCTGCCTGACAGCACTTTCAGTTTATGGAACAAGCTTGACAGGACCTCTTACACCCCACACTGCACAGAGATCTTGTTCATGCCTAGAATTTGTATTTGAGAAATTAATAAGATAAATACAGTCCTGTAGAGAAAAAAACCCCCAAGAAACCACCAACCAAAAAAAGCCAAACAAACAAACAAACAAACAAAAAAACCCCACCAAAAAAATAACCCGACCAAAACCATTACATGAAAGGCAATAGAAATGCTGAATTCAGGTTCAAATGGTAAAAAATGCCATATGTTTGGCATAGGTATAGAAAGTGGGGAGCAATGGGTGTACCACAATATTGTAACCAAGCCTTTCTCAACCTTTCTGCTGCTGCAAACCCTACATTTTGGGAAAATGTAGATTCAGCAACATTTCCAACTGGGACGTGTGGCATTGAGTAACCTTTTCCTTAACGTTAATTCTGTTTCTTGTGGTGGTCAGGTTAGTTGTCACGTTTAGCCTAGGCTGGGTGCAATAGGGCACGTGGTCACTACGTTGTGTGACACACTGAGAATGCAAGAGAGAGTATGTGTCCCTGTGTGTGTAGGGGTAATGTGTAGGGGCAGCTGCACTGCCAGCTGACCTCCTCAGTAAACCTGACCTCAGTGAAACTGTGATTGCATTGCTAGTGCCATGCAGTTCCTGAAACTAGAAGCTGTATGTGACTGGCTGCTTGGGAATGCAGGGTGACCCAAGAGAACAATCAAGAGGTGGATGCTTTAATGCTGAAGTAGCTGTTTTGACCTATAGTTCTACCAGGCAGCTCCAGCCGTGTATTTGTTCTCTTTTCCCTTCCTCAGACTGTCAGGAGAATATTCTAGTGTCTCAGCCTTAGAAAATACCTTCAAGGACACCATCAGCTAAGTTTCTGTATCTTACCAAAAGCAGATGAATGAAAGTCCAAAAGTCATGTAATACTTTCTTTAATCCTTTGGAAACTTAACTGCTAGCTTTTTTTTGGGGTTTTTTTTTTTTTTTTTTTGTTTGTTTAATCATTTATTTAAAATGTGCCTGTGAGTTAAATACAGCAACAGCCCACGAAAAGAAAAGAGAAGAAGTTGTTCAAACTTTCTTGACATAGTGTTTTGTCCTTGAGCTTGACAGGACCTCCTTTAGGACTGAAACTTTGAGGATGAAAGGATTGGTGTAACACACAGGAAAAGCGACTTGAATACACTCTGTGCTTATGCAACATGAATAAAATACATCCCTGCTATGAAAATCTCTCAGTCTAAATAGGGAGAGGGAAATAAATAGGATTATCTCCTTTGATTATCTGCTGTGTACAAAATAACATGTCATTCTCAGGGGCTTGGCTGGCTGTGCAGATGGGCTCTTGTCTGCCTGTCTCCATGCACTTAGACTGAGGCTCCTTGGGCACTGTTAAACCAGTGGAAATGAAGGATTTGATTACAAAAGAGCATGGGCGTCCTGGAGGTTGACTGTAATTCTCTTTCTTGCTGTGACTTTCAGTGCTGTCAGAGGGGATTCAGCAGAAGTGAGGCTGCAGTGAAGGGTTTTGCCTGGGCTGTCCTAGACCCTATTTGACCCTCTGAAGCACATAAAACAGGACAAGTTCTTACAGGGTCCTGGAGGGTGAGACCCTCTGCATATCATAATACGTTTTAGACTCCAGTCAGACAAGTCATAATTTATGCCCTGCAGAAAAAACTGCAGGATTTGGTTTAATCATAAAACAGGTTAAAAAAAAATTAACTATTGAATGTTTTTTTGTTTCACAAAGGATATCTAAGCAAGACAAAGCCATGCTTTGATTTAAAGCCATATGACCATGCTTGCATAGTACACAGTTTGAGCTATTGCACCTTGGACATATCAAGTCTTAGTGGCACAGTGTTGCCACTATTTAAATATAATCAAATGGACTGAAGTCTGATCACAGATTACCTCAAGCTGCATGTTTAGAGGATGCAGCAGAGTCCCACAGAAATAACTACACATCCATTGGTCCTTGGTTTTGTGTGTTTGCCTCCTTAGCACATGGTGATTGCTGACCCTTTAGCTAGGATGCAGATATACATTTCTGGAGTGACATATCCCATGAGTTACCCTGGCCCTTGAGGAATGTTAAGTGCTGGGTACTCATTCAATTTTCCCAGCAAATATTTTCAATTTTGCAGAAATAGTGTTTTCTATTGAAAAATCATTTTGACAGCAGTGTCCCAAAGAGCCTCACCAGTCAACTTTATGTGCAGGAAAATGAAGTTAACAACAGGGCAAAGCTCAGCTAGCAAACAGGAGAAAGCAATGTAAACAGTGTGGCTCAGGACAGACTGCCAAATATTGATGGTTCGGGATAAGAAACAAATAGTAATAATCTGTAAGCCCCAAGTGGAATAGATAGAACGCTCTGTTTCTATAAGGGTGTCTCCTGGAGCTGAGACATAAAGCAGAGAAACCTTACAAGTGTCTGTCAAACCAGCTCAACAGAAATAAGATGTATCTCCTGATAGCAGCAGCAGACTGTCACCTCTGTGACAGGCTCTGAATACATTCCTATTTTCCAAAGATTTTTTCAAGAACAGAAACATAAAAGTGAAAGAAAATACAAACAAAAATCCTCCCCACACAGTCTCCTTATCACCTCTGCTTGATTTTTAAGCAAGAAAGTCTACTTCTATATAGATATAGTTCTTTGTCTGATGTCTCTTAGAATCTCTGAATTTATCAGTGTCTTTGCAAGATGATCAAGCCCAACAGCAAAGGCTAGACACTGTTCTCCACTTTTGGATAGGTGTAAATTCTTTTGGATCATCCACAGCATGAGGGAAAGAATAAACTAGTAACAGCCTGAGCTCTGGAAGGAGGGCAAAGCTGACCTCATTTATGCAGTTTCTTTTTCACTAGACCTTCAAGGGGGTTAAAAGGATGCATAAATTACAAAGCTGTTGGCTCCTACATAAGGAAATGCAGGAAGAACAGCAATGTGTGTGATCATAACTCACATTCTCCCTGCTCTGTTACTATAACCAGGCTCTTGCTTAGCTGTTCCCTCTTATCTTTTTTCCTAGCTCCTCATCCAGTTGCTGTCTCTCCTCCTCTGGACTGGTGTTGCACCGTCCCCAAGAGCTGGTTATGCTGGCTGCAAGTTTCTCAGTGGTCAGATTTATCTTTCTTCTGAATTAGCATAGGGCACAAGCTGAAAGACAGTAATGCAGCAATAATAATCACAAGTATGTTAGGTTCCTTGCATCTTTGGGGGTTTGGGGTCAGAAACCATCTATGAATCCAGTTGAATGACAAAAAAAAAAGAAAAAAAAAGAAGGAACAGGAAATAAAATTGTATGAACTCTTAGAAATATTTATCTGACATCCTCTTAATCATTTATGTGCTACCAAGTGATGGCTTGCACATCTTTTTCCAAAGTTTTAAGCATAATTACAATAGTGAAAATTGTATAATTTTTCCTTTGTGACTGTGGGATCATAGAGTTGTTCATTTGACTTTTGTGTGCATGTGTGCTGAAAACAAACAAAAACATTTTGCAAAGACAATGAATGTATTACTGTATTAGCTAATAGTGTATTGGGGTTAAAAATCTTTTCACTCTGATTTCTATTTGGATTTTTATTATCCATCCTCAGCTTCTAAAAAGAAATGGTTTCACAACTAGTGTATTTCCTAAGGTTCTGGCCAGTTTTGGTTTTCCATGTTTTTTTGGCACTGCTGCTTTATTGCCTGTTTTATTTGGGAAATAATGACAGGCTGGCCTAAACAGTGATCAGTGGCAAGACTCCTAGTGATTTCAAGTTGCAACGGAATTTAGCTTAATGAATTCAATAACTTTTAGCCTGTCTCAGATGCCGACTATTGCTATTATTAATCAGTCTGCTGCCAGCTGCTTGGACAATAGCTCCTTGTTCTTCATAGCCTGTTGCTTAATCAAGAAAGTATTGTTGCCTGAGAACTTGGCAAGGATTTTAAGCTGGATTCAGATTTCATTTATTTCTGTGTGAACTTTGAGGAATGGTGTGGACATTGGTGGTGTTATTCTGGGTTTGCCTTTGTATAAATGTGATTAGTATACGGCTCTTTAGTTTTTAAATTTGTCTCAAGAGATTTGTCACATTCACAGAAAGCTTTTACAGCAAGCTCTTTAGCAGTGAAAAGAGTCTTTGCTGTGGGTGTGTGCATGTGTGTGGATGTGCATGTGTTTATGCGTGTTGCACAGAACGTTAAATCTTACCCTTTTCATTCGCCTGTTCACTGCAGGCCAGCACAATACTAATTACCTCGGAAAATGGTTGATGTTTGTGTTAAAGCCAATATGCAGGTGGAACGTGTGTTATAATTTTCCATTCTTTAATTTATCTCCGGTTAACAGCTGATAGCTGCCTTGCTCAGGGGACTGTGAAAAGCTTCACCAAAGGAAATATTTGGATACATACAAATTTAAATCACAATTACATGATGGAAAGGTCTTTTCTTTTGTTCAGTTTTTGTTTTTGATTTTTTCCCCATATGATTTAATTGTGTTCGTGTTGGCCAATCTGAGAGGTACCTTTCAGAGAGCTGACAAGTGAATGGGAAGGGCCTATGAAAGTGCAATCAAGTGAAGAGGTAAATTAAGCCTGTTCAAACATTTAAACAGACTGTGGTGAAAAAGATAACTTCCCATTTAATCCGTCATGCTAGTGAGCAGACATCGCAGGTCAAATAATATTAAACCCCAAAGTTCATTATACTTACAGGAATATATTATTTCTATCTCTATAACCCTCTGTAAAGTTTTGATTATAAAGCTAGGATTTTGGAAATGGTCAATGTCGTGACCTTAGTCTGTTCCTAATAGGAAGAGGAAGAAAGATGTTTCCTTGGACTTCCAAAATTTTCACAGTCCTTTTGCTTCTTAAGCCCACTAGTTACCTGTTTCTTGACCTGTCTAGACGCTCTGTTAAGTGTACTTCTGGAGCCTGTAACTTCTCACAAGATGGTCATATTATCACACAGAAACCAAGAGAAAGTACATAGAAGAATCAGAAATTTTACTTACCAGAAAACTTAGATGCATTTAAATTCGTGCCTCTGGGCCTTGCAGAAGATCTTTAACTTCTCAGACCGTGTCTGGCAGTAGGATTTAGCTCTGGTTTTACTAAGCAAAAGTGTAGTCAGGCCTGGGTGATAACATAGTATCTTTCTGCTGAAGTAAAGCCTTGAAGCTATTTTGGCAGAAATGAGATCTGGATATTTCTGTCTGGTTATCAGTTATGTGTTGTTTTGTTTGAAGTCTCAGAAGACAAGGGGAGACAGCTAATATTTTGCTTTTAGTGGTTTGCTGTGTTTCAAAGCACCAAGAGAAAAATCTGTTAATTTTCCAATCTTTCAGTGAATAAGATGGAACCTCTTCTGTCATTCCTCTCCCTCAAGCAATTAGTCTGAAATTATATCGGTTCATAGAAAAGAAGAATTAGAGATTACAAGAAGTATGAATGAAGTGATCCAGTGGTAAAAATTCCAGCCTTATCACCAGTTCACTCAGCTGTAAGTGGACCATTCAGGCGGAGGAATCAGATGCGTATAAAATCCTGGATGCACCCCATCAGCTCCAGTAGCTGATGTGGATAGCCACACACTGGGCCAGCTGAACTTGAACACGCTTTGAATAAGGTAAGTAAGTAATCACTTCTACATCAAATGCGCCAATAATTACTTTATAGTGCAACAACATTAGAGAACAAATTTAGTATTATTACCAACAGTGGTACATGCTACACTTTAGTCATTGGACTGAATCCTGTAAATGTTTCATGTGAGAAAATCACATTAAAATTATCATCGGCAGTATTTTTAGTAGAAGCATATTTACTACTCTCTTGTGGTTGACATTTTTTAAAGTATTTTGCCATTCTTAGCTCAGTAGTAAGGGTCTTTTCCCAAAACTCTGCATGAAAATGGGGGAGTTACACGAATGTTTTGAATAAATAAGTTTTATACAGCAACAGAATAGTATAGAATTAGGGTGCTTTGTGGGCTTAACAGCTAACCTTATTCATGTGCTTGTTCGCCAAGCTGGCTTGCACTATTCCAGTCTTTTGCCTTGTTTTCAGTTGTCATACCCATGCTACCTTTGTATGTTTCTTTTGGGGTGCCTGGCAAAGTTTCAGGGTTAGTTTTGTGATTTTTATACATCTGGGCTATGGCTAACTGAGAATAATTTTTATTTTTTGAAACTGTCAATTAGTTTTACTTAAGCTGCTCTTGAAGAAATGACATTTTCGTGAATTAACTGTCGTCACCCCGAAAAACACAGTTCTGAAATATTCCCAGCCTCTATATTTCCTATTTTTTTTCAAATGAAGATGTTCAATGGTTTGGGTCAACATGACACTTCTTTGAAATTTTCAGTTAATGTGAAAAATAGTAAATCTTAAAAATTCCAGACTGAGCAAAACCTTTTAATTTCTTCTTTTTTTAAAAATTGAGTTGATACAATTTAAGAGTTTAACCACATCGCCTGATTGCAAAATTTGTGTGGCTTTTCCAAATTTAGAGTAATTAAATAGAAGGTATTTTTATTATTATGCATTTTAGAAATATTAAGAACTAAATTCTGCCTAATTACTCACAGGGCTATTGCTCTCTGACTGCACAGAAGCACTAGGACAGTTTCTCATTGCTTCAGACTTTAAACTATTTTTGTCTTAGGAATGACATAAGTCACAACTACTTGGCTTGCTTTCTCAGATGTATAATGTTGTACTTTTTCCTACCTGGGTAATTAATAGCCAGTGTACCCCAGTGAATTTGATTACTGTCAATGACTTTGAGGTGAGGGAGTTCATATCTCCAGCCCAACAGATGTTCTCGTTTCTGAAAACCAAGTGACTTCAGGTGGGTGGGAAACATATTTTCCAATAGATACAAACTCAAATATTTAAGTGGAACATGTACAAGGTCTCCTGAGAGATGCTTATATTATAGCTATAGGAGGAAAAGCAATAAAGGGAGCACTTTAGCAGTGTTGAAACAATCTGTCACAGAACAGACATGAGGATGTTGGCATAGCTGCAGATAATCTGTTTCCTGCATCCACTCATAGAATTCCCAGGATTCTCATCCTCTATGCTATTGATTTCTGTGCTATTTCTTTGATAAATGTAGGCATCTCATGTTACTCTACCATTGCATGTTTATAACCGTGTCATTTCAGTATGGCAGAGAGTTATATTAATGATGAAAGTGAAGGGAAAGGTAAATGCTTAATTGTATTGAATGAAATCCATCTCATGTCTGATAAAATGATGTTTCGTTGATCCATGCCATTTAATCATAGTAGAGAGATATTTATGAACTTTAACAGGCATTGGTTGAATTTCTTCAATGTGTCCTTCCACACAGTAGAAAACTGGGTTTTAGACATCATGTGAGTATCAACATACATATAATTTAACAATACTGTGCTTATTTCAACTAGCTATTTACCTCTTTTCTTAATCATTCACATCTGGTTTTCAGCAGCTTACTAGACCAGAAGCAAGAGTGTAAAGTAGTTGTGATAACTTGCATTTCTGTTTTGTTATGATAAAAGGTGCAATAGCTTTTTTTTTTCCTAAGACTATGACTATAAATATGAAAGACTTTTTCAGTCTGCGCTCTGCTAACAGAGGCTGGAGAGAAAGTGAGCAAAGACCTACCCCTGTAGAGATTGTGCACTGTTCAGCTTCTGCAGAGTTGATTGTAAGTATGGGATTTTTCTGGGAGATGGCAGGGTTGAAAACACATTCCTTTACAAACACCACAGAAAGTTTAAAACCTCCTATATGCTGCCAAAAGTGGTTGGTTGGTTGGTTTGTTTTTCAGATATCTGATTGTAAAAGTGAAAGCATTTGCTACTTTTCACAAGCTCATATGGTATTTTGGTTTTGCTGATAAAGAAAATCAAAGCAAATCAGATCCAAAAAGGTATAAACATCACTATACATGGGATAAGTACTAAACTTCAACAAGAACAATCCAGGTTAGCCATTAGGAAAAAGAACAACCCACAACCAAGCCCATAAAACAAAATAGTAAATGTAGTGAAGCACTGGAATGGACTGCCTGAAGATACAGTGCTCACATCCCTGGTGACGTTCATTAGGCAAACAACAGTAATAGTGAAAGTATACATGATCCCTCTGTGAGTAGGAGAATAGATGACTTTATGCTGTTACTGTTAGGCTAACTGTTAGGCACTTCAGAATACAAACTGCAAAACTCAGTGCAGTGGGCACAAAGTAATCTAAACTAGTTGATGGCGTTCTGCCTTTTAAAGTCCAGGTCTAGGTATCTAATGTAGTTACTGAATGCAGTTTAGGTCTGTAAGCCAAAATTATGTTTTTAAAATCTCTGCTTCAGCTGCAGCCTAACTTTAGAGTTTCTAACCAAAGTTTATGATATTAACAGTCTCTGTAGCACCTCAGCTTTGACAGCTGTGCATGCTCAGATGCTTTTCTGTGTTGGTGAAGTGTGGCAGTGTGGTGCCAGCCTGCAGCCAGCGCCTGCTGGTGCTCCCTCTTATCATGTGTGAGTGGTACTCTCATTCTGTGCTTACCAGCCCAGGCTCAACACAAGGTGTGGTGATACATGCTGTCTCTATATAAAGCCTAGCCAAAGACAAAGATATGTTGTTGCTCTGTTGAGAAACAAAATATTTACAGCTCTGAATAGCACAGCAAAGAATGAAGGTAAAGCATGAGAGGGGTCAGCGCCTTAGATATTCTTGTGAAGGATGATGTGTTTGTATATCAGAATGATACTGAAGATATGGGACTTGCTGGTTCTAAAACTAATGCCGCTTTCTCTGGGCAACAGTCTGAAGGATCTGGCTGTACTTGCCAGTTGCTTAATGCTCCCTGATGAGAGGTTCTGGGCAGAAGTGGTGGCAAGTGCCAGAGAAGTTGGAGGAAGAGGGCTGATTGCTTGAAGGGAGGAGAGCATGTTATGCACAGCAGCCATGGGGTAGCACAAAGGATTGTCAGGAATAGGGTGATGGGAGTGTAGTCTGAGAGAGTGCCAAGACAAGGGGATGTAATAGCAGAGGGAGAAGCTGCCATCCCCTGCAACTTTTTCTACTTCAGCCTTTGACATGGGATATTCCTTTCACACCTTCCTGAATTAACAGAGTAAGAGCACAGAGGAATTTTGTTTTTTCTTTTTCCAACCAGAAGTTCTTCACAGAACTAATACAATTTGTGTACTTAAAAGAACAGAGGGACCTCCTCCTACCAGGACAGGTGCCCAATAACACTGGTACAGTACAGCTGCAGTGATTAATTTTCAGCTAAATAGCTCCAGTACTAAGCGCTGTGACAGCCCAGATCTTACCTGGAAACATCCCTGCAGGGCAAACGTCTAGGCTGTTTGCTAGTGCTGAGCTCCACACTGCTGCTGGTAAACAGCTGCCAGCTCCTGAACTATTTATGGGAAGCCTGGATACAGCTGCGCTATGGTCATAGTGCGGTGACTAACATCAAGAAATATACTGCAGGGTACGTTCTCACACCAAATAAGAATAGGATCAGTTGACCACTAGCTGGAAAATATCAACAACACATTCATTAAACACTTGTATGCCTCTCTAAATATTCAAATTGAAGTTATTAAATTTATTGTAGTAGAGCAAGTTCTGTGTACGTGGACAAGAGAAATAAACAAGATGAAATTTCCCGCTCTGTTGAGAAAATCAAGTAATTTGAACTTTTCAGTTTCTTATCATGCTTCGAATCTCCTTGACTTGGCAGGAGCTGGGGCAATGATAGATATCAGAAGCTTTGTTTTGGGTAAACTGCTTTCAGCTCCTCCCTGTCCTGCAAAAACACACTGTTATCTCCTAAAGACACCTAGGGCCATTATTCACTTCTTAGCCATATAAAGTTATGCAGTCCTTAATATACTTAAAATACATTATTTTATCTGTCAGATGGTAAATTTAATTTTAAAATTTACATAATGCATTAGCATAAAACTTGACCTTCTGTCACAAAATGTATGATGTCAAAAATCTGATTGCACTGATAACTTTTAAGAACATTGGCCACTTAAACACCTTTATTACCTTGTCTGTGCATACTTCAAACTAACGTATTAACACATTATTCGTTTTATTGTCTTATTATCCCACTAATAAAACTATAAACCCTCTTATGTTAAAGTCTGACATTTAATTCTCTTGTATAAACCCACAAAACTCTTAACAAGATAGGCCTTTCAGGAGCTAAGTGGTTTTTTATTTACAGTGATAAGATTGGGATTCATATGACCAAGATTCACAGCTGGGATTCATCTCCTGTTTTAGACATTTTGGGCTGCTTATGCAATCAGGTGCCCATCAGTTATTTGGCATTTCTATAACATATTTTTTTATTCTGTATCCATGAGATTTTCAAAGGTCCCTAAAGTTAATGGCCTCCTTTCACCCATGAAATTTTTCACACACATCATGCTCACACCTGCATGTCTAAGTATAACACCTGCCCAGGCCTCACATCAAGATGACTCTTATGCCAAATTCTTGCCCTTGTCATCTACCAAGCTTTTATGTTCAGCTGTGTCTAGCCCATGACAAGCTCACACTGGCATAGGCTTCAGCCTTGATAACAAGGCACCAATCTCAGATGCACAGTTGTCCTTCTGGACTCTAGCCATCAATACAGGTAATGAGAAATAGGAGATGATGACTTCATCTAGGCCTTTTACATTACTAGTCATCTCCCTCAAGGCAAGCAATGAAATAAGGATCTTGTTCGCTTGGTGCTGCCAGAACTTGCCTACTGAGTAGTCACAATGAGTCAATGCCCTCCTGAAATCTCTGGGTTACTTGATGCTTAGAGGATGCTGAGCTCCGGGGAGACCTTATTGCAGTCTTTCAATACATTAAGAGGGCCCAAAAGATATTTAGAGAGGGACTTTTTACAAAGACATGTAGGGAAAGAACAAGCGGGGATGGCTTCAAGATGAAAGAGGGTAGATTTGGATTAGATATTAGGGAAAAAGTCTTCACTGTGAGGGTGGTGAGACACTGGAACAGGTTGCCCAGAGAAGTTGTGGATGCCCCATCCCTGGAAGTGTTCAATTCCAGATTGAGCAATCTGATCTACTGGAAGGTGTCCCTGCCCATGGCAGGGGGGATTGGAACTACATGACCTTTAAGGTCCCTTCCAAGCCAAACCATTCTATGATTCTGTGATTAACTTCTCCATGGATATCAGAACGTGAATCCAGATCCCTGAATGCCCGCTATTGTTCAGCTGGTAATCTCAGGTTGAGATTTCCCGCAGCAAAATCAATATCCATCAGCGGGCTGGTGTCGCAAATACGCATGATACACCTCTCTCTTAGGCTGCTCTTGACTGCCCTTTTGACACTGGGATCACAATATAAATCACGCTGTCTTTTTATTTGTCCTTTGTTTTTAACTGAAAATTAGGGCTACTCTCTCAGACCCTGATTATTTCTGTCCCCTCTACAGACTTAGTGCCTAAAGAGACATCTCTGGAGGCCAATGCATTTCACCTGCCTTAGGTAAAAACATAATCTGTAGTCACCTTGGGTTCATAAAACATGCTGTTCAGAGACACCACACATCTCTCTCCTATGTCCATTTGCCTGCAGTACAGGCTGTCTTCTGAAAAGCAAACTTTTGATATTGGATAACAATAATCTAAAAGTTTTCCACCACATATCTGAAAGCTCTATATTGGTACTTAAGGATATGTGTAGGAACAACAGCTTTGATCATGTATAGCAATGTGTCTCTGTCCTAAGCATAAATAGAGGCCTTACATAGGAATTTTCATGAAAGAATGGAATTATAACACAAACTGATGCTGAAATAAGGCAGCCCAGGGAAATGGGGAATATTTTAAAATTATAAACAGTTGTATTAAAACAATAATATATGTTTAAATGTTTCTGTCTTGTTTATAAAATGTTATGCTTTGTGCATGCCAAGAATAACAAGTTATCTTATGTTCAAAATAAATAAAAAAATCCTTTTTAAAACGGCAACCAAAAAAATGTAGGAGATTCACTTTTTTGACCTGACTGCCTCTGTGGTGCTTTTCTGTATAATTATAGCAGGGGTTGGATTACTTATTTGATGAATAGCTGTGTATCCAGTGATTTTATAAACCCATCCATTCATCTTTTGAATAATTATTATGTTTCTAAATAAGTAGTAAGATTAATAAAATATAAATGGGAGGGAAAAACAAGATACATCACAATAAAAAGCATTTGTAGTCCCTTTTATGGAGGATTTTCTGCCTAAAGATTTAACCCTTAATTAAATTTATATATTTTATTTATAGTTCCTTTCATTATTTTTTCCAGAACATGCTGACACTGCAGTGGTTTTGCCAACAGAATCTATGGTATTGCTATAATAAATACTATGGCAAAACCCCCCACTGGACTATTTCCGTAAGCGTTAGCATTTTGAGAGTGCATTTGGGTTTGGCCACCATGAATTCATGCATTGTATATTAATTGTAAAATCATCATTGTTAAAATATATGGCCTTAATGGGTCTTGAACTGCCACAGAAAAAAAAAGGCAGAACTAACAAACAAGTAGAGAAATATGTGTATTTTGGCATAGAGCAGAGCTGCAGCCAGCAGCTCACCAAAGTTGTATTGTGCAGTGACTGAAATGCCTTTTCTTAGGGTTTGGGGTTTGTTTAGTTTGGGTTTGGTTTGGTGGGTTTGTTTTATGTTTTTGGTTTTGGTTTGGTTTTATTTGGGGGGTGTGGGGTGAGGGTTGGTTTGTTTGCTTGCTTTATGTTTTTTTGATAATTAACTCTCTTGCTTGCTTTCTAGGGCTGCTCAGATTTGGCTCTGGTAAGTCTGCTGTTATCAGCTTTTTTCCACCATCAGCTACGAAGATAGTTCAGTGAAGCAAGGTCTGGGGCTGAGGCAGATACAGGAAAAGGGCATGTTAACAAAAAACCCAATAAAAGTTAACTGAAAGGCCAAGCACTGAGGAAGAAATGCTCCCTTGATGCCAGACAGTAGACTAGGTTGAGATTCATAAGCAGCTTTACATGCTATGTGACTACCTCATTTAACAAATGTACATACACAGATAAATTAAGTAACGTTTTCAGACTCCATGTAACTATTTTCTTCTCCATTGGGGAGCTTCCCTGTAAGTCCCAGACAACTACTGTTACTGGATTTAAGGATGATGAGGGTGCCAGAATGTGATACATTGATAGAAGTAAGGACAAATTGATCTTATATATAGGTGGGATCCTTCCCTCTTTACAGAGCAAACATTTTGAACAAATAAAATAAAAGAGATCAAGACAAACTCTAATGGCTGAAAACAAAGAACTAATGTTTTGCAGAGTGATGCTGAGAACAGAAGGGAATTTTGAGAAAGAAAGATGCAAATTGCTTCATTTTGGGATTTTATCACAGCAGAACAGAGGTAAGAGACAGTAAGCAGAGTGATAATTTCCCAGATTGGAAGAAGTCCATGGAGCACATTACTAAACTTCGCCTCTTTCCTTCCAGAACAATATCACTACTGAAGGACAGTTTTGGAATAGAACCCCAAATTAATTGGGAAACAGTACAATTGTATAGGGCTACATGTAAATCTTTTGTACAGAGAGAGAGTCTCATTCTGTCTTGATAGGATGAATAAGCATTGATCAAATTCAACGCTTTTGCATTTGAAAAATTCAAATTCAGATCAAGAGATTCAGATAAAGAGATCAAGAGATTTTATAAGTAGGTTTTGCATATGGTCAAAATACTGACACACCTCTCAAACAGCATAGCTTAGATTCAGGCTTCCCTCTTCTAGGGAAGGAGAATTGCTTTGGATAAGCAAAGTTTTTCTGCCAAACAGGATGCTTTCCAAAGCATTAACTTTCTTTTATCTTCAAGAAACCAGTTTCTTAACTGCCAATTCAACTCTGCTAACCCAGTCATCTAGAGTGTCATAGAAAAACACCTTAATTTACCACAGCTGACTAAGAGTATCTGGTATCATATCCCTGCACCTAGGGCAAACAGCTGTGAATTTACTTTAACAGCAACAAAAGAGAAAGGGTGGAGGGGGGAACTCAGAAAGTGAACTGTCACTTTCTTATCAATGTGTGTTTCAGGTGACATGAAATCGGTACAACTGGAATATAAGGAAGTCAAATAAAAGGTGATGGACGGTTTAGATATAGTTGACATTGATGTAAGAAAGGAAGATTAGATGGTTTCATGATCTTCCATGTCTATTTTGTACAGTTCTACAAAATTATGGTGAAATATACCTATTCATGTACTTTGAAATCCCGATAAGGTGGCAATACAGTCGATTGGAGGGCTCATTTTGATTGATTTTATTATCTGCTTGTAATTCTCAATACTAAACATATAAAGTTAGCTGTAAGAGTTTCATCAATGTTGTATGATACTGTATGACAAGTTTTTAATACCTTTGAAAACATAACAGATAGGGAAGAAGAAAATAGTATGTTTCTTGAACCTGAAAATATTGGGAAGATGCAAAGAAAGTAGTAGGTGGCGGTGCAGTAATTAGAGACATAGATCTGTTTAGAGATGTTTTTCCCCCTCTGCCGATATAATTTCTGACATAAGACAGGGGCAAAACCTGGACAGATTGTTAAAAAGGATGTCTAAGCACAGTTGTATGATATTAGGATCAAAGTGACAGATAAACGGGCAAAAAGGAGAGACAGAAAGTTGAGAAGAAAGGGGTAAAATTTCAGTCTTACTGATATTTTCCACAGGGTACTCTCCCTGGGATAGATCAGGGCTGATCCACATAAATAGAGAGAGAATGACCAAACAGATTCTACATTCAAAACCAAATTCATTGCATTCAGATACTTTGAACAAAAAGCCATGTTCAGAGGTCTAGAGCTAGGTTTTGGGAGCACTAGGACATGAATCTCTAACCCAGCTGTGTACCACCACCTACCTCATCTACCTTTGAAGCAATTACAGTTAATCCATGTGTCCTTCCAGCAAAGCCCCAGTGTCACCTGCTAGGATCTGTAGGAGCCAGAGTCAAGAAATCTTTCAAGAACAGAACAGGTTCCCATTGCAAAACATTTGTTAGGCTGAACTGTACAGCTCAGAGAAATGAAAACATGTCTTTCCCTTAACCCTCAGAGGAGGTCTCTGACTGGTCCTTATCATGAAGCAGCCTTTCAAGAGCCAGGTGAAGCAAGCTCTTAAGGAGTGTTCTTTGCTGGCAATGGGGTACCAGAGCAACCAGAAAAAAAGAAATTCTAAGAAAAATATTGCTTTAAGAAAAAGAGAGATGGCATAATTAATTTTTGCAATGAGAAAATGGAGCTGTTAGCAGCCTTTACCTTGCCTTCATTCATTATAACCTTCCATGTGTTTTGGTCAAAGTTCAGGGAAATTGATTCTTCTGGAATTTTTTGATGGATTGACATTTTTTGATGTGAAAAAACCCAATTAATTTTTTTTTTTTTTTTTTCCAGAAAGTGCCATCAACTCTTGTGGGAAATTTTAAATTTTTTCTGCATTGTGGGGATTTAATGATGTGTTTTATAGTTATTTATTAAAAATAGCAAAACTTGAACTGTTTTTATTGAGAGTGCTGGCCTCCCACACTTTGTTTTCAAATCCAAGCTACCAGACTGACTCTCTGAAACATGGTGCTTGTTCTTTTTTGCCTTATTTAGGTTTAAGAAACATTTGTCAAGCAGGCAGCTCGACTCTACCTCTTGCTGGTGGCAAGTATTGTCTGCAGGTTTTGCTTTCCTGCTATGCACAGTGATTGGTGCTGAACCTTCACCCCAATGATGACTGACAGCAGTGGAGAAAAAGATCTATACAACTAAATAAAGTATTTGAAAAGAAATACATCCAAGTCTGAATGCTTGAGAAGGGGAAGAAATAGCAAAACATTCTAGATTTATATGGGGCCATGAGGGGTATTGTACAGGTTTGCATGAGCAGTTATATAATTTAGTGACTCTCATGTGATATTCTGCATATATTTGCAATAGAGAGAGTGAACTGCACCCAGCTGTATTAAATAAAACTATTGTTTTACTAAGGGTTGCTGGTGACAGTATTTCTCCAACAGCTTGTTCATGTCATCAGAGCCAAGGTAAAAAATATAGGACTCTTGGGTATATTTTATTATTTCACAATAACTGGATAGCATGACACCTAATGAAAATTTACATTAGGCAGATACCTAGTGTAAATTTCACACTTTTTCAGTCTTATATTCTCTCTTGGCTGGCGCAGTATACCTGTTCTGATGTTTTGGAAAATATAATTTTTGATGAATTCTTATGAAATTAAAATATCTAGGGAGTTTAGAAATATTTTTTCAGCAGGAAAATAATTCATAACACTAGTGAGAATAAGTTGTTTGCTTTAAAGTCAGCATGAGTTTGTTATCATTAACCAGTTTGGAGCAATGTTTCAGAGAAATGGTAAAAAATTATTTTTTAGACTCTGAGTCTAGCAAACAGGGATGTACTTGCTTAAATTTATACAGGCAACCCTCCTAAACCTGAGAACACATGTAAGCATCTCAGAAACCCTCAGTTTGGTTACATCTGGCTCATCTGAAAAAATATGTTCTTGAACTCTTTCTGAAATTTAAAAGTCCCTGTGAGTACTGAATGAAATTTAAATTCAGTTCTCACTTTAGCTGAAAATTACTTGGCTTTCCTTAATGAGACTAGTATTTTGTTTTCAAAATAATAACTTACTTTAATGGAAAGTGTTAGAGAGTTTTAAATGGATGTGCTTTCCAATAAACAGCAGTAACACATTGTGATTTTATAGTGCCTTTCATTGTAGGTTCTGAAAGTGCCTCATGAATGTTTTAGTCTCACATCACCCTAAGTGGAACAGTATTGTTGTGCTTGTTTTGCAGACAGGAGGCTGAAACAGAGAGACTATGTGAGTTATGAAAATGAAAATATTAAACAGAGTCCACAGTGCTAATGGCTCTTCACAGACTTCACCTCTGTGCCTGGCAAAATCTTGGAACAGTTTCTCCTGGAAAACATGCTAAGGCACATGAAAAACAATGAGGTGGTTGGTGACAGCCAACATGGCTTCACTAAGGGGAAATCCTGCCTGACCAATTTGGTGGCCTTCTATGATGGAGCCACGGAACTGATGGACAGCGGCAGAGCAGTTGATGTCATCTACCTGGACTTGTGCAAAGCATTCGACACTGTCCCGCACGACATCCTTGTCTCTAAATTGGAGAGACATCAATTTGATAGATGGACCACTCGGTGGATAAAAAACTGGCTGGATGGCCGCATGCAAAGAGTTGTGGTAAATGGCTCGATGTCCAGTTGGAAACCTGTAACGAGTGGTGTCCCTCAGGGATCGGGGTTGGGACCGGTCCTGTTCAACATCTTTGTCGGTGACATGGACAGTGGGATTGAGTGCACCCTCAGCAAGTTTGCCGATGACACCAAGCTGTGTGGTTCGCTTGATACGCTGGAGGGAAGGGATGCCATCCAGAGGGACCTTGACACCCTTGTGAGGTGGGCCGATGCCAACCTTATGAAGTTTAACCAAGCCAAGTGCAAGGTCCTACACCTGGGTCGGGGCAACCCCAGGCACTTCTACAGGCTGGGCAGAGAAGAGATTCAGAGCAGCCCTGCAGAAAAGGACTTGGGGGTGTTGGTTGACGAGAAGCTTAACATGAGCCGGCAGTGTGCGCTTGCAGCCCAGAAAGCCAACCGTATCCTGGGCTGCATCAAAAGAAGCGTGACCAGCAGGTCGAAGGAGGTGATCCTGCCCCTCTACTCTGCTCTTCTGAGACCCCACTTGGAGTACTGCGTACAGTTCTGGTGTCCTCAACATAAAAAGGACATGTAGCTGTTGGAGCGAGTCCAGAGGAGGGCCACGAGGATGATAAGAGGGCTGGAGCACCTCCCATATGAAGACAGGCTGAGAAAGTTGGGGCTGTTCAGCCTGGAGAAGAGAAGGCTGCGTGGTGACCTCATAGCAGCCTTCCAGTATCTGAAGGGGGTCTACAAGGATGCTGGGGAGGGACTCTTCCTTAGGGACTGTAGTGGTAGGACAAGGGGTAATGGGTTCAAACTTAAACAGAGGAAGTTTAGATTAGATATAAGGAAGAAGTTCTTTACAGTGAGGGTGGTGAAGCACTGGAATGGGTTGCCCAGGGAGGTTGTGGATGCTCCATCCCTGGCGGTGTTCAAGGCCAGGTTGGACAGAGCCTTGAGCCACGTGGTTTAGGGCAAGGTGTCCCTGCCCATGGCAGGGGGGTTGGAACTAGATGATCTTAAGGTCCTTTCCAACCCTTACGATTCTATGATTCTATGATTCTATGACTTATTCTCATACATAAATCTCTCCTCCCATACTTACTAGCCATGTTACCTTGGATATACTTTTATGACTGACAACTAATACCTGTGATGAAGATAACTGCATCTTTGATTTGGCAAACTATTCCTGGTTAGAAAATGCTAGAAAATGTTAAAACATTGTAATTGTTTTAAACAGGATTTAATAAATATGTGCTCAAAGCCAACCCTATGCTTAAGTGTTTTCTGATTCAGTCTCTATTTGAGTACTGGAGATGAAATCTAGTAGGCAACGGGATAGGTTTTATTTTCTGAATGGAGACCAGCAAAATCCATGTTCATCTGGGCACTGACATTTGCCAGACAGATTAATGTAAATGTATGCAAAATTATTATCTAAGCATCTGTTTTCTTTAACACAGTAATAAAAACAGAATTCAGACCTCCTATCTTTCTCCACTTAAAAGGCATTACTATTGTCTTAAATTGATGTGGTTTATGCCAAAATGCTGATAAATTCTGTATCCGAACTATTTTTTGTGCCTTTTTGCAAACTCTGAAACTGTTACAAGCCAAAGGCTGAAATGAGAGGAGTTCTGAACAGTGCATATTCTTTCTTGCTTCACACAAATGTTTCACTGTAGTATGAAAGAATTTGTAAAGAAAATTATCTATTTGTATACAAATTTGATTTTCATTTATAATAGACCTTGGGAGGGACTGACTGAGCTTGAGTATAATATACAATTACACAGAATAGATATCAGTTACTTCACAGTGTTCCTATTCCAAACTCGCACAGTTATGCTGATGAAAAAATAAATAAAACCACATCAGATAATTTGGAAATAAATGTATTCATAGGGTGTTTTTTATCTCCAGTGAAGACTTCAATTAAACCAAGACTTACAGTAATTATGAGTATGCTTGACCAGCTGTTAAAATTAACAAATAGTTATTGTGCCAAAAAAAAAAACCCCATTTCAAGCAAATAATTCCACTTAAAATCACATTTTTTGGTTTATACTGTTGGAGGTTATGGTGGCATGTTTGATTAATGGGCTTTTTTATTGGTGATGCAAATAATGTGTAATGTCATGTGACCCACATGTTGTAGATTAGAGAGGTATTAAATTTACCTTGGCACAAAGTGAAAAATCTAAAATATCCCTCTGGTAAAATATATCATTCAAGAGGAGAAAGACATGTTGGCATTGCTTATATTTATGCTTCTGATAAATTACATTTCATGTTTATTTAGTTTTAGTATCCAATCAAAATCTATTCTTTTTCATACTTTTGCTTCTCTTTATTTGTCAGGTTCCTCCTGCAAGTTGTGTCTACAATGGTCAGCAACTGCATGTGAAACCCAACTTTACATTACCTGCCAGTTATAAACAAAGACTTGGAGGAAGACAAAAGTGTCTCGTTTTTCATAAAATAATCTCAGTATTTACTGCCATTTGTCTAGAATGCAAGCAGCAACAGAATAAGGAAGGCATGTACTTGCAGTAAGCACCATGAGAAGGATTTTCAGCAAAGCCCCAAGCCATCCAACAAAAATTCACCTGGTTCCATATTGTGTGGGATACCTGAACCACAGATCAGTGTCTATTTAAAGATCCGCTGAGATTCTGGGTCTTTTGGGTAAAGTTTATTGAGGAAATGATGGCCTGACTTATGAGTCTAGCTGGAAACTGTATATAAGAATCCCAACTAAAGCCAGAACTGGATGAAACATATTGGTTTAGGTTGGATTTTACTTTGATGTTTTGAATTCTGTTGACACTGAATTGTAGACTGGGAATCAGAAAGAACACCAGCACTTTGCATGTACTGCAATGCAATGAAACTGTTAAGTTTCATGTTATTCTCTCCTGACTTGGGGTAAAATTTGGCTCTCAGAAGTCTTTGTGTGTTAGTTCTAGGGCCAAAAATGGCTACTTCTTCTGGTGATAAAATTCCAAATGAGAACTACCCCTCAGAGGCACAATATCTTCTCTTCAGATTGCACCTTTTCCTGTCAGTAAAGTGAGCCTGATTCCTCTTCCTTTGTTTTTTCTCTGAATTTATGTTGGCTTTGACAACCTGGGAAACACTTCCTTGCCAATCATGACCACCTCAGATAGGATGTCTTCTGCTAGTACACTGGGACTGTAAACTGCAAACGTAAAATACACCAGCACATGTGACTATGCAGCCTATTTCTAGAATTTTTGCTCAGACACATGTGAAAACAACCAATCACCTCTCCTGATTTAGAGCAAAATGTAAACATGTCATTTCCTACAGAAAAAGTCACTTCTGAAGGAAGAAGAAATAAACTTAAAATATTTAATGTACCTCAAAATTTTTTACACTTATGTTATTCTCCAGTACTGTGATCATGAAAAAAGAGCACTTGGAAAAGCTGTCAGTTTCGATCCAATAACTGCAGTGGTCTTTCTTTGAAGGCAAGAACACTGAATCAAAATTTAGCCTGTGGATTTGGCTAAAAATGAGCCCTTTGATAAAGACATAAATTATGTCCACTTTGCCATCTTGGAGGGTGGTGAGACATTGGAACAGGTTGCCCAAAGAAGTGGTAAATGCTCCATCCCTGGCAGTGTTTAAGGCCAGGTTGGACAGAGCCTTGGGCAACATGGTCTAGTGTGAGGTTCCCTGCCAATGAGAGGGGGGTTGGAACTAGATGATCTTTAAGGTCCTTTCCAACCCCTAACCATTCTTGGGTTCTATATGAGACCACTGCTCTTATTTCTCTCAGGTTCCCTCTGAGGCTGTGTAGCATTATCTTCTCCTGAGATCCACTGGCAAAAATTGTCCTGTGCAGTAGCTCTTCAGGCAAAGGAATTGTTGGGTGATATAACCTTGGACTAAATTTAGTTCCTTGAAATTTCCTTCTTCCACGAGTTCTGGTTCCACCATTCTCTTTATAGCACACACTCATCTGGAAATGATCATCTGGGCCCTGGTCTTGCAAACACTTATGCATGCGCTGCAATGTACTGTAGCAGATTGATTCAAGGAAATCAATGTGTTTGAAAGATGAAGAATGTATGTAAGCATTGGCAGGATTTGGACCCTAGTCACCAGAAGAGGATGTTAAAATACCAAGGTGGTAGGTAGGAAAAAGTGCAGAGACAAAGGGCTTCCTTAGCCAGAGATCTTATTTTCATGCAAATGTGCTTAAAAAAATAAAATTAAAAAAAGGAAAAGAAATATACTGAAAATGTATTTTATGGTAAGTAGACCTTTCTCCCTAGATGCATCTCATAATTTTCCAGAAGGATCCAGCCATGCATTAAGCACAGGATTAATTTTCTTATCTTGGTAGCGTTGCAAAACTTAAAAAAACCCTCTCATAACTAAATGTAGCCTCCACACATTACAGAGTGATCATGTCCAATGAATAGACATTGACAGATTTGAAATAATTATGTAAATTTACCTAGAGTCCTATTCAAATGCACATATTTTAGACTTAAAAGAAAGAAAACACCCTCATCCAACCGTTGGTGATTGCTGAGGAAGCTATACCTACGTGCCTACATTAAACCTAGCACAATATGCTATAAAAACTTCATTACACATTCAAGCTGTCTTTGTGTCAGCATTAAATGTGCTTCTATACACATTCCGTAAATTACACACTCATAAATTACTCATTTATAATAGCTGCAGGCTGACGGCTACAGTGAAAATTGTAGTTTTTTTAACTTTTTTTTTGCTTTTTTTTTAGATGTAGTTTTTGGGTATCTGGGCACCTGGTGATCCCAAAATCCCTGTTAATGGATGGCAAAAAAAAAAAAAGATACAAGGAAACGCTCCTTTTTTCCCGTGATTCACTTAACAATAATACAGCTGGAAACTGGTACTGGCAGATGTGGTCATATCTTTCTGCTAGAGTTAGTGTTGAATAGTTATTGATAAGTCAATAATGTAACACTCAAAAACCTGTTACAATATCTCAGAAGGGCAAAAGATATTGTACCGCTTGCTTTGTCTTCATGAGGAATCATAACATGCACTTAGCTCTTTGGAACTGTTACGATCAGGGTTCTCTGACAATAAACTGAATAGGTTAACAGGCATATTAATCTTATCCTGATCTACAAGATACCTTCATGTACGCTTCGGCATCCTCAACTCAGATCCTGTGGTCCACCTGTAAAAGAATCCAGACTTCAAAATGACCCATCTTTCAGGCTTTCTTTGCTGCAGCAGCACACTGTTCACTCATATTGAGCTTGTTGTCCACCAGGATGGCCAGATCCCATCCTACAGAGCTGCTCCCCAGCCAAGTAGATCCCAGCCTGTGCTGCGCTCCTGGATTATGTTTTCCCAGGTACAAGATCTTATACTTGTCCTTGACGAACTTCCTAAGGTTCTTGTTAGCTTACTCTTCCATATTTGAACATTTTGACTTGGAAATTAGCTTTAAAAATAGTATGTATTCACTAAAAAAATAGAATGTACAGTGTGACTTATGTCTCTCATCAGAAGTCTTGTGCTGCCTTTTCAATAAGTAAATACTTATGCAAAGTGTGCAAAAAGCAAAGATGCACCAAAGCAACAAGAGCTCCAAATTAGAAAGGTTGCTTGAAAAAGATCAAAGTGTAACCTGTAGTTAGAGAGACAGAAATTGCTGGAAATAGCAGGTTTTATATTTGACCCTAGTGTCCACCAATAATGAACTGCAACTTTTGGAAACATGCCCCAGTATTCATGGGGCTATTTGTATAAAACCTAAGATGACTTATCTAGGGCTATATTCATCAGTGTTATTCCCCATTTGTGATCATGTATCTTTAAGTAATGTTTTCTGGACTTTAGGATTGTCATATAGGCAGAGGGTTCTTGAAAGAGCAGGCTGGTGTTCAGATCCAGGACTGCCCAGTCAGACCTTTACAGTTTGATGTTTGCACTGTAAAATCCAGATGCTTTGCTTTTATTATAAAATTTATGTTGGGCATCGCTGCAGTGGACTCACACCCTCCACTCCCACTTTTATGTTCAGATTGAGAATGACTCTATTTTGCTTTAAATATGTTCAGCTACACAGCCTCTAGTTATTCTCTCAGTTCTTTCTTTATTGCTGCATTCAATCATTCCTTCTCACATTCTCTCGTTTGCAATCTAACTTTGAATTACAACTCTTCCCCAGTTGTTGGCACCCATTTTCTAGCACGATATAGTTGATTCTTACCTAGTAAGTATCAGTAACTTAATGTTTAATTTAATTCTTTCCCTCTGTCTGTGCATTTGGTGGTGGGTGGGTGAAGGGGTTAATGTGTTATTTTTTCAGGTACCTTTTGTAAAAGAAATGGATTTTTGTAGCTCCTCCCGTGCGGGTTCTAGGTTTTCTCAGGTCACTGATGAAAAGACTGGAGAAAACTGGTTGAAAAACAAATTCAGAAGCTCTCCACTTCTATAAGAACTACAGCAGCATTACAGAGAAAATAAGTGATACTCTCTGATGATCAGTTTGATCAAGGTGACAATAATATATTTGCACCTTGACTCCTGTTCTATAATTTTATCACATAGGAGCACAAGAACATATATTTATTTGTAAGTAAAATAAGAGAATTAAAACTTATGTTTTAATTTATAAGAGAATTAAAATGTATGTTTTTAGCCTTTTTTCTATTCTACTAAAAGCAAACCACATTTTTTGGGCATGTTTTCTCCATGGATCAGTGTTACACAGCCATTTTCCCGTCTGAGTAAGGAAATACCTTTGTGACACCACACCCCTTCTAGTCCATATTAGCTCTGATTGCTACAGTCTTCGATTAATGAAGACTCATGAAAACCTGTAAAGTACCCATTTTAACTAATGAAAGCAAGGCCTGAATACATTGGATGACTATTCTACTATTTCAGTGAAGGTGAGAACTAAGGAATCCTTGTTTACTGCTCCCTCTAAGTATTGACAATATTCTTCCCAACACTGGAGAACCTGATTTAGGGGACATTTCTTCCCAAGGGTAGCTCAAATGATTAATGTGCAGCAGAAGAGAATTGCTGAACCTTTATGATAAGAAATTTAAGATTTTGATTTTTTTTGTGTTATTCTCTTGTTTAGAATTAATATTTTATCTGTTTGACTAACTGTTGCTTTTTATTAGAAGAATGATTTATTTTGAGATGGATATTGTACTGATAAAAACTGGAGACTATAATGATGATTTGCTGTCATTGCGCTAAAAGTATATGTTTTATAAGAACATAATCCTAGGACTTCGCTCAAAAGTAGGTGGATTCAAATTTCATTCAGAAGAGATATATTTTTATTACTAAATTCCAAGAATGATTAAGTCCGTTAGCTGTTGTAAATCAATTTATAATATTCAGCTACAGTGAAGCTTATGCCTATTTGCACCTGCTGAGGACCTGCCCGGTTAAGTTTACCTGGGTGAGAAAACAGTACCTTTAGAAGTTTTAGAATCTTTGTTTAGAATTTTTATTTGGGAACCAACTGACTTGAAGATTAGAGAGCATTTTAAGTTCAGATTAGTGGTGGTAAATGGTATCACATTTAGTTGGTGACTAGTCACTAGTGGTGTCTCTCGGGGCTTGGTGTTGTTAGGGCCAGTGTTGTTTAATATCTTCACTGATGATCTGGATAAGGAGATCAAGTGCACCCTCAATAAATTTGTGGACAACACCATGATGGCTGGGAGTGTTCATCTGCTGAAGGATATGGAGGCTTTGCAGAGGGATCTGGACAGGCTGGATCGATGGGCTGTGTCCAATGGTATAAGGTTCAACAAGGCAAAGTGCCAGGTCCTGAATTTGGGCCGCAACAACCCCATGCAACACTCCAGGCTTGGGGAAGAGTGGCTGGAAAGCTGCTCAGTGGAAAAGGACCTAGGGTTGCTGATTGATGGCCAGCTGAACATGAGCCAGTGTGTGCCCAGGCAGCCAAGAAGGCCAACAGCATCCTGGCCGGTGTCAGAACTAGTGTGGCCAGCAGTGCCAGGGCAGTGATCATCCCCCTGTACTGGGCACTGGTGAGGCTGCACCTCGAATACTGTGTTCAGGTTTGGGCCCCTCACTACAAGAGAGACATTGAGGTGCTGGAGCAGGTCCAGAGAATGGCAACAAAGCTGGTGAAGGGTCTGGAGAATAAGCCTTCTGGGGAATGGCTGAGGGAACTGGGGTTGTGCAGTCTGCAGAAGAGAAGGCTCAGGGGAGACCTTATTGTTCTCTATAACTTCCTGAAAGGAGGATGGAGTGAGGAGGTGGCTGGCCTCCTCTCCCAAGTAACAAGTGATAGGACCAGAGATGACAGCCTCAAACTGCACCAGGGGAGGTTTAGACTGGGTATTAGGAACAATTTCTTCACAGAGAGGGTGATCGGGCATTGGAACAGGCTGCCCAGGGAAGTGGTGGAATTGCTGTTGCTGGAAGTGTTCAAAAAATGTGTAGATGAGGCCCTTAGTGACATGTTTTAGTGGTGGTCTTGGCAGTCCTGGGGTAATGGTTGGACTCGATAATCTTAAAGGTCTTTTCCAACCTAGCTGATTCTATAATTGCAATCAAATGCAGCCTGGGGTTTTTAGATGTTCAAAGCTATCTGTTGGTGCTTGTTTGATGATCCTGATGTAGTGAACTGGGTGATCATAGCCCAGTTCTTACGAATAAGTATGTATTTCAAACCAGGGATTGCTACTACAGTTTGGTACATAGTCTCCATATACAACGTGATTTTTGGTAGAAAGGAGGACAAATTTTGAACTGTATACAGGTTCCCCTCATCTGACTATCCCCAGGGCAAAAGCCTACTCAAAAAATTAAGACTTCACAGGGTTGTCAAGCATCTTGCAAAAATATTTTCTTTTAAACTATATAGTCAGTGTTCTGCCTAAGAGTACCTTTGTTGAACAATGAATTGCAATCAGCTTTCTAGCACTTCACAAGATACTGATAAAATGAGTTAAAGAAGGGAGTGCTGCTGGTGAAAGGAAGGATCTTGTTCTGTAAAAACATAACAACATAATACACTGTGGCCCTGGGGGCATGTATGAAAGGTGGGCGAATTATCACTGTCTGCTCACCATCTTGCAATGCACTAGGTGCTCCCTCGTCTGTTACCATTCTCTGCTAGTGGTGGCATACAGACTTAAATGAAGTTTTGATCTGGCTGAGTACAGCCACTGTTATGTTCCCAGAATAAACCTGTATGAATTGTGTTTGCTCTAGCAAAGCAAAATACTTCGTTAGATTTGCCTGCTAATTCAAGCTCCTTGCTGTGCATTGTGCCTGCAAAGTGCTTGCATTAAAGAGCCTGTGAGTAGTGATTACTCACAGGTGGATTATGCATTTAAAACAGATGCCCTTTAAAGCCTCAAGTTAGGCATTAGAGCTCTCTACGTTATGAGCTGAATCTTAGATGAATATCCTACTGAAGCATCCCTGATTATCCTAAGGTGCATCCTGTATGAAGGTTAGGGTGCTTATCCAGATATCTAAATTAGATACTGAGAATACAGAGTGTAACTGTCCCTCTAGTAAAGGTGTTCGCTGATGACATGGTTTTAATTGTCTTGATAGTACTGAAGGTACTGCCTTGCATCCTATGAGTACTCCATGCACATAATGAAATTAAAGCAGGGTAACTAACTCGTGGTGACTACAGGTTAAGCAGCATAAGATAGCCTGGGCAGAACATGAGAGTTTTACCAGAGCCTGTGCATGACCCACTCATGATGATATCATGGCCCTGCATCAACATCTGATCCATCTGTAGTAGTTCAGAGGTCTGCAAGCAGGGCACAATTCATTCTGCATTTTGGAATCTTTAATCCATTGCTAAAGCAGTAAGTAGCAGTTCTTAGGCATAATTATTTGGAAACATAAAATCCTTGCTCATGCCTGACTTAAGCAGAGAATGTTTTCTTAAGGGGATTTAGAATTGGTTTGTGCCTTTGACTTCCTTAATCTAACTGCCTGGTAGTACCTGTCTGACTGTGTGGATATTCCAACTTGCATTAACAAATATTTTTTTCATCCAGCCTTCATATTTCATGCATATTAGCAATTTATAAGTGTTAGGAAATTCTCCAGACTATTCCTTTTCCTGCATACAGACCCATGAAAAATGTTTTCCTGAATAAAATCTTAGTGGCAAAGTAGTTCAAAAAGCACTACCTTGCATTCCATATGTCTTAGAAATAACTACTTTCTTTCTTCGCTTCTTCTGCTTTCTTCCCCTGCTCTCTGTGCTGGTTTTGACTGGGATAGAGTTAATTTTCTCCATTGTAGCTAGTATGGGGCTATGTTTTGGATTTGTGCTGAAAACAGTGATGATAACACAGGGATGTTCTGTTACTGCTAAGCAGTGCTTACGCAGAGTCGGGGCCTTTTCTGCCTCTCACAGTACCCCACCAGTGAGTACGCTGGGAGTGCATAAGAAGCTGGGGGGGGACACAGCCAGGACAGATGACCTCAACTGACCAAAGGCATATCCCATAACATATGACATCATGTTCAGCATATAAAGCTGGGAGAAGAGGAAGGAAGGGGGCATGTTTGGAGCGATGGCTTTTTGTCTTCCCAAGTAGTAGTTACATGTGATGGAGCCTTGCTTTCCTGGAGATGGCTGAACACCTTCCTGCCAATGGGAAGTAGTCAATGAATTCCTTGGTTTGCTTTGCTTGTGTGCGCAGCTTTTGCTTTACCTATTAAACTGTTTTTGTCTCAACCCATGGTTTTTCTCACAATTACCTGTGTGACTCTCCCCATCCCAATGTGGAGGCAGTGAGTCTGGTGCTTAGTTGCCAGCTGGGGTTAAACCTTGACATCTTCCTACTCCATTTAAAGGCAATGTAACACCACCACAAAGGAAACTTTCTCTTTTCTGCACCAGAAATCATTCATTTCTCCCCTAAAATACCCAGCCCCTCCCATTTGGGAGGCCTTCCATATTTACCATTTGTGTTATAATCTCCACTGTATTTCTACCTGCCACATTGATTTATCTTTTGCTAACAAGTCAGTTTGTATGGAAAAGCTGCTGCTCTCCTATTCAGTCTTTGAGGAAAAGTTGGGTGCTCTATAAACCATATGTAGGATAGAATATGAGAATACGAGCACAGAGGAAGATGAAGTTAAGAAAGAGTTTTTTAATAAAAATTTACATTTTTATGATTAAAAAAAAAGAACATCCAGTGTCACCTCTACTTTCAAGTGATCATGAAATGTTGCTTTTGGGATTATAAGTACCTTAGGGACAATAGAGAATCTTCTTTTTAACAGCTTTACCCCCTTCCCTTTCCAAATCATGGAACTTCTCATATAAGAAATTAAGCAATTGGCTTGGTGGTGAAAAATACATATAAAAGTTCCCGTGCACGAGAGTGCATCCTACCTTTTCTCTCTTTTGTATTGGTAAAGAACAAAGCAGAAGACAGAAAGCCTGAGGAGCTGACGTTAATAGCAAACTTTTCCCAATCACTCAATGTGACTAGGTGCAAAGAATTAGGTGTCTTTGCACTTAAGATCTGCTTCTACAAGAAGGAGTTGGTAATGCTACCTGGGAGAAGTGGTGTGGGGCTTCAGAAAAAAAGCAATCAGAACATTTTTTAGAACTTCATAAATGAATTTAAAGCACCATGGTGGAGGAAAGATCCACTGTTTCCTGCTGTGATTTTAGTTCCCCAAATATAGGATAGTCTGCAGAATCTTCACTCTGGAGCTATCTAAGCCTGCAAATAACTAGAATCATCATACCCCTGAGGAGGAGGGAGTACAAACACTACAGTCATGATCCTGACTAGACATGAGTCTTAGTACAGGGTGACTGTCTTTAATGCACTCAGGACTAAGTGATCATAGATCATGAGGAGAAGCCAGGTTCAGTTCCTGTCTCTGTCAGAGAGTATTTGATTCTCCACTTTAAAGTAGCTAACTCTTTCCATTCATCTGCTCCCAGGTGTAGATAATTTAAGCACATAAGCCTGGGATGCCATCAGCTGGCAGAATATTCAGCTTGTTGTAAGTCTTGCATCCCAATTCATTGCACAGGGAAAACAAAGTGCCTCTGAGCAGGACTGACAAATCACACGAAAACATGTGCAGGTGCTCTTTAGAAAGGCTTAGGAGAGAATCCCTGCCCTATGAAGAAAAGTTACTAGAATCTGGAAAATGTCTATTAAAATCTAGGCTAGCTCAACTCTTTCCCCCCAAAAAAAGAGAGAAAATGAGATACATTCTTTCCATTAGTCACCTTAATCTTTGGATTCCAGAACTTTGATTTCCCATTTCTCTATTCCAATGAATAATTAAGTACCTAGTGGGATAGGAAAGATTCAGGGAGGCTGACCTGGCACATGGGCTGTAAGTCAATGATACTTTATTTCCTAAGCACTGTAAAAGCAATCTTTTTTCTGATCTTCCCCATTAACATCTCAATTTCCCAATACAATTCTAAGAGAATTAGATTAATCACTCTCACTACTCTGCCAATTTTTATTGGAAACAATGACTGTCTGTGAATAATAATTTTTTTCTCATTTGCAGCTCCAGATGTTTGTAGAATAAACCACTGCTTCCTTTGCCTACATTTAAAGCCTACAAAAGGTTTAGTTTCAACTTTTTGACTCAAACCAGGCAGAACTTGGAATTTGGAGAAAAAGGCTTTGGCTTCCCTAAATTGTGGATCTTTGTATTCAGCTATGCTGAAACCATTTCTCAGACAGTTTAGTCTATTCTGAACAAGATGAAACAGGCAGGCAACCTCTGGGCTGGGAATCCCAACAGAGTCTAGGGTTCTGGACATGGTGGCAGCTCTCAGGAAGGGTGGATTTTGAGGAGATATGATGAAATTTTGGATACAACTACAGTAGCTAGTTCAGTCTTAGAAACTTCAAGGCCTTTCTCAAAAAAACCAAAGCAAAGAGCATCAAGCATGCTCTTGCACCTTCCAAATGTTTTGGCACAGGCTCTTTATCTTGGTATCATTATACAACTGGCCACCTTAGCTGTCTTCTGAAGAGTCCTTCCACCTCCCACACGTTTCCCTTCAGTACCCCTCTGTTTTTGCTTTTTTCTCCATATAGCTTATCCTTGCTTTCAGCTATGCTCCACCTCCACTTGCCAGAAGGAGAAAAAGCAGCTCGGGGGCAAACTTGTTGATTGCCAAACTCATATAGAGTTATCTTCCTTTTTCTTATCTTTGGCTTCTCTATTTTAGAAAGGTTTTTTTCAAAGAAAAGGATATCTATTATTCAGTACTTGCAAAATATGCAGCGCATGGGAAGATTAATTTATAGCTAGTTTTACATACAGGAAGTAATTTCATAATTTTGCTAGCATTTAGTGCATCTACCAGAACATGTATGGAAAAGCACATACATCCACCCTCTTCTTTGGAAACAAATTCTTGTTTGATGTTCCATACTCTTCTGGAACAATATTAGTCCTGGTCCTTAGGTACCATCAAATCAAATATTTTTTGTTATCAGCATGATTTTCCAATTAATGCGTTCTTGGGCATTAGGGGTACAGGAATATGACCATCAACATTTCCTTTTCCACACTTCAAGATTTGTGGATGCAAAAAAAAACCCCATTTATGTGCTAACAGTTACTATTGCCAGGTAACTAAATGTATTATATTCTGGTTTGAAATTCTTCCTTTAATTTTATATCAGAAAACAGTGTACAATAAAAAAAAAAAAAAATACACCAGAGCATGAAGCAAGTAAATATTTTCCAAACAATCATTAGATCATTATTTCTATCTGCAAGCTTGTCATTCTATAACCTATTGTATTAATAAAGCCCCAGAATGGTAGTTGGCACTGATAGACAGAGCAAGGCACTGCATGTTTTATGAACTATGTATGCAGCTCCCTCTGATTGCTATAGAGACACAAATTCATGTAATTTCCTATCAAGAACCTGCTTCTTAATCATAAGCTAACATCCATTCAAATTAAAAAAGTGTAACTCTTCTCAGAGAATGAGAGTCCTACAGCTTCTAACATTTTGATTTATTCTAACATAACAATATTGAGAACATTAAATTTTAGTATTGGTGCTGTCACTTTAATCATAAGTATAATTCTTACACTGACGAGCTCAGGAATTACTTCATTTTTAAAAGGAAATTTATTGCACTGTATAAGTAGGCGTGTAACTCCTTCTTCCAGAGAACCTGTGGAATATCTGCTTTCAGAAGAGGCTGAGCTTGATTCGTATTTGCTCTGTCACTTTTTTTGCATAAATAATCTCTTGTGTTTTTCTCCTTTCCTTTTTTAGCAGCAGGGAACTGAATGTATCTTTACTGTCTTGGTATTAATTATTAGAAATAGAAAACTAATTAATGCAACAAAATATAAAAATCAGTTAGAAATTCAGCCCAGAGTGTTTTTCTCATTAAAATAATCATATCTGTTCTCTCTCTCTGCTAATGTCCCTGTATTCTATCCATGGTCTCTATACCCATTGCTAACACTTTTATTTGTAGACAACAGCAATTTCTGGACTGGAACAAGAGTTCCTGCTAGTTTGGTAAAAATGCACTGATCTCTTTCACAAAGATCAAACTATCTCTCTAGACAAGATCATCAAAGGCTGATAGGGAGCAATATTATTATTATGTTTCAACAGATGGGGAACAGACACATCATTTGAGTAAATTATTCTTCAAGGTCTCTGTTGGGTCTTTTGTCCACCATATAAGAGACTTTAGATTGGAAAGGTAGCTACAAGTCCAAGTAAGTCTACTCCACACTGTAGAAGCTACTTATGTATGGGTACTGATGATCTAATTAAGATCTAACATTTTTTTTAAGATAGAATATGATTCCATTAGGAAGCAAACTACTTAGAGGTATTAAGCTCCTCTTGCTTTACCTATCACTTCTGGAGACTGTGTTGCAGTCTGGTCCAGGAAAGGTGAAAGCTTACTTTTTTGTAATCAGATTAATAGGATATCAGTTTCCTAGGTCTGCAGCAGTGGTCCAGTCTACTGCATTTCTTAAGAAAAATAATCAAAACAGATTAATAAATGACAAAGCTACAGCTGCCCAGTTAAAATCTGGAAGAAGCAGCTGAGACCTTTGTTATGAAAGAGGATAAACCTGAGGAAGAGCCCAACTAAAGGGAAAAATGCCCCAAGGAGCAAACATCAGAGAGATTGTGCTGGATGTGGAGAGAAAAATAAGACTGATTTACAGGGAAAGAAACAATGGGGTTGCCAGAACAAGGGCAGATCTCAGGTTGTCTGGATAACCTGCAGCGATGCAGCAGATCGGTTCCTGCACAGAGAACAAGCTTAAGTAAATCTTTCACTAGTCTTAAATCAGACCCACTACAAAGATTCACACCTGACATTTAAGTTCGTCTGTTTGCAGTTTCTAATGGTGAAGGTACCAGCTGGATCCAGTTCTCATTCCGGCTAATAGCTGGGACATGGAGTGGCTTAAGCCAGATCTCAAAAGCCAGTAAAATAAAAATAGGCTTTATATGTGTTGCTTTTATAAAGACAACAGAGATCTTTTCATAGGAAATAACAAAAGCAAAATCTAGTCCTGTTTACCAGATGGGAAAGACTGAGGGGGAGTTTGTGGCTGGCAGATACAGAGTAGCCATTTTACAGCTGTAAAAAAATTGGAATTCACGTTGCTATTTTCCCATATTTAAAGGGTCACATGCCAGAAATTTATAGTAAGAACAAGTCTGTTTTGCACATATCACTATTGCTCCTGAGCAGAGAAATTGTGTGTTTCTGTACACATATTGTTCAAAATTCACTGCAGCTAAATTTGAAAGTCTTATAAAAGGGACTGTCTTCCAGAGCAAAATTATAAACTTCTTTTCTCATCCTCCATAAGGTGGATAAGGTAGGAAAAAAGCAGAAAATTCATTTAGAATCCTCTGGGCTGAGCTATGGTGCAATACAAGACAAAGGTGTTATATATAAGGAATTTCTAGAGCAGATTGCCTTTTCATTTAAGTAACAAAAATTAAGAAGTAAAACAGTTATACTTTTCCAGTCATAAAGATTACAATACACATTATTTATTTTTTTCAAATGCCTGCTCTCATGAGGAAATGTGTTCACATGCTTGCCTTGACAAACCCATAAATTCTAGATGATTTTTTATTTAAAACCATGTCAGGATTGTGATTAAAAAGAACTGATACTTGGTATTTGTCTATTTTCTTTCACAGTAATGGACTTAAGGGGGGGGGGATAGGAAAATACATTATTTGCATCTGTGTAAATTGAAATAAAGATAATAATACCTGGATTAAATCTAGTGATAATAGTAAACCACAATGTACTTTACAGTTAAGATATTATTCTCTAGATGTACACAGGCTTTAGGTAAAAATCTGAACAGCAATTCAGATCTCTATGTATTGCTGACAACTGTGTCACTTCCATGGCACTTCCCACTATAGGAGATTGTTTACAGATGCTCATAAGCAGTTCAACCAGTTAGGCTGAAGTGCTTTTGTAAGGCATTCTTTCTACCTCCTTTCCTTCCAATTTTATTGATAAAGGAAAACCATACAGTTTTGCTTTCGCTAGAAGTTCCTATTATTGTTCAGCTGACAAACTCCGACAACTTTGTCCTTTGGACCACGCACAGCTACAGTTGAAGTTGGTGAGAGATGTGTTGTGCCTTAAAACTTTGAATTATACTGTAATTTTCAATATAAAACAAAATAAGAAGGTGAAGTTCCTTCAGTATGAAAAATGTAAATGATTGATTGATTCTGAAAATATCATTTGTCCACAGACACTTGGGAAAAAAACCAAAACAAAGAATGTGTACTGGACAACATGGTGAAGGAAGAATAATCAAGGTGACATGGCTGTCATGGCACAGAGTACATTTAGGATTAACCTTAAATAACTTCATAATTCAAATATATCTTTATCTTAAAAAAAAAACCCAAACACAAACGTAATCCTGTTTGGTTTATTGCAATAACTTACAGCAATGTGGTGGGGGTTAGTAACAAGCTAATGTGAGCTGTCTTATTATCCACTTGTTCTGTTGTAACTTTTCATTCTGGACATCTAAAGGAATGCCTTAGAAGTACTGAGGATGGGATATGGCATTTTATAAGAATACCTTGTGTCCCTGTACACCTTCAAAGAAAGGGCAAGGAAATGTCTTTTTCTTTCTTTTTCCTTTTCTCAGTTTCCTTTGCAGCACTGTATTAGAGACAAAACAGGCACACAGCTAAATAGGCAGATACTAGGAGAGGAGAAATGGGAATGGTAATCTCCAGTGTAAGAGTAGATGAGGTGTGTCATTGACAAGAAGCTGGGGCATTTTGATGGTGTTATCTGTGTAACCTTGATCAGCAGCAGCTGGGTAAGTTCACTTCCTTGTGTCCTAAGGAGGCAAATGGTCTTCATTTTGAAAGATGACCATGAACTATTAACATCCACTTACCAAAACTCCCTTGTTCACTCCATAGTTTATTGCTTGTGTAATGCTTTCTGCCAAGTCATTGAAAGCTGAGATTCTGGCACATGCTTCACTGAAGAGTTAAATGGAGAATAGAAGGAGAAAGGGGAAATTTCATAATATGGACTATATAGTCTTCATGCACCATTACATTGCATCCCAAGCACAGGACATATGGTACATATATCTTCTATGAGAGGCGGTGCTGATAGCCTCTTATGCCTTTGCTCACTGTGGAGTGACGGTATGCTACCCTATTCTAACTGAAGTATTTAGACTAAATCAAACCTTTGCATATCTTTAAAAGTTATGCCTAGCCAGAAAAAAGGGCATTTATCAAGCTGCTTACACCTTCTGCATCAGAGTGAACACAAACCCTTTGAGGCCATTACTATGTGTCTTTGGACATGGGTGATAATCTTGAAGTTCTATCACAATAAATACAAAGCAGGGACAGAAGTCTTCACTAGTAAAGTGCTTAAACCCTGACAACCTTATAAGAGGTTGAGCAGAGCAGCTCCTTTGGTTTGACAAAGTTTTCCTCAGGATGAGCACTGAGAAAGCCACATTAAATCTTGGTTCTTCCTGTCCACTTCCATGTGTTTCCTCTAGCAACAGATCACCCTTAACTTACCATCTTGCACCTCATCTGGAAGTCAGATTTGGGCCCTCTGCCAAAGCTGGGCCCTTGACTTTACTATGTTTTTCAGTGAAACTTCTGTTTCATGAAGTAAACTCAGTGTGTAGAATAAAATCATTCTGAAGTTTAGACTCCAATTTTGCCTTCCCAGGTGTGAAGAAAATTTGATGAGTTAGAAAGCAGCTGAGCTGCCTTCGCATGTGTAGAAAGTTAGTACAAAGGCAGGTCACGAATCCTGCTGTTGTTTTTCACAAACACATAGTAAATGAGTTTCCAAAACTAATGGCGCAATTGTGCAATGGTTGACACGTAGCTCACAAACTAGAAGTCAGCCACCTGACTTTTGAAGCTTTCGAAACCATCCAGCTATCATGCTGAGTATTGATCTTTGTGCATTGTAGGGAGGTTTCTAGCATAGAAACATAACACAAAACATTACTTTAATTATTTGCCCTAAGCTCCACTAACGTTTTGCTTTGTTGTTAAATTTCAAGGGTTGATATACTGGTCATTCAATTAAGATGAATTACTAAGCATTTTCCTTTCCAGTTCATTCCAGTTTTACCAGTGTTTGAGGATACAAACCAGAGTGAACACTAATATGATATACTTCTCAGGCCACAAACATGAAACAATATTACTATCTTCATTCCTCTAGAAAAGAATGGAAACTAAATGTTGTACTATGTTTTTCATGTTTTGTGTTCTTTTGCTGGTAGCTGAAGGACCTTTTATGTCTTACACTTTTGCACTGACTCTGGCTACTAGCTCCTATTATCTTGAAGGAGTTCTGAGTTGCTCTTGCATATTGGCAAAAAAACAGTGAGTCTTCAATGATGACAAACAATTCTTTGCACCACTGCCTGTAAGTAAGTCTTCAAGAGGATGTGGATGGAAACTAGAACTAAGCTAAAGGGGAATTGTCACAAATTTTTAGTGCTAGTAGAAGAACAAGTAGTCACTGCCTCCCTCTGGCCTCTCATTCTTGCCCTTGGAATGGCCCTCTAGGCTGGTTTGGCACAAAATCTTGTGTTAGCTGCTATGTGGTGGGCTGAAATGGGGAAGAAGGAAGGTGTCAAAGGGCCAAAAGAAAAATTGCTGGGAAGCTGGTGGTGTCAGTTACCCAGAGTTGTTCATGCAGTTTCACTGTTGGAAGTTTTAGCCACAGCCTCAGAGTTGAGAGTTCAGATTTCTGGCAGATCAGGTTTCAGGTTTTCATCCAAGGAACAATCAGATACATCTGGGTCAGAGCCTGGGAACAGTCCCTGTCTGGTTTTGGTTTAACTTGGCTGTAACTAAAACCCCAGGAGCTGGTTCATAAAACCAAAGAACTAGAAAGGAAACAGACTGGGTTTCAAATGCTGGCTTATCTTAAAGTGATGTTATCTTTAGCATGGTCTTAGTTTTTGTGTTGGATTTTGCGTGTACCCCACTGCCTACAGGGTTTTACAAAAAGTAGAGTTAAACCAGAAGATGCTCTCCTGCTACTTACAGGATGCAAAAAAGTTCCAAAACCACATCAGTTGCACTTGAAATGCTAGTAGAAAAGCCAATCTGTGCTGCAGTATGCACAAGATAGTTTACTGTCACTCTGTATAAACGTGGCTATTTACTTACAAGAATATAATTCAGACTATTCCTTTGGTAAGTACCACAGATTTCCATTAAATAATGGTGAGTTGATGAGCCTGATTTAGTTAGACATTATAATTAACTGTTCCAAAAATGCCTGAGCAAAAGGGTATCATCAAATAATCAATTATCCACTGGCTTTTAACTGAGATAGTTATGTCTATTTTTTGTTGTCAGCCTTTCAGAAGTTTAGGATCCTGTTTCAATGATCAGAAAATTGTATCTGTGTTTATAGAGATATAGATACTTTAAAACAGGAAAAAATAATGGCTGTTCAAATAAATGTCAAAGACTGGCTGATATAATGAATATACTCCATTTACTCTACTATTAAAAGTTAATGGTGTGTGTATATAATAACTTAAAATCTAATGTTTTCAAGTGCTAGCTATAGATTTTCCAGAACAGCTGGATACAACATACATGCTAATTCAGAGAGCAGCTGGATTTTCTTCTGCTGTTGTGAATAGGCGAGATTTAAATGGAAGGCTGCTACCTAGTGCCAAACATTATTTCCAAGTGGTTGTGTTCTCCTGGGATGCTTTGATTGAATTAAGAGGTTTCAGCTAGTTCAGTAAGTGCAATGCAGTGGGCAGCAAAAGGTCCTGTTCACCACACTTTACTGTATGCAAAGTATACATTTGCTCTTTTTTTAAGTCTGCAAGTGAAAATTCCTGAAGTTCTATCAGGATTGTCTGAGCTTTTAAAGTCATATTAGACATTGAAATACATTATAAAGATATCCAAGCACTGGGCTGTCCTTACGTACTACATTGTGTATTTTTCTAATCCAAAACAAGAATGTTTTTTAAAGAGAAACTTTGCTGTATGACAAAAAACAAGAGAAATATATTACTCATACCAACTACAATGAAGAGGAAAAGATCCTGTAAATTTTAAAGACCCTGTAACTTTTAAATTCTTCCATTCTCACCTCCCATCCTTGCTACAGGGCTTCTCTGTCTTTATTCTTACCACATTGATTTATTCCCAGAGGAAATATGACTTTATTATTCCAGTTTTTACAAGTTTGAGTTCCTGTCATTGTTTGGGTTGAAATCTTTACCATCTCTTCTGTTGTGGTTTGAGCCCAGCCAGTAACTCGGAACCACGCAGCCTCTCGCTCACTCCCCCCTCTTCTTCCTCCCCCCGCTCCTGGAGGGACGGGGAGGAGAATCGGAAGAATGTAACTCCCATGGGCTGAGATAAGAGCAGTCCCGTAAATAAGGTATAATACAAAACCACTACTGCTACCACCAATGATAATAATAATTAGTGAAATAACAAGGGGAGAGAATACAATTGCTCACCACCCCCCAACCGATACCCAGCCCGACCCGAGCAGTGGTCTGGGCCTTCCGGGTAACTCCCCCCGGTTTATATACTGGGCATGACGTGCCATGGTATGGAATACCCCTTTGGCTAGTTTGGGTCAGGTGTCCTGTCTCTGTTTCCTTCCGGCTTCCCCTCGTCCCTGGCAGAGCATGAGACTGAGAAAGTCCTTGGTCAGAGTAAACATTACTTAGCAACAACTGAAAACATCGGTGTTATCAGCATTGTTCTCAGGCTGAAAGTTAAAAAACCACAGCACTGCACCAGCTACTAAGAAGGAGAAAAATGACTGCTATAGCTGAACCCAGGAGATCTTCTTTCTTCTCTTTACTCAGTGTGAATATCTGATACATGCAGTAATTCAGTTTAGCCTTATCAGACATGTGGTCCCATGGTAACAGTGGGGAATATCTTCATTATTGATAATATTATGAGTACAGCAGTCTACTTATGGAAGCTATGTCTGCATATCTGTGGAGTTTGTCTAGTGTTATCTGTTCTCTGCTAATTAGAATTTAGCTGACAAAGGCATGGAGCGAAAAGGAGGGAGGGTATTTTTGCTTTGCTTATTATAGTCAGCTCTTGTAATATGTCTATACTGCAGATTGCTGCATGGAAGAGGTGCATCTAAGTTCAGCTTTAAGTTAACCTGCTCAGATAATAAATTTAGCCATTGAAATATGGAACTTTGTGTAAGATTCCCAAAGACAATGAACTGCAAATGCTAAGAAAAGTGAAAAATTTATCTTACGATAATTGGATAGATTCTGTGGGATGTACTGGCTGATTTGCTGTCACACAGTGGTGGTGTTACTCTGTTCCATGCCATCACAGCCTGGAGGCAACTAGTATGAATGTCATATAAACGCAACTGTACTGCTTTCCTATGGTACTAATCTAAAAGAAGCTTGGAAACGGATATAATGCGATGCATTGAAATTTTTGTCACCTTCCTCAAGACTTACCAAGAGTGTTAACAGCTCGGATTCTCCTGGCCATATATCAAGAAGGAACTGAAACTTCTAAGACAAAGTTGAATATATGGCAGCAAATATTCAGTGGTGGCCTGTATGTGTTCCTGCCACATGTTTTGCCTGTAACAGTGTTTGTGAAGGTGGCAAAGTGTTTTGTCAGTCTTGAGTTTTTCAGCTTTTAATTTCTATGACTGCACTTTTGACTATTCTTATGGTACAGGAGAGAGAAATTAGATGTAACGTATCTTCAGCCATGGGTAGGAAGTCCTTTATGTCATTGCTACATGAATGCTAGCTGCACCAGTCTTTTCTATCCCATGGAGTGGAAGATGTTTCACTTGCATATCAGGGTTCTGGCACCACATGATAGGAAAATGGCCATGTCAAAGTTGCAGGTGGAAAGAAGCTTTCAACAGGGCTTCTTGGAGGATGTGCTACCTAGTAGACACTTTTCTTCATATGTTACTCACTGGGGAGCTTCAGTGGTGTGCTGGGATCTTTCTCCAGCTCCATAATTCAAGAAAGCCGTGGAATGAAGAGCAGGCTGTATGATGCACTCTGTTATGTAGGTGGGGTGGTAGCGATGAGCAAGTGTGAGGTAGAATTCAGCTATGAGTTTTGTTTCAATGAGACAATGAATGAGACTTCATAGACCTGAAGTAGAGAACAAAAATAGTTTCCTTCCACCAACAGCTTACAAAGTTGGAGGGTTTTTTTAGATACGCATTATTTCAAAAGAAAATTGGAGAAACCCTCAGTTTTTCACTGAACAGACAGTCCTAGGTTCTGTTACACATTTATTCCATCAGGATACTTAATATTCTCCTGGAAGAACTTTCTACATCTGAAATAAGTAAGAGAAGGTGTGTTTCCACTACTTTGTTTCCACTACTTACTTATCTGAAGTAACAGATAACCTGAAGAAACAGCCACAGAGGCAAAACAAGGGATTCACATCTGAAAACTGAAATGAAGTTTGGGAGGTACACCTTAAAGACAAACTCTGAGCCACAAGGGTAAAAAGGTCTCTTTCAAACAATAAACCAGTAAAGCAAAACAAAAAAACAAGCTGGAAGAAGACTCAAGAAAAGAAACAGCACTAATTTGCAGAAATGTTCCCACTATCAGGCTCAGACTGCACAGTGAAGCTGTTTCTTATTCCATTACCCGGAAGATCTCAACAGGGAATGAGAACAGTTGTTTCTCATCTGTTCCTGGTAAAATTTCAGAATGCTTGGGCCCCTTGGTGGGATGATTCCTGGAGCTAATGTTTATAATTTTTCCTTCTATATTTTTTTTTTTTTTTTTTAGACAAAATGTTTTCAACATCTCTCAGGCTAGAATGGACTTGTGCTCAGCGTGAATGCTATTCTCTGTCCCTTACATCAGTGAGAGCAGGAGCAGAGTTTGTTTTAGAACCAGTGGAAATATTGGCAGGGACTTCAGAATTTGTGCATAGCTTTGCATCCTACATTCAAATAATAGCATGCAGCAGAAATAGTTACTGTACTGGATATCTAGTGATTTCTTTTCTAAAAGGGCAAACATCACTTACAAAATTAGCAGTCGGGATATAGAAACTAAGGCAAATGAAGAGCATGCTGACATTTTGACTTTTCTCTCATCCATTTAGTTCGTTCATTAGATTAAAATGGGTGTATCCTATGCAATCTATTTTGTGCCACTGAAGTAGGTGGGCACTTGGTGAAGTTCATTTTTCCCTTTTTTCTACTTCTATACTTCAGAGGTAATTCATCTGTCTTTCATTGGTTAGAAGAAAAAGATGAAAACCTTGCAGTTCAGCTGTACAGTTTGACAGTTCTTTTATCTGCTTTGCACGCGTCCCTTCTAGTAAGGATTTAATAAGGGATTTTACTGTAAAAATCAGGAAAAAAAAAGGTGGGAAAAGCAAAAAGAGCAAAATAAATTAATTCAGCTTCTAGACTAAAATCAGCTGTGGTGGTGAGTATTTCTTATGGTTCAGCTGCAGTCACTGAATGTAACATTACTAGAAAAAAGATTGATAGGTTCTGTAAACACTTTTGGAACTATAAATAATACTAGTGATTACCTTGTATTAATTACCATTACATAGTGGTTAATTGTTGTAAAGGGCTTGAGAGATAATGTTAAGACACTTCAATGGTCTAGAGAACACAGCTTAGTTAAGCCCTCCTTCCCCAAGGATGTTAGCTGACTGTGGCTGTCAGCTCCAGGTATGCTGGAAAGACCCACAAGTGAATACAGATATGGCATTTGTGAGCCTGAGGCCAAGCAACAGCTGCACGTTCAGCAGAGGTCTTTGTTAGCCTATATGGATGACCAGGCCTTTTTCTGATGTAATACAGTGCATTACTATGTCTCAGATTCCTTTTGCCTGAATCTTGAGGAAACAAATTCCTTATTAGGCAAGGAGTTATCGCGCAGACAGATCCCTGTGTTCTATTGTAAAAATGGTTGCCAAAGCCTTTGGAAGAAATGTGAAAAGAAACAGCTGATATTTCAAAACTTAATTGCAAATCTTGCAGCCCTGAAAAGTTGCAAATATACAAATCTTATTACACATCTCCAGAGTGACTACATTAAGGTGATTCATGAAGGTACAGAAAATTCTTCCCTGTCAGCTGGGGCCGAGAAGGATAAATTACCTGGGAACAGCCTATTATGCTTGTTCTTAGTACTTTTAACATTACAGTTGACATTTATTTCTAAGACATTATAATGTAAAAGGGAGGATAACAGTCCCTGGTACAATAGAGCTGTGAACGCCTCCATTCAATAATCATTTGCATGTCTCTCCCCTCTTTAATCCAAGGGTTTAGATTCCCTTTACAAATATTTACCAATTAAGCAGCTCAACAGACTGTACTGTGGGAACATATAGTTTATATTTTATGTTTGGGCAAAGTAAGAATACAGGGAGGTTAAATGATTTACCCACAGCTGTATCAGAGGTCAAAGGAAAATGAAGTGTCAGGACCCAGGAATCCTGCGCTATATAGGCTTCAGTCAGTCCATTTTTTACATGTATATTTCTCTTTGAGTGATATACTCATCAAAATATCAAAGTAATTTTTCTGGTCAAATCTCAGGTACTCTGAGATTTTTCAAAGAGATGGGAATTCAGTGATCCTCTAGTCTGACCTCTTGTGGAAAACAGAGGATTTCCGTGACTTAATTCTTGCTTCAAGTCCAGCGGCTGTAATGGACTAGAGTATTTCAGAAGGAAAACAAAAATAACAATAAAAAAGCAAAACAACCCCCTCAAAATACATCCTCCTTTGAAGATTCTATCAATGGAGAATCCACCATACCCTTGACAGAGTTGTGGCAATGTTTAGGACCCTTACTGTTAAAGTGTTTGCCTTATTTCAGTTAACTTCAATTTCTGACCAAAAGCTGCTGCTTTAGCAATAATGTTTATTTCACGGGATTTAAGTTCCTGAATGTTTTAAGGGACATGGGCCTAACTCTCAAGGCCTGAATGTGTTTGGTTTTTCCAAAAAGTGTGTGAAAGTGTTTATTCTTGTGTCTTATTTTCATTATCTTTACAGATGTTCAATCTCATTAAATCATATCGAATTCTAACACAGATCTGTTTATAAAAAAGTCTGCAGTTATGCAGGATGGAAGAGAAGATTTCCTTTGAAATTTGCCTGTTTAATTGTTTATTGTCTTGTTCATGAATGTTGAGACAAAGATCACAGAAGGTGTTAATTCCCCTTTTCATAGTTAGTCATTATTTTTTTATATTTTGCCACATCCTTTTAAAGTTCTCTCATCTCGGGTAAATGACCTCAGTCTCCGGATTCAGTGTCTCTTCAGTGTAGACAGTGTACCTGTCTATTCTGATTATTTCTCTTGAAATGTGTTCTTGTTTGTGGCTTGTTACTTTTTTTCCATGGGAGGCTCGACTAAGATTCAGTGAACAATTGAAAAAAAAAAAAAAAAAAAAAAAGCATTGATGATTGTAAATTAATCCATCCTGCAATGTTTTGTGTTTCCTTCTGAGAACATTAGAATGCAAATATTTGAGGAACAGAGATGCAAAGAGGGTTGATTCAGCAAGATTTCAGTAGCAAGCCTTGGGATTTAGAGTAGGTAAGATAGTAAGCTATGTAAGCAATACAATTTGATTTCTGCTTCCTTTATGGGACAGTGTATGTAGCTCTTCAGAAACGTGAACTAGAAATAATATCGGTGAACAAGTTAGGGTGTAGTTAAATGTTGGTAATTACACACATCTGACGTCTATACAAAGTGAACTACATGTTATAGTGAAACTTGTGTGTTCAGTGGTACTACTTAATCTGATTCAAATGCAGATTTAAAGCCCAGGAGTCCCTTGTTGATACAGTTCTGTGTAGGAAACACATTTGCGACATTGGTCTGTTTGATTATGGGTATAAAATAGCCAAAAGACATAAAAGAAATACTAAGTTACGGTTAATTTTCTGACTGCTAGTCCATGCCTACTTGCTTCGGTTGTGTCCTGAGCATTGCCTCTGAGGTAGCAAAATACAGAGAATACAGAGCACACATACGGAAGGAAGGACTGGCATAGGGTATATGCTCTTAGTGGATCCTCTAATGTCCGTAATAAGAGTCTGTTTCATTTTTATTATTCTTTTGCATTTGTAATAATCATAACCACCTGGGCATCTGTTATAGAAGACAACCTATCCTTTTCTATGCCACTATCAGGAATGGGGATCAGCACTTAACTTTCTCATTTGAGCATTTCAAAACTACTTAAGGGGATTAATTTGTTTTTGCAGCACAGCTGTTTCACAAAACTAGACGATTCTCTGGATTTTTTGAGACGATGAAACTACTTGCTTAGATAGCATGCTGTTGACAGAGGCAATGGCACAGCACAAAAAATAAGACTGAAAGGATGGAGAACGTGGTAGGAGTAGTGGGCAATCGGTGAGACTAGAAACATCAGAGAGTGATAGGACATGTGGATGAAGCAATGGGATGTAGAAACTGGAATGGGACAAGATAAATATAACCTTCGAGGAAATTTTCTTCTTCACCATAACACTCTTTTTATTTTTTTTCCTGTAGCATTGGACAAATCATTGAGCTTTTATGTCACTGTGTCCTCATTTATCAAATGGACAAAATGAGCAAGCGAATGCCTGTAATTCCCACTGTAAGGAAGGTGATTGTGTGTGCTCTGGAGGAGACACTGTGATCAAGAAGGTATGGGTGGAGGTCGTGGGGAACGTCCCCTTGGCAGGCAGCCTCTGTCACTCACTATGGTGTCTGCAGTACTAAATGCAGCAGAGGTACGTGGTGCTAATGGCCTTTTCAAGGTGCCTCCTGGAGGCTTCAGCAAATATTATGGGTCAGGATGGCCTGAAGCATTTCAAGACCACTTTCTGCTGATGGATTTTTATTTCAGCTCATATCTTCTGGTGAAATGCAGAGTGGGAAAGTCAACCACACTCTCCTAAGCAGCCCAGTAACAGCTTTTCTGGTGCTGGATCATTTGGTGCATCATCCTATTTTTCTTGTATGCCTGTCCCTCCCTAGTGAGGGATCACCCTCTGGGGACCATGCTGCAGCTCTAGGCACAGCAGGTGACAGAGCCTGCACCAGCAGCACACACCCAGAGCTTCAGCCTCCTGCAGCACCTCGTGGCCACCTCTGCTCCCACAGGAGCCACCTCATAGCAGATGGCGGTTGTGCTGAGGCTCCTACTAGGCCCTGAGCCTGCCCCAGCAAGGTGGGAGCCGCATCGCAGGTGTCATGGGCTTTTCTGGGGCAGCAGTGGAAGGCTTTCCCAAGGCAGTGGTTTTGGATCCCCTACATCCCTAGCAGAGCATGGCAGGGTGCTCAGGAATGGCCTGAGCAATGGGCTGGTTGCTGAGCTGGGGGTGCCCTGGCTGCCATCAGACAGGATGCAGAAGTAGGGGTGCACTGTCTCAAAGAGCAACCTTCCCAGACAGAGGTGAGTTCAATGCCCAGTCTCACACTTTCTCACAAAGTGCTGTAGGCAGAGTCTAGTTTTGGCTCTGGACAATGTGTTTTGATGGTGGATGGAGCTGCTCAGGTTTGGCAAGTCTGATGGTGCCTAGTCTGTCGTGGCCTTTGGTTGTGAAGGGCACTCCAAGATCCCTTTGGCGGTGAAAATGCTGCCTTGATTGCTGGCAGAGTGGTAAGTGTCTGGGGAAATTTTTTAAACAGATTAGGTGAGGATTGTGTGGATTATAAATTTGCATCCAGACCTCCAAACCATGCTTGAATAGGACCTGGAAGACTGCATCATTCTGTGCTGTGACCTCTCCTGCTGTTCCTATAAAACCAACATGCTGTGGGGCTTGACCTCGGTGCACAGCAGGTCCCCTCAAGAGATGATTACAGTCTCATTCTGGAAACAGAATGGGTGACTATTTTGAAGCAAACTTCCTGAGAGGTGGAAGCTTTTTCACAGCTTAATAAGCATATTGAGAGGCTTATTAAAATAATAACAGCACATTTGTTAATAATTAATCACTGGCGTTGACAGAGAGAAACTTTCAGCCAAAGATGCTGAAGTTCTTTCCAAATTTCACTGACCAAAATTGCAAACAGGTAAGAATTGCCTAATCCATCATCACGTATTGTCACCACTGACAGCTATTTAATTGCTCACAGCAGAACAACCTCTCAGTAGCTATCAGGTTGGTGCAGAAAGCAAAGAATATACTGTATGTCCACGAAAAAGTGGAAAGAAAAGAGTGGGTGAAGAAGTGCAGGTTTCACTCCAAGATGGGCTTGGTCATGTAACAGTATCCCCAGTTTTTAGTGGGATCATTCATGAATCTCAGCTTACAAGCTGCGATTTTGTGGCACTTCAGATGGTCCCCATTAGCACAGTGGTGCAGAAAGTTGTGATGTGTTCACAATTATCATTGTTGTTGTTTCCTGCTGAAGGCTGGTATTCAAGACAATCCTGAGACTCATGGACTCTTTCTTGTGTTTAAATGCATTGAAAACTATGATAAGCCCTGCTCCAGATCTCCCAGTAAAGCCTTGACCCATACCAAGTACCTAATTTTAGCCCACCTCTCTGATTTTATTGCCAATCTCTGGTAGCCTAAATTGTCTTATAATGATCTCTATTGCATATGGAAGAGGATCAGATGCCTAATTTGTGTGCCTCAGTCAAATGCCTATAAGGCCATGGATGGGAATCCAGCCCAAAATGCTTGTGAGTTCTTGACTGCATCTGTCTGACTTAGTGATGTTACACCTGTCTGTATCTGAATATATCTGCCACCTCTCCATACTAAATGAAGGAAATTTATCCTCATTATGAAATTGCTCTTGAGAGTCCATTGCTAATGAATCTGCTTCTTATTTATTTTTGAAGCTGTATATAAACAACTAGCATTATTAGTACACAATTACCAGAGAGTAATCAGAATTACTGTAAACATAGCCTACAAAACATACTGCAAATTAATATTCATGCATTCCTCTAATCTATCATTTGGAGCAAATACATGTTTCCAATCTAGACTTCATCACAGCAGTGTAACATTATTGGGGAAAATGGAATGTTTTTACTTTAGAGGAATTAAAGGGAAAAATCTGGTGACTATTTTCCCAGTTCTGGGAAAGAGGACTACTGTGGCTGCTGATGCACAATTGAGCATTGTGTTGGCGATAGGAAGGAAAAGATAATCTACACTTAGATGTACCTTTATGCAGACATATTGCAGCATTCAATCAAATGCGTGCACGTGAATCCAACAATGTAGTTTGACAGCCTGGCACCTGTATTTGCAGGAAGCCTAAGGTTAAGGATAGCTAAAGCAATGTGCTTGAATTCTGTTGTTAATAAATAACCACAGGTGTTTTTTTGCTGAACTAGTAAAACTAGTGGATTGGAAATTGATGTTCTGTAGCTTACTCATAATAAAAAGCATGTTGTTTGTTCTGCTTAAACTCTGCTTTTATACATTCTTCACATAACTGGGAATTGGCCAGTAGTTTAAATTAAATGGGAATTATTACAGACCAGTAATGTATTTTCTATTTCATTAATATTAATGCTTCATTTTTATGTGTTTAAGGGTGATTTTTATTTACTCATTTTTAAATGGTCGGAAGAATAGCTACAGTTAATAGTAGCTGTAAAGGTGGAACTCCTTCAGAACTGAGCAGTAGAAAATTGAAAATTTAGAATTCATATTGAGATGGCTCAAACTAGGAGTCACTTTTGAAAATGTAAGTTATACATAGTCATATAGAAAGAGTGGCAAAGCTGATTTTTGTCCCTTTATTACCTTTTTTGAGGGCTTAGGAAAAATAAGAGGAGAAAACAGTGGAAAATTGTGATCATTCTTCTGCTTTCTAAAATAACTTTGCTAGAAGTGTCATAATTGTGTGCCTATTTCTGCAGAGGTCCAAGTAGTTAAGGTCTGTAGAAGTGAAGGCCATAGTGAACCACAAATTATTGTTTAGCCTAAATATTTCAAGACCAAAAATCTTGTTTCCACAAGACTTCAATAGTAAGGAGTAGCTTGCTAGTGAGGACTGAGCACACAGTTTTGTGGTGATATGACCGCAAGATATGCTAATGCAAGTGACCTTCAATTTGTTTGATTATCTAAGCCACAGAAACCATGATGAACCGTGTTCATGAACTTCCTAGTTACTGAAAGTTGCATTGAAGACAGAGATGTCTGTTGTCTTGTGATCTGGGAATGTATCTGAAAGAATGATAGGCACTAGGTTTTACAGAAATTCCAACAAAATTAAATAGAATCATAGTAAAGTCTGTCTTTCTTCCTGCCCTTCCTGTCTTTCTTCCATTTTTGATAATTTGAGCCTGTCCATCAAACTACACCCAACTATCACTCAACAAATGAGGCAGACCGTTCTCATTGAATGATGTGTCTTTACATAGAGAAGACCCATAGTTAGAAACATTATAATAGAATTGAGGTTCAAAGAAGAAAAGAATAGAGATTAAGAAGTAAAGACATACATTTTCAAAAAAATGTAATATTTTAACTGATAATGCTCCAGTGAAGCAGAATAATGCTGAAAACAAGATAGTAAGAAGGAGAAGGCATTTTCAGGTACCAGGAGTTGTAGAACGGGTATGTTCTTGCTGCAGGAATTGTGAGGAGACAGGAAGAAAGCGGGTTTGACCTTAAACCTATTTTGATTACCCAGGTCACAGAAACCATCATGGACCACATTTCTGAAATGTACAGTGAAAGGATGATTGCCTTTAACAGGGAATCTGAGACATCAAGGAGAAGGAGGGCAGAACATTGGTTTATAACACTTATATAAAGAAGTGATGTGTGACTTCTCATATGCTTGTGTTTCTTTATGCACATCCTTTGGGGATACTTTATGCTTGATGACTGCTGCTATAGAATCTTACCCTTTGTATTTCTAAAGATGTGTTCACAAAGGTTTTATAGTGTATGCGTCAGAGGTGGTTTAAATGTGAATTCTTAAATACAGATTCTGCAGGAAAGCTAAAAAAAAATTGATTAAGAGTGATGGAATACAACAGCCAGCTGACAAAGTTTAATGAGAAATGATTCTGTGTGAAACACAGCTTGGTAGCAAGAAAGGATACAGAAAAGACAGGGGAAAAAATATAACAGGGCATTAGTTCTAGAAAGTTTGCTGTGGTGAAAGAATTGAGGAGAGTGGGTATCTTATCTTTAGAAAGTCCTTAAAATCTGTCATGGAAACTCTGCTCTGTACTAACAATGAAGGATTTCTAGGACATAGATGACAAATTGTATATTAACTTCTTGCTGGGCTGAGGACTTATTTTAATACTTATTTCCTGTCTGCATTGGAGAAAAAAAAAAAAACCAAACCAAAACGGAGTCAATCCGTTCTAGGTATTTGATGAAGGACAAAAATGAAAATTGGAAGATTTACTTTCGTATCCCTTATGGGAAGATGATGGTAGTGCTGACGGAAAGCATCTACAGCTATATAGAGAGGAAGATCAAGAGGAGGACTAAAAACCTAGGGGTAGCAGTTAGATATATAGGGTAACATTGAGCAAAGAAATCAAAGGACAAGGTCTAACTTATTCCTGATTGTTCCTTTATTCTTGCTACATTTTTGTTCCATGTATTTCTTTCACTACATAAAGAGGGATGTGAATATTATTTTTTTTCAGATTTAAAAAAGCATTGATAGTGTATCATCTGCACTCAAAAATCACAAAAATTTGGAATCCCTAATAAAACTATTAGGAAAACACAGCTATGTATCTGATAGCTCTGACACTGGACAAAGGCAGGGCACTGGTTTTTTTCCTACTCAGTGAGGCTATTAGAGAAGTTGACCAGTTGTTGCAAAAACGTCTTATATATGCTGATGATTTAATTGCAGAAGACGTAGTGCAATAGATGACTGAGATTGGAAGGAAACAGAAAACAAATGGGATTTAATGTGATCAAGAAAAATTGTTCATGGTTATATGCCAGCATAAATATTCTGGGTGAGTACACCCAGCAATTGATGATCATGAGTATCAGAAGATCACTACTTAGAAAGGAGTGACAATGAGGAAGGGATAAGGATTTGAGCACACAATGCAAATACCTTTAAAGTGCAAAGAGTAAAAGTAGTTTAATTATCCCATATTCAGATGATAGGTTTGGAGGTTAGGAATGTGGGAGACAAACAAGCTACATCTCTCAGTAAAGACCATTCTGATGGTGTTTGACTTGTCACCAAACAGTCAGAAGATGAAGGAATAATAATGATCTGTGAGGAAATTATTGATGAAGGGGGAAAATATTCTATTATTACAATGAGGTGAAAGCGAATTATGATTATGCCCCAAGATCTATATAGTTTCAAGAACCTGGATGAAAAGGATTAGTATCACATTAAAATGAGGTACTTGCAGAAGGGATCTCTGCCTTGTGACAAAGGACATCAACCACTGGCTCTAAGGAAATAATGGGAGAAAGAAGCTTTTGTGGAGAATATGAAACTTCACATGAGGAATATCAGAGCCTCAATTAGAATTATACTGTAATGGATAGTTCTGTGCTGTGAAGGTGATCAAATGTGATTCAAAGAGAAGTTTTCTTCCCAATTTTCTATGATTGTGTGACAGAGCTTTGATTCTTGATTCGTAGTCTTTCATTTGTTACAATCACTTTTGGAACAGATGGGATTTTAATATTTCTGTCCCTTGTTCACTGGTTGCGTAAAAGTAACAGCAGAAGATGGCAGCAAAGATTGCTGATTCCATCTCATTTCTTTGTACGTGCAGCAGAATGTGGATGTTCAGTGAAAGAACACAGGGTGAACTTTCCTTTAAAAACATACCAATTTAGTTCTAGGAAGATAAATTCATTGAGTCTAAGAACATATTAATCAGTTCATTTTTTATGGAAATGATGTGGGAGTTATGGAAAAAACCCTCATATTCCTTATCCCTTCCATATGTCTTAATGGCAACACTTGCAAGTAGATAAGCTGGTCCTTGCAAAAGATTGTGGACACATACCCTTCACATAGCCCTTCTGCCTTAGCAATAGCTCATCAGAGGCAGGCACCCTACATTCCATATAAAAATAAAATAGATTGAAAACTATGAAGAAGGTCTGAAAAACTTTTTATATATAGTTGCGTGAAGTTCAACAGGTGACTCAAATCACAAATAATAATGCCCAAAGAGTATCTTTGCCAGACTAGTGTTTCCTCTAATAGCAAGCCATTGTAAAGATCTGCCTATAGGTTAACTCGACCCTCTGATTGCAGGCAGTGCATGTGAGTGCGAGCTTAGACACATCAGATTGTAGAGAGTGCAATGTATTTTATTAGACCAACTGATATAGCTAGAAAACAAAAGCTTTTAGACACTCAACCTCCTTTTCATGTCACGGAGAGGCATGTACCCATGCCAATTTGTGCATAGACTATGGCTCTGCTTTACAGCTAATCCTACCTCAGGGAGAGCCACTGCATCATTTCTCAGAGACAGGGGAATATGAGGGTGGATATATTTGTAGAGGATGGAGCTGAAGTAGAAGCAGTTTTTGCCACAGTGCCACTGCTGCCATGCTGCCCAAAGTGTATTCGTAGCAGCTGTCTCTGCTTCTACTCTGGCTGCTACACACTAATATTTTTGTACTTCTGCCTGTGTCTAAGGAAGCTTGCTTGAAATTCGTCTGTGCTTCTGCTACTTTTCTAGTGGCTACAGGAGAGCCAAGATGCTCTTAGGTTTTTTTCATGCAGCATGTCTGCTTCAGTGCTGAATATTAACAGTTTATAGAACTGTATAACTGAGGCTGACAGACAACCTAATTGCTTGAATGAAGACAGAAGTATGACTCAGGTTTGCAAATTCAAGCCCTCATTAGCCTTCAGAGCAGTTCAAATTAAAGGAGAAAGAAAATCAGTGGGTAAATAATAGTGCTTCCCAGAAGTGGAATTTTCTAGAGCATCCTTGAATTCTGACAGGAATTTTCTGTGCTGTGTGTTGAAGAACTTTTGCTGTCTCCCTTCCCAGTTCTTACTGCCAGTTGTCAAACAGGAGACCTGCAGTTAGGAACATGTAAAGTGTCTAAAACTTCTAGTTCCACAGTATTATATTTTCTGTCTCTTACATATGTATCTATTTTCCTCTCTGGTGACTGTAACTCAGTTGTTTTACTCTGGTAATTTCCTTATAATTCTACTAAAGATCAAAGTTTTTCTGACCACTGTGTCAAACAGAATTAGTTTCTGAAGCAGTAAACTTAGGCGTAGGCATCATATCTTACTCCAATATTACTTTTTTTAGGTTGAGGTGAAAGCAATTACTCCTCTTAATAAACTTCTTTTTTTACTTCGTGTTATCGTGGTTAGACTAATCAAGAAAGGGCATGAAAAAAAAGAATCAAATGTACCCAAGAACACCTGGGAGCTCTGGGCTGAGGCCTGGTATTGGGATCTGACAGACAGTTTGGCACCTCTCTGTAAGACAAATAGTCATTTCGGTTTGAGCCTGGTAAGACTTCACTGATGTACTTACAGCTTCAGATGGTGGAATTACAGATTCTCACAGAAGGATGGAATGTTATGAAGCAAAGTATTCGAAAAAAGAAGAAGATCTATTTTGGATCTGTGATTTCCACAGCCATTTCTGTTAAATGGCACTAACATTAGAAGACTGCTTTCCTCCTACTTCTGCAGTTCTTTTTAAGAGTGGACAATTAATATCTTATCTACCAAAATTCCTCCAGTGGACAGTAGGGAATATCCATGTGTTATGTTCCTGTTTAGACACACAGATCAGTTCTTTAGTGTGGTGTCTCATAACTAGAGACTGATGATAAAGCCTGCAGAATTACCAGATGTCACCAATGATTTAAGTTAATTTGCACACAGCCTATTGATTTCAAACTATAGTTTGTTGGAAGGGTTTGTCTGTCACTTGAGCAAAGAACTTCAATCAGGTTGCATTTTATTGCCCCAGATGGATCAAAAACCAGTTACTGAAGATGTCTTCTAGCTCTAAAGACAAATCCTAGTAGTTCCATCAATAAATTGTGCTTCAGCTTTCAGGTTTTAATGATCAGTGTCAGTTCTAACAAAGATGCACAAATTTTTACCAAAAGAGAATTCTTTCCCTTTTTCCATTCAGTACCTCAGCTTGTTGCTATCACAGAACTGACATCTGTGCCTGTGGGATTTAGTAGTGCTGCCTACCAAGAAAATTTTCCTTCTTATTCTAATTCTGAATTTCAAGCTTTTTAGGCCTGGAAGCAATGCTTTTCATGCTTTTCCTGAAGAAGTGGGTTAGTGATACCCTTCTGAATTCTGGCTGCTCTTCAGTAGACTGAAGATGTTTTTAAAAGCTTTGATCTAGCATCCTTTCAAATTTAGCTGAGTCAGGATTCTTCCAGTATTTGACTGAATTAATCTCTCACTTTCCTAGGTTTCTTTTGGCCACTCCGTTCTGATAACACGAATTAGATGATGTAGTAAAAAAGCCACTTCATAAACATCATCTGTGCTAGCTATTAGTGCATGCTGTTGTTATCCCTATTTTACAGATGTAGAGAGAGACTTCTGCTTAGACAGCTTACCTACTCTGACTCTATCTCAAGTCACCAGTGGTAGAACTGGAATCCAAGAACTTCTGGCACTTTCCTATTCATCCTTAGTTGTCTTGGACATCTCAGCCTTATTGAAGATGCTGGTCTGTTCCACTTTAAAAGTCTCATTCCATTTTTAAAATCTTAAGGATAGATGGCTCTTATGGGCACAGGAGGTTCACATTCTATTCTGCCATTAGCAGTGATATGAATGCTAGAAGAGTGTTTCTTTTTTATGAGTTATTTAAGTACTTCAGGTTTTAGTTTCTTTAAACTTTATAGGAATATTTATGGAAGGAATTAATTTGACAGTAGAGAAATCTGGACAGAGAGGAGCAGCAGCAGCACGAGGCATTCCTTGACTGCCTTGCTCTGAACAAAAATACATCTGTTCAAAAATTCTGTGGTGCTTTCTCTAAGACGCAAGTTACCAAATTACAAAGACCTATCATACTCTACCTTAGAGACTGCTGAATTCAATGATGCAGGAGTACCACAGAATCATAGACTGGGTGAGGTTAGAATGAACTCCAGAGGTAATCTGGTCCAACCTGCCTGCTCAAGCAAGGTCACCTATAGCAGGCTACCCAGGACCATGTCCAAACAGCTTTTGGATATTTCCAAGAATGGAGACTCCACATCTTTTCTAGGCAGCTCATGCCAGTGTTCAGTCATCTTTACTGCAAAAAAGTGTTTCCTGATGTTCGGATGGAACCTCCTGTGTTTCAATTTGTACCCACTGCCTCTGGTCCTGTCACTGGGCATAACTGAAAAAGAGCTTGGCTCACTTTTCTTTGCATCCTCCCTTCAGGTATTTGTATACATTGACCAATGTGATCTCCCTAAGCCTTTTCTTGTCCAGGCTGAATAGACCCAGCTGTCTCAGCCTTTCCTCATAAGAGAAGTACTCCAGTCCCTTAATTGTCTTAGTGGCCCTTTGCTGGACTTTAGTATGTTCATTTCTCCCTTGTACTGGGGAGCTCAGAACTGGACACAGTGCTCCAGGGCTTAGTAGAGGGGAGGGATCACATCTCACAACCTGCTGGCGGTAATTCCAGTGCATCCCAGGATACCATTCACCTGCTTTGCCACAAGGGCACATTGTCGGCCCATTTTCAGTTCTTGTCCATGAGGATGCTCAGGTCCTTTTCCTGAAGGCTGCTTTTCAGCTGGTCAGCCCCCAGTTTATCCTGAAGAATGGGGTTGTTATGCAGGACTTTTCACTTCACCTTGTTGAACTGGGAAAATGGGAAAGTGTGGAAAATGGGAAAGCGTAGACTCTTTTTCTTGCAGTTTAGCTGTAAGACCTCTGTTATGCCAGATACAATATTTGTCCATGCAATAGACATGGAAATATCTCTAGTAGCAAAGCGACTGTGTCCTTTGGACTGAGCAGGATGATGAAGGCCCCATGTATGTATATATTAGTATACAATTAGCATGGAATAGATACTTTGGATGGATAGAATATGAAATATATTCATAGGTAAGAGAGGCATATGGATCTGGAAGAATAGTGGGCTCCTATCCAGACACTGAATCACCTTTTAGGAACATTAGAGCCCTTTGGGACTGGTTCTGGTATACCAAGGCAAGTACTCTGTGGTGGCTGAAGTCAATATAAGTTGCTTCACGTTGTCATTGGTGTACCTGGAAGTCTTAACTACCAAGAGCAAGGAGACTTGTGAGGTTAAAGATACCTTATACAGTCTCTGTATATTGTATTTAGGTCGAAAGGATGTGAAGTGCAAGTGTAGGTGAAAGATTATGTTGTGCAGAGTGTCAAATACAGATATAAAGAAGGAAAGACGGGGAAAAACTTTTTATCAGGGCCTGTTGTGATAGCATAAAGGATAATGGTATTAAACTAAAAGAGGGGAGATTCAGACTGGACGTGAGGAAAAAATTCTTTGCAATGAAGGTGGGAAAATACTGGCACAGGTTGCCCAGAGAGGTGGTGGATGCGCCATCCCTGGAGATATTGAAGGCCAGGCTGGATGTGGTTCTGGGCAACCTGGTCTAGTTGAAGATGTCCCTGCTCATTGCAGGGGCGTTGGACTAGATGACCTTTGAAGGTTCCTTCCAACCCAAACTATTCTATGATTCTATGATAATAGAATTGGGGGTTGGAACTAGATGATCTTAAGGTCCTTTCCAACCCTAACTATTCTATGATTCTATGATTCTCCTTGACCAGGAATTCCCTCACTGAAGACTGCAAACATCTTCTTACTAGTCTCATTCCCTGTCATCAATGTGACACTGTAATATTTTCACTGACTTTATTGTCAGATGTTTAAATTGGCCCAAACTTTCCCTTTGGCACTGCCTTAACTTCTTCAGAGTGAAGTCACACAATATGACCTTGTTTGATAGTTTTGAAACAGTGAAATAATGCTAGTAAAAAGAGAATAGAAGGGATGTTACGAGTTTCAGGAGGATGTATCAGCTAGTTTGGATTTGGGGTTAGAAAAAAACATGGGGAACATGTACAGATGTTGAACTGAATATTTTGAAGTTACTCCTTTAACAATATTTCTTTTCTGGTTTTCAGACATTCGAGGTATTGTTAGCATAATGGCTGGAACTTCACAGAAGGATTTGATTCAATGATCTGCCATCCTCTTTGTACAAACCTGAGCAGATCTTATAATTTTGTGGTTTTTTGAGAATTCTAAGTTCTTAGAGTTCTTTTTTCATAAGTTTTTAATTCTTATATTCTTCGTGAATGTAAGTTCTTTTATGACATTAAGAGACAGTGTCTCAAAAATGTATCCTAGTTTTTGAAGTATTCCAGTAAAAGCTGGGCTAGAATGAGTTGAAAACTTTGAGGGGAGTTTCCTTGGTCACCTTGATCATCTATGCTTCACTTTATCTAGTGTAGAGAGGGAGGAGAAATGGCACCTTCATACATCTGTCAGTAGTGGTAGTGAGTCACAGTAAAATGTTCAGTACTATGAATTGGCTACTTGTGATTTTAACTGACTGAGAAATAAAAGAAAAGAAATAGAACTCTTTCATATACCTAGCATTAGTTGGTTTTCATAAGGAAACAGACAAGAAAAATATTTAGATATAGTGTTATATTGCTTTCTCTGCATCTATGCTTATAGTACCTGTCACAAGAGTCTTTTGAAAAGCCTTCTAATGCTGTGCTAATTAATATGTACTTTTTATCTCCCTTTGGTTGCTAAGGAAACTGAGGCAGTTATTTAATTTGCCTGCAATCACACAAATACTTATATTAGAATTATGACAATCTTGGAGTTGCCCATCCCGTACTTACTCTTCATATCATGTTACAAACATAATGCAGTTCAGAATGTTAATGTTCATACGCCTTCCTCAGAGTAAGCATAGAAAGGAGAAAAAGTAATTCTGTAAATTTAAGATACCTAGAGTATCTCAGAAATTGGAAGATAACATTGTGAGAAAAACACGAAATATATGGTAAATTCAAACCAGAGGAACAGATGAAAATACTATTATGTTCATAAAAGGTAAATAAAAAGCTTTCTTAGGGTAAATTGATGATTATTCAGAAAAAAAAAAAAAATTTTGTATCAGTATGTAGAATTGTAAAAAGCAAGGGGAACAATTATGCTGACAGATCCAGAGCTCCTATTGCTACCTTTTTTTAATGTGGAAATCTATCAACATCACCAATATGAGGTTATAGTCACAGAGGAATTGGGCTGATTACATCTGGCCTTTCTTTCTCATTCTAGCACTGGGTCTGGTTTTCCAGCTCTGAGAAAATCATTCTGCTTATCTTTGTGAGCTTCATCCCCTTTTACGTACTTTCAAGCTTTTTTTTGGAGAAGCTGCATCTAAGTGGTCTCATTCCATATATGATGTGGGAAGAGAAAGATGTGTTTGTTTCTTGAATGTTTCCTCTGAGGTGGAAGACCTTACAGCAGTCATGTGGCTCTGTTACAGGACCCTAACCAGCAAGACTGGAACAACAGGTACATAGGACTAGTCAGTGTGTCACTAAATATACACAGGCAAAATGGAGGATCAGACATCAATGCCAGTACACACAAGTGGATTTGTTGTGTTCTGACACTGAGAAATCAAAGAGTTCCTACAGGACATCTTTACAAGTTTTTACTTCTAAATTTGCATTTGCTCCAGGTTAGGAATGAGATTCCTTTCCCATGCCTTGATATATAATGTAATACTTAGTCTGAGTATCAGACTAAATCTAACTTGTAAAATATAATAATAACTTCTTTGGCCACTTGATCATTTCTATCTATGAAAAAAAAAGAGTTTTCTGTGTCCAGCAAGAGAGGAAGAAAGGAATGAACTGAAAGCATCCAGGCATTCTGTTTATTATCCTGCAAATGCCTCACATTGGTGAATAAACTCAGTTAACAGAAAGTGCAAAGTGAAGGCTATAGATGTGATGGAAAATGTTTTAAAACTTCGTGTGATGAAGTATTTTATAGCCCATCTGTTTTGAACTTTCTGTGTATTTTAAAGTAGGATAATCCCTTAAAAGTAGTTACCAACACTTTTTGTTTAACTAATACTGAAATATCAACATTCTGCAGGTCTATATTCATAACAATTTATATACATATTAATTTAGATTATATAGAATCATAGAACCATAGAATGGTTAGGATATAGTGTGAGTATACACTATATGCAACTTGGAACCTAGAAGTGTCTTTACATTGCTACATACTCTGCAAGGACATAGAATATATTTTTCTTTTTTCCTTTTTTTTTTTTTTTTTCTAAAAATCAGGAGTTTAATATTATTCAGTGGAATAACGATGGTGGAGAGAATATCCATTGAGCTGCTAAAATGAAAGAAAAAGGTTCTGTGAGAAACACAGGCTTATTCCTAAAACCATATCACAGTTTTACGTTTAAATGTTATTCAGAGGCAGTTTGCCTTAATGAATTTGGTGAGAACTGGTTTCTTTTCTGGGTGATATGGATTTCTTATGTGGTATCTCTCAATGCGCCTTTCTATGAGTTGTTATTAGGTGGGCTGTAAGGAAACTGAGACACTGTCACTTAGGTATCCTTTGTGAAGAAAATGTCAGCACATCTGTCTGGCATTGACATTGGGGTTGAAAATGCAGTATGATTCTTTAAAGATTAATTTCCCTAATGTTTCAGTTAATCTTTCTAAAACATTAAGGAGTTTGACAGACAACTCCATGAATTTCCTCCTCAAGTGTGAATGTGAATGTGTACCTTTATAGGAACAAAGGAGTATGTAGGAAAAAAAATCTACATCCTAAACCCACTGCTGCTTCAGGGGCCTCACAAACGTTAGACGCTGTCATTCACTTGCAGAAGGCTCTTGTCCTCCTCTCTGATAATCAGATTTCTTCATGGACTTCATGACATCCCTTGGTTCTGTGGACTGGGGAAGTCAGGTTTTTGTTTTTCTCCAATAATGCTGCCAAAGAAGGCTTTTTATGAGGCTGGCCAATGTGGTACAACATATATAAGACACTTGAGACAATGCATACAGAATCAGTGATGGGTTGTGGGTTTTTGTTGTTTTTTTTTTTTTTTTCTGAGGTCAAACTTTTGTTCACTGTTATGAAAATGCAAATCTTACAATTAATAGTTTCTATGGAGCAGGTCCCTGGCTAGGATGATCTGGGAATTCAGGAACAAAAGGAAGAGGTTTTACTGTAGCATATAACACAGATTTTATTCAAGCTAACCAAGAATATGTTGAACCTAGCCAGTCATGTCAAGAAAATAGTTGGTTTGGGTTTTTTTTGTGAGATTGATAATCTCTTTGAGACAGAATATGTTCTTTCAGTCTGTTCAATCTGGGTAGTTCTTCCTTTGCAGGTCTCTGGCAAAACAAGAAAAACTTGAAGTAAAGAGAAACAAACCAAATATGTAGAAAAGCTCTGTCAGACTGTAAGGGCTTTAGTGGGTTTTGCTTGAACTTGGTTCTTACAATGAACAAAGAGCGCAAAATAGTACGAGTTAGTTGTGGAAACTGCTTTGTTCTCCCTTTATATAGCTGAGGGTTGTCTACGTAGATGCTGACTGATTTGGACATCTAATTACTGTAGCTTAATCATGTATTTGTCTGTGCTTTGGTATTCTCATCATCTGGAAAATAACTTGCCAGCTTCTAAATGCTTCCGCAAGATGCATAAACTGAATAAACAGAAGAGATAAAGAAGCTTCATGCTATTTCTTCATATGAATGCCACTGTGATTGATTTCAGAAAAAAAGGAAATTGTTCCCTTGAGAAATATATTACCATTTCCTTACATTCCTTCATGCCTTCCTCCCTGCATGTGAAGAGCAAAGAAGTCTCCTCCTGGGCTTAAGAACAAAAAGCCATCTCTGGATAAACGGCTTTGTGACCAAAAAGATTTGAACTGGGTCAGATAGATTATACTCAAGATGACATTTATAAGTGATATTATCTGTTGGCTGCAACCGTAGAGCACAGACAAAGCAGAAATAAATAAGGACAGGGTGAGACATCTTTGCTGCAGTGAAGGTTTAACCTCGTCCAGGGTCTGGTTAAATGGACAGCACCAGACTTATAGTTGGTCAGATTTACTGATTTACTCATTATTATGATTTGGAGTCACATTTAGTTAGTGACTAGTCACTAGTGGTGTCCATCAGGGCTCAGTGTTAGGGCCAGTGTTGTTTAATATCTTCATTGATGATCTGGATGAGGCGATGAAGTGCACCCTCAGTAAATTTGCGGACGACACCAAGATGGCTGGGAGTGTTCATCTGCTGAAGGATATGGAGGCTCTGCAGAGGGATCTGGACAGGCTGGATCGATGGGCTGTGTCCAATGGTATAAGGTTCAACAAGGCAAAGTGCCAGGTCCTGAATTTGGGCTGCAACAACCCCATGCAACACTCCAGGCTTGGGGAAGAGTGGCTGGAAAGCTGCTCAGTGGAAAAGGACCTAGGGTTGCTGATTGATGGCCAGCTGAACATGAGCCAGTGTGTGCCCAGGCAGCCAAGAAGGCCAACAGCATCCTGGCCGGTGTCAGAACTAGTGTGGCCAGCAGTGCCAGGGCAGTGATCATCCCCCTGTACTGGGCACTGGTGAGGCTGCACCTCGAATACTGTGTTCAGGTTTGGGCCCCTCACTACAAGAGAGACATTGAGGTGCTGGAGCAGGTCCAGAGAATGGCAACAAAGCTGGTGAAGGGCCTGGAGCACAAGTCTTGTGAGGAACAGCTGAGGAAACTGGAGAAGAGAAGTTTCAGGGGGGACCTTATTGATGTCTACAAATACCTGAAAAGAGGATGGAGTGAGGAGGTGGCTGGCCTCTTCTCCCAAGTAACAAGTGATAGGACCAGAGGTGACAGCCTCAAGCTGCACCAGGGGAGGTTTAGATTGAATATTAGGAAAAAATTCTTCACTGAAAGGGTGATCAGGTGTTAGAACAGGCTGCCCAGGGAAGTGATGGAATCACTGTCCCTGGAATTGTTCAGAAACCATATAGATGAGGCCCTTAGTGACATGGTTTAGTGGTAGACTTGGCAGTCCTGGGATAAAGGTTGAACTTGATGATCTTAAAGGTCTTTTCTAACCTAGTTGATTCTATGATTTTATGATAAGATAGAATTTCTTTAAGGGAAACTGTCAGCTCAATACGGGAGAAATGGCTTGGTTTATTTAAAACTGGGAAACAGAGAAAGAGTGAGGTGATTGCAAGCTCAGGAGGAGAAACGTTGTCAACAGAGCTGAATTTAAACCCCAATGTATGGGGCTCATTTCAGGTAGTTGTGGTTCCAAATACAATAATGTTACACTTTGGAAAGAATGAAGAGTATGAAAGTTAAGAAAAAGAGCCTGGCTTGACTGAGCTAGACAGAATGGAAGAAGAAAATATCACCTCAAAACCCCACTGCCTTGATGCCGGAAAATGATTAGACAAAAGCCATGCAATTGGTGTAAGACACTAAGATGCTAGTGAAGATCCTTGATCAGCTCAGTTGAAAAAGTTCAGAGGACGGTTTTCCATAATGCTATCAAATTCTGATCTACTTAGTATGGTTTGAGTGTTAGAAGGAAAGAGATTAAATAAATATAGCTATACAAATAAAAAATATATATACATGCATGTATACACACAGATAAATTTAAATCTCAGATATAGTTAGTCATAGGGGAAAAAAAACCCCTCATTATTCTGTCCTCATGATTTTCTTTTTCCATTTGAGCAGGTAGAAATTACTGTGTTCTGAAGTAAAAAAGACATGGCTGTAGGACTGAATTAATTAGATATGGTTGGTTCTGCCTTGCAACAGGGAATGCAAAGGATGAACAAGATGACCTCTTAGTATGACTGCCTTTCCTATTGAAGCTATGTTGCCCTTTCTTTGGCAAATGATTTGAAAGTCAAAGCTAGTTGAGACTGGCAGGACCATTGGTAAGACCAGAGCCAAAGAGGCAGCTGGGACTTATCCCTCTTCCTTTCCAGTGCCAGGAGCTGCTGGTACTGAACTGAGCAGAGGTGAGAAGAGCAAGGACCAGTAGGACAAATAAAGATGGTTACTTTCAGAATTTCTCCTGCCTGTTTACCTCTTCATGCTTGGCTCTGGGGACTCTTGCCCTGTGCTAACATGGGCAGTAGGCAATGAGGGGATTGGAGTCCACAGAACACCTGTTAGCTTACGTGGAGGTAAGCAGGGTAGGGAAACCAGCTGAATTTCTAACCTGTGATCCAATTGAACTTCCATACTGAATCCCTTATGAACAGTCCATCAAAGATCTGTAAATAAGTCTATGTTTAGAATAAAAAAGTGCTAGCAAAGTCATGCTGTTGCAATACCAAAGGGCATGAATTGTCATTTATTGACCTCCTTTACCCAACTGGAATGAGAGCAGATTGCCCTTTTAAGATGAACATGGAACAATTACCACAATAATTGGCCTTTGCTGTTAAAACTAGTACACCTATAGTCACAGAAAGAGATTATGGGAGTTTTAATTAAGCAAAATGGTGAAGACCACAACAAGGTTTCCAGCTCCCTGATTTTATTGTGAATTTTGTAATACTTGGCACTACATCACAGTATTGACCTGAGAATTTCAGCCGCCGTTCAGAGCAAATAAGCTTCTAGCTTGTGTGGACCAGCAAAAAGTTTAAAATCTGGTGTTATAGGAATATAGTGACAGCCTTGAGGGCTGTTTGAAATTACTGAAGCCAGTTGCTGCTTTGTTAGCTTTCATTTAAAGCAGTTTGATTCCCACCCCCCACCCCCCCCCCTTGCTACTTTGCCAAATGAGTATTAAAGATTGAGAGATCAGAAGGAAACTAACCCCTCTATATATACATATCTTTTTTTTTTTTTTTTTTCTTTTTGGGAATATGATTTTCAGGATTTTTATGATCTGGTTCATAACATCTGAATACTGCTTCATTTTACATTTCGTTTAAAGCACAGCCTTTCCATAAGATCATAATCTCTTAGCATTCTGGGAAGCTGGCTTGATGTTTATTTAAAGGTAAAGTCAATCTGCAGAGCTACCAAATTTGTTTCCTCCCTTAAATGATTTTTTAATAATAATTTCACAATAACTTGCTTCTTTGAAATATTTACATCTTCTGAATGAACAGGCCAGTTTACTTTGATGCAGTTGAACTTTTGAACATCACCCAAAGAGACATATCTTTCCTTGTTCTTTTTATCACATTTATTTTCTTTTTATAGAAAGAGGTAATGAGGACAAAAGTACAAAACCACCACATTGTTGAATGATGTTTTTGCTGCTATTTAAAAAATTACAGCTTTTTCATCAAAAGATGCATTCAACAGTGAGGGTCTAATTTTTGCTGGTATATATTCTATTGAAATTCCACTAAGGGCAAGAGAAACTGGTTAAGTGGAATGGAACATGTGGCTGCTGAATCCAGTCACAATTATCCTGGTTTTTTTTGAGAACTAGACCTGCAGTTACCGTTAATTCAGGATGCTATTCTGTAGCTATGTCATCTCTCAGTAAAGATTAAATGATGTTTTTGAGGTGAAGATCGGGGAACAGGAAGGAAGAATATTCACAGCAGCTCTAGAGACAGCAAGGGCATTCATGTGGCTTGTGAAGAGCAGCTTAAAACCATTTTAAGAATTATGCAGTAGAACAATATGAAAGATTTCTGGAAATGTTTCAATTTGTTGTTCTTTCATGTCAATCCTGTGGATGGAAGGGTACTATAACTGATACCAGTACAGTGGTCTAGCACTGGTGTGCAGAAACATGACAGTGATGTATGGTTTGGAGGGTTGTGGTTTTGTTTTGTTTTTTTTTTTTTTGCAATTCCAGTTTTCATTTCTGAGCAGAACTGTTTTTGATAGAGCTTGTTTAGAACCACAGGTAAACTAATAAAATGTTTTTTTCACTATGATTGCAAGAGAAGCATTTAATGAGAAATATGCCTGGATGAAATGAATACTTTTTGTCTGCTTCTGCAAAAGACAGCATAGAAGTCCAAAAGAACTCCAAGTGTTATATCTCAGTGAGCTGATCAACAGAGAGCATTGCTTCCTAGTGTCAGTAGACTTTCCAGATAAGTCATGTTCCCCTGTCATGGGAGATATGCGCTAAGACATTTACCAACCATTGGTTCTTTCTTCCAAAGAAGGTTTTCCTTTAAGTTAGTGCTGTGGTAATTTCCTATAATCTGGTGTTCTAAGCTTTCTAAGTGGTGCAATGGCCAACATATTTCAGTGCTAAAAGCCAAGAATTTGCTTGCAAACAGTTACTGCTGAGCTTAAAACTTCTCTACATGTTTGACAATGGTTCCTGATAAAAAAAGGAAGCAGAAAGGAGTTGGTATTGGATGTGGAAGCTGGGCCAGCTGTGGCTGAGCTGGCTGGTTGTCAGCTGTGGGAGCACAGCAGCTCTGCAGTCATTGGAAAAGAGCCCTGCTCCTGCCTGCATGACTTCTTTTTAATGGCCTGTGCGAGGTTTTGGTTTATTCAACTGTCCCATCTTTAGACTAAATATTGAAATGCTCATACCAAGTTTGAACAGAGGAAAGAAAAACAGATTCAAGCAGACTTGTTTGTGTTCATACCAGAAGTCAGTGGGCCTTTCTCTTCCTGCGTAATTTCTACGTGACTCTGTGTGTTGTAACATGTATAACTACTATCTTGTGGTTAAAAGAATTTAGTCCCACATATAAGTAGGTCCACTTTCCTGTCTGAATTAGTAAAGATATTACTTTGCAGCCTCTAAAGGAACTGAGAAGATGTAAAAAAGCCCCATGTCCACTGTAAATCATATGATCATATTTAGCACTTCTGAGAGTTAAAGAAAAAAACATACTAAACATCTGTAGTGGCCCAATGTTTTTCCAAAACAACTGAAAAAATATGGAGTTCTTTCCACCACCTTTAAGTACAAATATATAAATATTTACAGATTTGTAGTCTAATATTTGGTTCTTTGAAGAAAAAAAAAAAAAAAATCCAAAGCTTCCAGTGGTTTGAAGACCCATTGCCTGAAAGCCTACAGATTTTATTTAAAAACACTTTGGCTTGACTGATTCGAATAATATATATATCATATATAAATGTTTGTATATATGATTATGTATGTAAAATAAAGATATCTATGTATATAAAAATTGGTTTTTATAAAGGAGAAGTTGTAGAGGTACTATTAGAGGAACATAGTTGCAGCCACAAAACCTGTGTAAGTGATTACTTCTGTATGTATGTGACTGTAAGATTTGATGACGGAAGAGACTTTCAGCCTTATCCTGAGCTCTCAAATATTTCTCCCTTTATTTGCGGGTGCTCTGGATCTGTAAATAGCACTGCTTATAGGTAACATGTCTCTGTAAGGAACTTGTGTACCTGGGATAAGGAAAGCTGCTTCACAGAAATGTAGTTATGATATTGGTACAGTGCTGTGGACATTGTACACAAGAAAGAAATACAGTCTGTTACAAAGCCCCCTTATGCCCAGTGGCTAATAATTATCTAAGGCCATAGAATAATTTTTCTTCTTCTTAAAGAAAGACCAAGAGACATTTCCTTCCACTAACAGTGTCTGTTTTATTTCTAGGGTTTCTTTTGGCTAAGGATATCCTGGCAGAATAACTGAGTGACCAGAGCAAGTGTTTAAACCCCTAGAAAAATAACATGTACCTCATGAAATATTCTGAATACAGAAATGTTGACCCACTACTTTAAGTTGAGAACATGATTGACCTAAGGGTTAGATGACATGAAAACATGTATACACTTTGTGTTCACCTTTCATGTCTGTGAAGGACAGATGATCAGCCCTTTACCCTACTGCAAAGCTGAATAGGGATTCAATCACTCCACTGGTTCCACTCTAATTAAATGTGGATTTTATGTAAACCACAACCCAAACTTTTTATGAATTTAGAAAATGCTGGCTTCATTTTTCTTGTCAGGCTACAAAACTAGACCATGACAGATGAGCTTGAGCATTTGCTGATCATTCATCTACAAAACATAATAGTTTGATTCTTTCACTTACGGCTATTTACAGGAACAGAAGTTAATTAATCGAAGCATTGGTGCTCAGCAAATTCTTTTTATTTTTTTCACCTCTAGCTAGATTTCGTAGCATGCTAAGAAAAATCTTTAATAGCATGATACAAACGGAAGATCATAGACACCATTTCTTATCGAAAGGGTGCATTTAATTAGCCTTAATATAAGAATAATAACACTGGCTGCATGTTCTCATACAAATATACTGTAACTCAATCAAGAATGCAATCAACTGGTTTGGTGCTATTCATGTGACACCTCAATTAATCAAGTCCCCCAGAATCAAATGGAGCAGTCACAGCTATGCAAAGCTAGTGCAAAATTTAATTTGTGCTAATCTGCCTTGGAGAGTGGAAGCATAAAATATACTAGAATATTAGCATCAGTTGCCTTTTTTGGAGTTCTGTTCTCTCTTTTTTTCTCTCATTTTCTTTGTGTCTTCTTATAGACATGAGCTTATATTTAACGAAATGTGATTTTAAATTTGTCATTCATAGGAATGAAATCCATAAACCAAATTCAGCTAATAAGCGGATTTTTAAATAACAGTTTGCTTCCATGATCCAAGGTATAGCAGTAGAAATTAAAATCAAGACAAATACAAGTGTCAACTTCAGGGGTAAATTTAGCTCTAGATTACTTCTTTCTCAGGTTCGTCTGACCTGAAATGGGATGTTACATACCTAACACTCACACAAGCACACTGGTCCCCATCTAATATTGGAGGCAAAGTAACGATTAAAAAAAACAGAGCAATGTGCACTTCTGTACACATTCAAATGTTTATACAATTTTTACATGAATACTCAGTTCCAAGATTATTGGTTAAGAGTCATTGTCAATACTTTTAATTTAGTAAAGTAGGCACTCTCTATTAAGTTCTTTTTAATTTTTTTTTTTTAGCTTATAGTTGAAGTCAGTACATATTTTAATAGACTGAAATGTAGCAAATACAGGTTATTTCTTATTCCCATGAGAAGCAGGGGCATGCATAGCTTAGCTTAGACACGTGAGGTGCACAAGAGAAGAGAAAAGGTGTTTTTAAAATGGTAGTGGAGGCCGTCATGATCTGTTTGATAGCTTTAAGCTAGGGACTGGTGTTGGTATTAAGGCAGACTCCTCCAGCAATAGAAAGACAGTCTAAAAGGCCCAGTGGCGCAAAGAACCCTTTGTTCTTTGCACCTTTCTCTACCCTTTGGTAGGGAACTCACGTCAGTGTAAATACTGATAGACACAGGTGACCACACAGCTTGACAACCAAGAGTAAATTGAAGGAGTAATGTGGTCAGACATGCGTTCCCTAATGTAAGCAGCAGAGAAAGGCTCACTCAGTGTGCTACACTACAAATCGTCTATCACCAAAAGGCTCCTGTGGCCTCCTGTGTGAAGCAAAAACTCTCTGTTTCTGTGTAGTCCATGATGATCAGTGGAGGAAAATAAACTGAAGTATGAAGCTCTATTGATTTATTTGTTATGAGCAATATTCTCTACTGAATAACACCACTCAGCTGGCAAATGTGTTGCCTCCCTTGTGGAGGGAAGGATTTGAAGAACAGTCTTCTGCAAAGGTGGGTAGCTTCTGCCTCACCTGTGAGGGGCAATGTGGAAGAAGGGAAACAAAGCACAAAGGTGCATGTTTACAAATATGACATCAGGAAAGGAGTCTGGAGTCATGAACTGATATGCAAAAAGAAGTAGAAATCAGAGAAGAAATGGGCAGTGAGAGGCCATGTCAGTGAAAATAAAGAGTAAGGGGCATCGGTAGAGAAATGACCAAAGAGAAGTGCCTGTAAGGGAGGAAAGACTGTGTTTAACAAGGTAAGAAATAACAATACTGCTTGAGGACAATTTGGACAGACATTTTAGCTGTATGGAAAGAATAAATAGGAAAGGCTGGATAATAGAAACATTACTTGGAACATAAATATAGGATTTGTAGTGTGATCATGGTGGTTTAGAAAGATTATGGCATAAAATGAAAGATTGTGATTAGAATTATTGTCATTTGCTGCTTCTACAAGTTTTATAAAATGGAGGTGTTGATTCATCCTAAGCCGCAATGAAACTTTTTTGTGTGTAACTGCAGGGGTCTTCCCACCTGCAGCCTCAGGGACATAAAGCCACAAGAACATGCCTAGTCATCTCTGAGCTATTTGAGCTGTGAAGTTTTGCTTGAACAAGTAAGTCAGTTGATTTATTTCTCATTTCTCTTTTGCATATTAATAGTTACCAAAGGCAATTACAAGATATTTAAAAAGAAAGATTCTGCCACTGTATTACCGCAGATTGGAACCACAGTCTGAGAGCAATGATTTTTTATTTTCTAAAAATGCACAAGCTATATGTCAGCTTAGGTTCCTGGGAGGAGTTTTACACCAAAGGAAAGTCTGGCTCTTCTTCACTGCAGATTGGTTGATTCCATCCTGTTTTCATTCAAGTGTGTGCTTCTGAGAGGATAAGCACGGAGCTGTAGTTCTTAAGGGCTTCAATCTCTTAAAACATAAAATAAATAACCGGCTTTGGGATAAACATTTTTTTTCTGCCAGTGGCATAATGCTTGGTCTTGAAATGTTATTGTCTGAAGAAGTTTTTATCTTGAAAAACTTTTCATGCCCTCTGGCTCTGAACATCAGCCCAGGAAAGGTCCTGAAAGTACTGAATCATCTGCAAAAGGAAATGAGAACTGAAAAGTAGCAAGGATTCAAACCTTTCCCTAAGCATTGCTTGAGCAGAACAGTCTCAGGTCTTGCACATCTGTCATTAGAATGGGCTAATCTGAGACATTCATGCAGCTGAGGAATAAACTTTATGCTCTCTAGCTCCATCTGTAATATTGCAAATCTGTACAAGCAAAAATATGCTATGTTGTCATTAGGATCCTCATTATGGGAACAGAAGTGACCACTGCAGATAATGTTATGAAACTGATTCTACGCTAACATTTCAAACTTTTCCAGAAGTGGGAAACTTTGCACCTTTCATTCTAAAACTTTCATGCTTTAGCACTGCTGGGAGATTATTTATTTATTTTTACTTGGAAATGGAGAAAGAAGGGTCAATGATTTTGGAGAAGAGTAGAAGAAATAAATATACATTTATTGTATGTGGTGGCAGGTTGACCCTGGCTGGATGCCAGGTGCCCACCAGAGCCACTCTATCACTCTGCTCCTCCACTGAGCAAAGCAGAGAAAATACAAAAAAAGGCTCATGGGTCAAGAAAAGGACAGGGAGATCACTCACTGCCAGAGGCAAAACAGACCTGACTTGGGGAAATCAGAAACAAATCAGAACAGGACAATGAGAAATAAAAAACAAATCTCAAAACACCCTCCCTCTCCCACCCCCCCTCTTCTTCCTGAATTCTCCACCTCCTCCCTGCCAGTGGAACAGGGGGATGGGCAATGGGGGTCGTGGTCAGTTTATCACGCGTTATTTCTGCTGCTTCTTCCTCCTCAGTTGGAGGACTCTTCATGCTCTTCCCCTGCTCCAGTGTGGGATCCCTCCGACAGGAAGTTCTCCATGAACTTCCCCTACATGAGTCCTTCCCACAGGCTGCAGTTCTTCACAAACTGCCCCAGTGTGGGTCCCTTCCACTGGATGCAGTCCTTCAGGCACAGACTGTTCCAGTGTGGGTCCCCCATGGGGCCACAAGTCCTGCCAGAAAACTTGCTCCAGTGTGTGCTTCTCTCTCCACAGGTCCTGCCAGGAGCCTGCTCCAGCGCAGGCTTCCCATGGGGTCACAACCTCCTTTGGGTGCATCCCCCTGCTCTGGCATAGGGTCCTCCCCAGGCTGCAAGTGGATATCTGCTCCTCCATGGACCTCCATGGGCTGCAGGAGAACAGCCTTCCTCACCACGGTCTTCATCACTGGTTGCAGGGCAATCTCTGCTCCAGCATCCTCCTCCCCTCCTTCTTCACCGAACTTGGTGTCTGCAGAGTTGTTTCTCTCACATATTCTCACTCCTCTCTCTGGCTGCCATTGCCTTTGCATAAAAACTTTTTCCCATTCTTAAACATGTTATCCCAGAGGCACTAACACTGTTGGTGGTGGGCTTGGCATTGGCCAGCAGTGGGTCTGTCTTGGAGCCAGCAGGCATTGGCTGTATTGAACATGGGGGAAGCTTATAGCAGGTTCTCACAGAAGCTGATCCTGTAGCCTCCCCCACTACCAAAACTTTGTCATGCAAATACAATATATACATGTACCTCTGTATAAAGTAGGTACCCTGAAGTTACCAGACTTCTCCAATAACTTGTTTCAAAAATGTTTATTCTCCTGCCTCATTCTGCTTCTCTGCTTTTTGCTGATTATCTTCCTCCAGTTTTCTGTGGCCTGCACAACAGCTATATCAACTCCATAACTGCAGCCTTTGAAAATCCTTTGAAGACAATCTTTAAGACCACATTGCTGGTCTGTCTGACAGTGTGGTCAGAGCATGTCTTCTGAGGTGATTCTTCTCCTGGATGCATCCATAGGCTGAAAATCTTTCTATACAGAAGCTTTCCAGTGAGGGGAGTAAATCTTTTGTTCTACTACCATATATTTATGCATATAATACATATTGCATCTGATCCTTTATCATTTTGAAATATTATCCTCAGATAATCTGCTCCAAAGATATCCTCCATTAAATCAGAGGTATGGAAAGCTAGGACAGATGAAGCCACATACAGGACTACTTGGACAGAGGAAGTTAGCTATAGAAAAGCGGAGGCAAGTGTTCCTTAGAAAGAAAAGACGTGCAATATAACTTTTGTATTTTGAAAATGGAAATACGGTAGAAACACAAATACAACGTGTTGCTGCTGAATCACAGATTGGTTTTAATAAAGGTAAGTTGCAGGCTACACCTGTGAAAATGAAGGGGAATGTACAATTTTAAGGCAAGAGCATTGGTGTCTTAAAAATAGCTTGATCCTGTCACCTTTTATTAGGCTTTTGCTATGGTGCAATCATATCTGTGCAACCGTTTATTTACATCAAAATTCAGTCACTACCTCATCTAAATAAAATCAGAAATTTACAACAAATGTTCACATGCATAAAGCATATCAAAAAGGACAAACAAAACAAGGCCAGCTATGGACTATGGCAAGCACGGGTTATTTCTAGTACTGCCAAAGAAATGCCTCCTGTGAAAGAAAAAAGTATAAAAGCAAGCTGAGTCTGGATTATACTAAGCTTTTTAGCAATTTTTCACAATTTTATCTCCTTATAAATAATAAGGAGTCATTTTTTTTCAGTAGTTTGGCTCATGTAAAATAATGGTTCAAATTAAGTGTCCTAATTATGCATTTAAATGGAAGACTGTAATTTAAATTCTCATTGACTGTTAACAAGTTATTTAATAAGGCAAACCAGAGTTCATCTGTGTATATTACACAGTTGTTGCATGATTTAAGACCCTGCGGGGTGACTCTCCAAGCGTTTTGCTTTGATAGCAACCAAAAAGTTTGAATTCTCACACATATTATATGAACGGTTTAAGGACTGAAAAGTTGTTACAGGCATCTTTTAAGAATTCTTTCTTACCATGTACTATATCTAAGTCTGTAGTCCCTATATCACTGTAATTCCTGAGCATGTTCCAGAATGGCATTAAAGAGTTGTCAAACATCTGCTGTGTGTAGTTCTCTCTGCTATTCCTGCTGCTGTTCAGCTGGAAATAAATAGTAAATCTTACCTTTTTGTTTCTTCCAGATTCTTATAATCTTGCAGTCACTATGGTAGCTGACAGCCTTAGAGGCTGGAATTAGAGGATAATGGCTTGATATTTTAGGTTAATCTCTGTTTATTTTTTGTGGGATTCATGTGGTGCAAGGTACTAACAAGGCAGCTGGATGCTGGCGCAAGATTTGCCCAGCATCAGACACTTCAGGCTGCCTTCATGTTTCACCCAACCTTCAGACTGGCAGTGGGCAGTCTAGCTGAGCTGTTCAGGAGATGATTGATTTGAGTAATTTGAGTCAGTTCTTCATGTCACTTCTTATCTACAGATGTAAAAGTTTTGTACTAATACTGTATTCTTTTGATTACAATTTAGGATATGTGATGTGGGATCCTAAAAAGGATGTTAAACTTCCTATCTAAAAGATGGGAAGGGAAGGAATACATTTTCTTTGTATTTATTTGAGGAGAGACGACAATGGACCCTACACGATCCAATGTGAATCAAGCAGAAGCCACTTTATTGTTCCCACGATCCCTTTCTATACAGAGTTTTCTATCTCTACATGTGGTCACACGCCCTTTGATTGGTAAAAGCCCTCTTGCACGAGGCAATCACGCGGCTCGGTAAGTGTCCTTATTGGATCACCTAATTCCTGGTGTTCTGCCCATGTATCCGACTGCAGATGTTTTCTTCCTCCTATCTTCTTGGTATGCAGCTACGTGTTTAGAAGAAGCTCTCTGAAGGCTGGTTCACATCCTCTTATCTTCTTCTTGGTATGCAGCTGCATGCTTAGAAGAGGCCCTCATATGGCTGGCTCATCACATGTCCACTGTCCTCCAAATACAACCCCACAATTCCCCCTTTTTCTCTTTGAACCATCCAAACTTCCTTCAAGGAATTAGTAATCATGTTAGACACTCCCTTTAAGATACAGGGAACGATTAACAATACAATCACAGTTATACTTTAGATAACAGTGCCTTGTTTACAAAGATCTAAAAGCCATCCCGTTATGCCTCAACCCCTTAACCACTTATCTAAACCTGAATTGACCACTGTTAGTTTGTTCATGTTGTCTTTTATCTCCATGAGAACTTCGTGAATTTACGCCGAATGGTCAGACAAATTCATACAACACATCCCTTCAAAATCGTCACACCTGTGACCCTGTGCTAAAAGCAAAAATCAATTACAGCTCTATTTTGCAAAACAGCGTGTCTTGTGCTATCTACATCATTAAGCATTTGTGTAAGTACTTCTGACGTTAAATTTATCTGCTTTGCGGCCCAACACCCTAACTCAGTCACGTCTCCTCATGCTTTTGCTGCAGGTACTCCAGGTGCAAACAAGGAGACAATAACTCGAGATGGCACATCCCAAAATTGTACCTGATCATTACAATCGGGCCTCAGTTGTAACCTTGTTGACAAGTAATATTGAGCTCTAACTTAAACAATATGTCATTTGACACACATCCCTTGACCCATTGTGACTGATAATCTTCTACCCTGCGCGTGCCCTAGAACTTCGACAATACCATCTGACCCCACAATACTCGCAAACACACAAACTCCAAGGCTCCCAAGTTCCAGTTATGGCACGGAGTCCTTAGGTGCTGAGGTGTTTTCGGGTGGGTCATGCAACTTTTCTTGCCATGGCTTTACCCACTTGGCTGGTATCCATCTGGTTCCTGTATCTGTAACAACACACGCATATCCTCTTCCCCATGTGATTAACTTAAATGGTCCTTCCCAGGCCCCTGTTATCCCAGTTTTAATCATTACCTTACATTGTCTGCTCTTAACTTCTTCCAACCCTCCTTGTAGACCAGCCCTGTGTTTTACCATTGGTGGCACCAAGCTATCTTGTGGCAATCATAAGAAATTTAACACATATAGGACTTTGTTTAATCTATCTGTTGGTGATATAGTACTTTCTCCCCCTTTTTGTTTTTTAAGCAAACGCTTCAATATCCGATTCATACGTTCGAAAATAGTCTGACCGGTAGGTGAATGGGGCGTACCCGTCACGTGAGTAATGCCCCAGAGCTGGAAAAACGCTTGCGTGGAATGAGCTACATAGCCAAGGCCGTTGTCAGTTTTGATTTCTCGTGGCACGCCAAGGGCCGCTATAGCCGAACAAATGTGAGCTGCACATGTTTGCTAGATTTGCCAGTCTGAGCTGTAGCCCAAACTGCAAGAGAAAAACAATCCAAGCAGATATGCACATATTTTTGTTCACCGAATTCTGGGACATGCGTAACATCCATTTGCCAAATTTCTAAAGGTCCAGTACCACGAGGATTGACTTCAGGAGCCAAGCCTCCGGTATACTGTTGACAAACGGGACACGACTGGACAATGCCCGGGGCATCTGATTCAGACAGCCCGAATTGGCGGCGCAGTACTTTGGCTAACTGGTGGAAAAAATCATGAGACCGTCTGGCTTGCACGAACCGGTCCATTGAGGGAGCCGCCCGTAGCGGCACTACCAGCTTGTCGGCTCTCCAGTTGCCTTCCGCTAAGCCTTCGATTATTCCTGTGTGACTCCGAATATGGGTGATAAAATATTCACAAAATATTGTCTTTCTGACAGCAATAGCCACAACCTCCGAAATAGTTTGTACAATACCTCATCGTTTCTCTCTATCAGCAATGCTCGTTCTATACGTGATACAACTCCTACTACATACAGTGAATCACAAACAACATTAACTGGTGTTGTCTTCCATCGAGCAAACACTTCTACCACGGCTTGCAACTCCAAATGTTGTGTGGAGCCTTGACAGTCTGTTAAAACTACATCATGCCATTGCCCGTTGGCCTGCCACGTGATGGCAGACTTTTGAGGTCTTCCTCCTGCGTCTGTAAAGACTGTAGCACCGTCTACCGGACGTGCAGAGTGTCTAGGTCGCTCTTCTATTTGACAGGAATGTAGTACACTAAAAAACTTGTGTGGTGGATAGTGCACGTTTACTTCACCTGAATAATCCAGTAACGCCACTTGCAATAAAATACACTGGCACAAAGCCCAAGCTAAATATTCTGCCACTAAAGGTATTGTGATAAAAAATGGTTCTTTCCCTGCTATTTCAACAATTTGATTTCGCCCCCTCATGATTAATTGTGCTAGCGCCTCCATTCGTGTTGTAACTGTCCGCTTTGACTGTGCCGATAAAAACACCCACTCTAATAACCACAAGGGATCTCTTCCAGGAATCCATTGCAGTATTACAGCAAAAGGGTGCTGCTCACTATTGATTATTGCTAAACCTATCCCATAATCAGGGTTCCAGCGATGGGTGTAGGCTTTACTAACTTTTACGCTAATCTGCTGCAAAGCCTCTTTAGCCTCATTTGTCAACGTCCGGGGTGCGTTTGCAACACCTCCTCCCCTGAGTAACCTCATCAGAGGTGCCAACTCCTCATTGGTAATACGACATAGGTCCTCACCCAGTTTAAATCTCCTAACAATTTTTGTACGTCATTCGAGGTGTGGATCTCCATCTGGAGTTACACCTTTTGAGGTCGAACAACTGCTTTGTCGATTTCCCAGCCAAGATACTTCCATACTTCTGTTTTTTGTATTTTTTCAGGGGCCAATTGTAGCCCGTTTGACTGCAACACATTTTGTAATTCAACAATCAATTGGTCTCCATTCAGCTGTTTTCCAGCTATCAAAATGTCATCCATGTAATGATAAATAAGCAAGTCTGGATGCGCTTCACGTACCGGAGTAAGTCCCCAGGCCACGTAAACCTGGCACATGGTTGGTGAATTTTTCATGCCCTGCAGTAACACTACCCAGTGGTACCTTTTCATGGGTTCACTTTTGTTTATGCTCGGTACAGAAAAAGCGAATTTCTGATAATCTTCTGGATGCAGGGGAATGGTAAAAAAGCAATCTTTTAAGTCGATAATTAAAATGTCCCAATTTTTCGGAATCATATTTGGGGAGGGTAATCCAGGATGTAACGCCACCATATCCTCCATGACCTCATTAATTTTCCTCAGATCATGCGATAGGCACCATTTGCCACTTCTCTTTGGAGTTGTAAAAATTGGGGTATTCCAAGGGCTTGTGGTCGGTTTAATGTGACCTTTCTCTAATTGCTCTTGTCCTTTTCCAAAGCTAAAATTAAGGGATCTGGCAGAGCTCTCTTAATTCCACATTCCTTCTGCCACTCCTGCTGGTTTCTTAACGTGAAAAACATATCTGCATGCATTACTTCACTCTGTTGATATCCCATTATTAATTTTACACACACACACAAGGGATCCCACAAACACACTCCACACAACTACAATACCTAAAACACGAACAAAATCCAATTAGACAAACAACTATTAAGGACACAATCACAACATACAGTGCAGCCTTAACCATATTATATCGTCAACACCAAAATCGTTACTGTGATAATCCACAAAACTAGGTCAAATACCAGCAAGTCACAAACAGAAACAAATCCAAATGTGTACCAATCAAGCGCTAGCAGCTGGGTATACACCTTTACCTACGAGATTTCTATATCTCGATTTACAGAAGGCTCCAAACAAAAGGTTAACCCACCAAAATCCAAACTTCAAACAGACTCCCGTGCAGTCTCCTACGACTTACAGAATGTTAACCAAAACAAAACAATATTTACAAAAGAATACTTTCTTAAAGGTGGTACTTGTCTGCTCTCGCAGTGATCCGAGTGAGTTGAGGGGTCCCTCCGGGAAAATTCCCCAGGGGCCCTAGGGAGCCCTGTTCTCAGCGGGTCCTGCAGCCGAGCAGAGAGTGTCCCATCTGGGGTGGCAAATTGATTCGTAGAACTCGTTAAGAACTTGCCAACTTAATTAGTTCGGTAACGCTGCTGGCATAAATGAGTGATTTCTCCTTGTCCTTCTACTTATCAGTTAACTTCGCTACATCACCTCCTGAACATCTGCTTAGTTTCAGCTACTCCTTAGCTACAATCCTGTTTTGGTTACAATAAATTTTGTGCGAAGGTCATAAGGGTCCAAAACTATGTCAGCTACAACGATTCATCTTAGACAAGGACCCTTACTGTGTTCTTTTGGTCGGGCCCTTTTTAGGTTTGGAAAGTTTTGTTGTTATATACAAAGCCACCAAGCTTAAAGTTACTTAGAACTAAATTTTCTTATTTACAAAAGATTATATTTCATTTTGTACTTCCTTGTCTCAAATCCCTCTTTTTTCTATCCTTTTGCAAATTCTTTTGCAAATTTTTTTTTTTTTTTTTTCGCTAACACATTCTGAATAATCCTTCTCCATTGTCATGTTGGGTCCCGGTCAGTTTTAGCAATTTCACCTCTCGCCCCCGCCCCGGCCCTGGAGCTTCCCGCAGCTTGCTATCACGCCCTCGTCCTCCCCCCTGTGTTCTTCTCTTTCCAAGTCCTCCAACTTTTGAAGTAGTTTCTGTGCCCAGTCCAGTTCCCTGTGGGGCTTGAGCGTGGATGATTTTCACGGAGACATTGGTGGGGGAGGCATGGACGGAGGGAGAGGTGGAAAAAGCTATGGCTGGCTCTTGGAGTGAGATGGGTTGGGTGGGACGGGCGGCGGCTCTCCCCTGGGTGGCTTTTCTATGCAAGGGTCTGGAGGCAGCGGTACGGACCACGATTCATCCACTACCATCCCCTCGTTTTTCCGGGGATCCATCTCGTCCTCTGTCGGAGATGCCGACGGGGCAGCGCGGGAAGGGACAGGGAGCTGATCGAAAACTTTGATCTTAGACGATGGGGGCTGTAAAGCTATAAAAGCTCTGGCAGCAGCTGATCGCACTGCCCTCATCGCTTGAAGGGTCATTAGAATCAGCTTCCAAGTAGTTGCTAGTCCCTTAGCTTCTTTGTTGCCGTCGCTTACGGCATCCCATAACCATTCCCCAACCTTTTCCCAAGTTTCGACCTTAAAAGCGGCCTGTGGATCTGGGGGGAACCCGTTCTCTAAGCACCATATTAATAAGTTTCGGAGCACAAGCTCATCGTGTTTAATTCCTCTCTTAGAGAGTATATGTAGGAGCAGTTTCACAATCACACTTTCTTCCTTTGTTACACTCTGCCCCATCTCTTATTACTGGCTGCTCACCTCCAAGGGTGTCCCATTGCAACATACATTCTTTTTCTTCACGGACCGTCCTCCGATCCGTCCCGACTCCAGTCCCGCTGGCTCGGCCCTCCAGCCAGTCCTCTCCTTCGGGGTTGCTCCCGGTACTATCGTATGACGATCACGTCGGGGTCACCAACTGAGAAGAGACGACAATGGACCCTACACAATCCAATGTGAATCAAGCAGAAGCCACTTTATTGTTCCCACGATCCCTTTATATACAGAGTTTTCTATCTCTACATGTGGTCACACGCCCTTTGATTGGTAAAAGCCCTCTTGCACGAGGCAATCACGCGGCTCGGTAAGTGTCCTTATTGGATCACCTAATTCCTGGTGTTCTGCCCATGTATCCGACTGCAGATGTTTTCTTCCTCCTATCTTCTTGGTATGCAGCTACGTGTTTAGAAGAAGCTCTCTGAAGGCTGGTTCACATCCTCTTATCTTCTTCTTGGTATGCAGCTGCATGCTTAGAAGAGGCCCTCATATGGCTGGCTCATCACATGTCCACTGTCCTCCAAATACAACCCCACATTTATTGATCTTTATTGCTGAGGTGGTAGATTAGTTCCTGCTATGAACTAGATGGCCTTAAATGACAGCTCTCATTTAGTGCCATAATATCTAACCCTAAAAGATCTTTGAAAGGTGGAGAGACCACCTGTGCCAGTCAGTGGTTACAAATGTTTAAAGGACAGTAATGCCAAACCTGGCCAGATGTTCCTGCTCAGACCCAGCTGTAGATTCTCTTGCGCTGGGGATGTCCTTATCATCTAATTAGGACAGCTTTAAGAGGAAAACTGTAAGGATGAGCTGGATCTAGCACCTAGTTTTGTACGTGTATTCAGTGAGATGGAGGTAAATCAGGTGTCAGAGAAAACTGAGCTGGTGAGAGTCCATTAAAAGTGTGGGGTTTGCTTCAGAAGTTTCTGTTCAAGGTATTAGCTTTCCTTACTGCCTATCATTATCCTTTCTAGAGGAGACTGGAATTAGTACTTATATAATCCAAAAGATAAGCTAGTTTTTGCAATCTGTGATACTCTTCAGGAATGTAATTACAGGCTTGACTTCATTTACTCCATGTGTTACAGAAAGAAACCATTGGGGTCTGGTTTGCTTATTCCATTCTTTCTGTGGCTGTAACATTTGTGTGAGCGAATTTCTTATATTTCTACCACATATACAAGATACTTTTGAAGCATGTCCAGAAGACTGTGTGAAGAAGTCTTAAAGCACATCTGTGAATGAATGTTTCAGAGCAAGAATCAGCTTCTTCTCTTTCACCCTGTTAGCCTTTCAAAACTGATTCCTCTTTTGCATATCAGAAGTAACTTAACAATCTTTCAGTAGGATTAATTTGTTTAATGGGTTCCATGAATGATTGTGTCAGGTGAAATATAAGTGCTGGTAGTTTACAAGGCAGATGATGACCATCACAGGATCATAGAAAAATTCAGGTTGGGAGGGTCCTCAGGAGACCTGTAGTCCAGTGTGTTGCTCAAAGCAGAGCCAGCTATGTTGTCAGATCAGATTACTCACTTGCCTTAAATACCTTCATGAAAACAACTTGGATAGGCTTAATTAATTAAACTTTATAGAAATGTCGGATTTACTGCAAAAGGAGGAGTATTCAACAAGATCTCACAGGCATCTGTGATCTAACTTGAAAACTTTTTAATGAGCATTTTTGTGTCCGACATTTATTCATTTCTTGGTATGGAAAGAGTCAAGTGCTGTTCTGGGAATGAATCACATATTTTAGTAATTAATCCCTCATACAAGGGAAAGCATTTAACACTCAGTGTTGGCAGAGTTTTAACACCCCCAAAAAAAAATCATTGCTTTGAAGTGGCCAATGTGGAAGAGGAGTCTGTTAGAAAGGGTATATATGATGCTGATAATAATTTTGGTGACAAACTTGATGTCATGCGTACATCATCAAAACACTGCAAAATTGAAATCTAGTCTGTTGAAAGTATGAAAAGATTTTCAGTCATTCTGGCTCTAAAGCAGAATGTTTTTTTGTTCCTGAAATATTTTTGTCCTTCATACTGCTGTGTGAAAAATTCCCTGTGTCAGACCACAGAGGTTAGTAGTTGACTAAGAGTGAACTGAAGCACTCCTGCAGCATATGAGTTAAAGAAAGGAGACAGCAATTCGACTTGTTACCTACCCAGGGGTGCTGGACACAGTATCCCTAGGGAGTTCGTGGAAAGAGGTTAGATGTCACATAATTTCACCGAACTTAAGTTTCTTACCTATAATGATGTGAACACAGTTCCAATTTTTTCCTCTTTCTTTTTTTTTCTTTCCCCAATGCAAGCTACTGTCCAGCAACCCTAGTGGTAGGAAGCTTAAAGTGCTATTGTGCTCTTGAAGTCTGCCCCCAACATGAAGGCAGAATTACAAGTGAGTTTGTGTGCCAGATGGGACCTAACTGAACATATAATTGAAACAGTGTGACCACCTGGACACACAGTGCTGTCAACTATAAAAAAGGCATACTCCTAATAGTTGCTGGTATAAACAGGCCAAACAAATTTTACAGGCAGCATAGTGAGTGCTAAGGAGAGTTTTGTTCCTTTAAAGACTCTGTAAATTCTAGTGTGGCTGTAGATTAAGGCTTCCTCTGGAAAGATGATTTAGTGGGTTCCTGGCATAGCTTTTGGTTCTCCATTTACCCAAACACCACCCAGTCATCATGACATAGCTTCCATTTTCTCTAGTGATTTGAAGAAGTTATGCATAATCCACCTCTTATTAATAATCCAGTCCTCCGAGTACCAAATATTCCCATTTCCCATTCATTTCATATTTTATAGGGCCCTAAAAGTTGATGTAAAGGAAATGTGTTTCAGAACACCTATGTAGGTATTATGATCTTCTTTTTTTAAAGTAGATAAGTTGGGCCCATAAGGCTTATTATGATTAAAAGCTTCACTGCTTATGGTGAAATTCTAGAGATACCCATATTGCTGTTATTAGCATATAAATGCTCTTATCTGCCAGACTTGGACATAATTGTGAAATATGCTATCATTGCAGGATGAAGTTGGGAGCTGCCTGGGGTCCCATAACATTATGAGAATGAAGTAGCAATACTATTGTCATGGTTGAAGAAGCACATTCATTACCAGCCCCTCTTTTTTGAAACTGCTAACTTTACAAGAAAAAAAACCTTATGTATTAGGTAGAATTTCTGAGACTTATTTTAATGTCAAAGGAGACTTTTTTCCCCCCAGTACAGTGACTTTAATACCTTTACTTACTGTCATTTTTTGAATAACAAGACAAGCTCTGTTAACTTCATTTATTCCAGATTCTTTGCAAGCACAAAGAAAACAAACAGCTTCATAGTCATATTGTTAGGGATTTAATCTACTTGTAAAAGAAGCACCTCTTTATGCCATATTCTAACCTTGTGGCCGGTTTTTCTGTGGAGCTTTTTAGGATCCACTTTTTTCTTATTTGCTCCTTGTTTGTGTGATTTTGACTACTGCTGCACAAGGACTTCTGGCTGGGATTGTCTGCAGGGCTTTGCACGGAGACAGAAGCTGAATTGGTCTTTCAGCCTGCCTCTTTGTCTGTGAATATGTGGAACATACATAGCTAAGAAAATCCTTGATGGAGTTTTTCTATGGACCTAGCAAAAGGTGAAATAGGACAAACATCCTTCTACACAGCTTTATTTTCTAGAACCACCTTATTTTCCAGAATTTTTCTAGGTGGGTTTACATTCTGCCTATAGTATTGCAATATTCAGGCCTTATAAGGACATCTAAATTCCATTAATGTGTATAAAAAATTAGGTGAAAAAATCTGGATCAAATAAATTAAACTGTTACTTGAACTGCAGGTTTCTTTGAATTTCTTGTGGTTATAATAAAACCTTTTACTGTGCATATTTTTGTTGTCACCCAAGGCTTACAGTGCTATGACAGAGGCTATTTTTGCAGGACACATAGCCTGTATGAAACTTCAATAGAAATCTAAGAAGCGGGTCTGATCATGCAAGGTTTCCAGCTCAGTTTGCAGACTAGCAGATAAAACTGGCTATAAACTAGATAAGGATCCAACCTTTTAATCCTTGTCTAAGATGAACCTTTTGAGGTTCTGTCCTCACCACTTTTCTAAGGGGTACAGATAGTATCAGTTCCATCGCTTCCTAGTCCCAGATCAATCAATGCCAAGCCTGGATTTATTTTCAGCAGTTTCTTGAGGATCCCTTGATAGCATGCATCCTGTTCGTTATTTTTGACCCACACTGTTGAGATTGAATCCATGTGTTTATTAATTCCACAAGAAATCTGCCTGAAATCTAAGGTGAGTAATTTATGAGCTCTGGCTATATTATGGAAACCTTTCTATAAGAAAATACAGTATTCTAAAAAGGAAAAAATTGCTCACTTATTTTCATAATCGTAAATTATTTCATAGCTAATTACAAACAGACAGTCTGAATAATTGTCTTCATTGAGAATATACTGCCTTATTTTATAAACTTTTTAATGTGCAGCCTATAAATATGTCACAGCTAAGGAGTATTGCATCTTTAAGTATATTAAATGCAGTCTTGTGTAACCAAACATAATAGGATTTTTAAATGAATTATAACTGAAGTATTTAACAATCAACTTTTTTAACTTTCTAGATGTGTAAAGCTTCTTTAAACTGACCAATTCAAGTTAAATATATGAAAATAAACTTTGTATTTGGCAGTATTGATGCAAATTAGTATGATTCTTGTTTCATGTACATTTAAAAACAATAAAACAGTTTTAGGGAAAATGGTTTTAATTAATTCCTTTCAAAAGCACCTGTTAATAGAGGTTTTAGAACAATACCAAAGCCAAAGAAACGTGAGAAGTGAGAATGCGTATGCTTTGTTTCAGTGAAGGTCATGCTGACACCTTTATAGCTGCTTAAGGTCTGAACTCGATATACATTGTACTAAGTTGTTGTAGGCTTCATTTGTAACAGTCATTCTCTTCTTTTATATTAAAAATAATCTAATTAAAAACTTCATCTTGAGCTGGTATACATTCATTAATAATACCTCTTTTTGAGGGGATGGAATTTCACATAAAATATATGGATGACATAAGCCATGTAGCAAACTTCAAAGACAATAATCCAAAAAGCAGGGGAACTGTGGAGAGGGTAAGGGGGCAGAAAGAAAGGGAATAAAAGACAAAAATATTAAATTAGCTGCAGAAAAAAAAAAGTATCCTGTACTCCAAGTACTAACAGCTCAGTCTCAATGATGCATTCAAATACTTTCTGCTCTAAGTACTCAACCATGATTTTATCTCTAGTCTTTTAGGAGTTTTTTGTTTTTTAGGAAAACAACTGGCCTTCCTCCAGGTTGCATTGTTTCAGTAGTTAATTATGGCTCATTTCCAATCTAAACTTGCCAAGCTTCAGTGTTCATCCACCCCCATTTATAAAACAGCAGTTCTGGTACCAGAGTCCCTATTTCACTGTTGAAAAATCTTTCACAACTGGCATTAGGTTTTCTTTCTGTTCTTGAACCATACCTGCAGCAGATGTGTGCAGTTGTGAAACCTGCTAAATAGACAAATGATAGACAGGCAAAATATTGTACTTACCCAGACTAACATAATTCCACAAGAAATACTGGCTCAATATGTTCAAATAATCCATTTATATGCTTATAGTTGTGCTTTTCCTGAACTAGGTTTGCACTACATTTCAGAGGCAAATGGTAAATTTCAGTCTTATAAAAAATGTATTTGTGAATTTCAGTTACATTTGATTAACAGTTGGGAGTTAAAAAAGCAAGTTCCTGAAAACATTGAAACATTTTATCTTTACATACTTGCAATGATATTTTGCTTTGAAGATGCAGGCTTATTTTAGTTTGACATTTTTCTTAAATGTCACAAAATTCCTTAAATTTTCATTTTGAAGTTGAAATAATCTTTTATTTAAAAATGTGATAAGATCAAAAAAGAAAGTGAAATGAAAGTATCAAGTGAAACAACTTTTTGGTTTCAGTTAAATAGACATGACATAGAATGGTGTTCTCTGTGGTTGTTTTGGGGTTTTTTTTTCAGTATTGTTGAAAAACTTTAAATTCTGTTTCAATTGACTTGCCAGAAAATGCTGGAAAGGTTATTCTGAAAGAAATAAAAATCAAAATCAAACCCCATTAATCACTATATGTAGTGATTTTTGGTTTATTGCATGAAAATTTAGGCATCCTTCCATTAAACATCTTAAACGTATATGCAAGATACCTGCTCTAAGAAAGGGCTAAAGTTTTGTGTGCTGTGACCTTAGTGTGCACCCAGAACTGTAGGCTTCATTACGAAGACTTTCAGAAAGGGGGAAATAAATTAAATTGGTAAACCCAAATGTAGGTAACTTAAGAGCCCAGCTGATTTTGTCAGGTGCGTTGAGCACCTGGTGGTTTCTGGGAAGTCAGAGCTGTTTGAAAAATGCTGTCAGTAGCTAAAGGTGAGGCAACCTTGCTTAAAAACCAAACCAAAATAAACCAAACTTCCTGCCTTAGGTTTTCCTCTGTGTTTTTGCAACACAGCCTACCACACATCAGGCATTGAAAGTTTATTTTACCATTAAATACAGTAAAAAACGTTTTGAAGGGAATTGGCATATGTGTACCTTCCTTCCTAAGCCCTGTAATTCTGCTGTTGTAAGAAGTGTTAATGGTTTACTGCAAAATATGTGTGGTGGTTGGTTTCTTTAGCTAACAGTGTTTCTGGTTTTCCACCAAAAAACCAGACCCAGAGAAGGAATATTTTGGCTGATTGCATTTCACTTTTAGCCTGTGAGATTTCTGGGTTAGGTACGTGGAAAATGAGATAGTCTGGTGGTAGACTAGGCTGCTCTGATAAAGGACAGTTGCAATTCTGAATTTTTTATGTCTGGATGAAGCTGAAAGAAAATGGTGCTGGCTAATGTCTGGTGCCAAATGGTTTTCTACCTGTTTCAAGCAAGAGCTCAGATGTTAGACCACACATTAAAATTATACTTCTGATTATGTTCAGTTTTGGGTTCACATTGCAGTGTGTTTTAATGCATGTGTATCATCGTATTTTTCTTTATTTTCATGAAAACTTATTTCTCTTCAGTTACAAAAGGGTGATATCTAGTAAGGGATCAAATCGTTCAAGTTCCATTGTTGTCATGGGGCATTTTAAATTACTTATTTCATAACTCGAATCATGTATCTGCAAAACAATGTCCTTTTTAAAATGTTTGAATTAAAAAGATCAGAAATACACCCTGACTCTTCACAACTTGAATTAAGCAGTGTGATCCATCAGCTCTGAATTACTGAATTCAAGTGACTTTGGTGGTGGTCTACCTGGACATGACTGGCAAACTGGTTATGGTAATTGGAGGTAAAGACGCAAGTGCTCAACTTCCCCTGTGCCTCCAAAGTGCTGTGGAACATAGCCAGACAGTTGCCTGAGTTGTTTATCTGTCTGCCTCCTCCTTTGAAGTATTAAGTCATACCACCAATGAGAATTAGAAATACATTCTTTCTAAATTATGTTCAGAATTTTCTTTTGTCCTGTTTTTATTTGAATAAAAACCATAATAACCATTCTACCAGATACTAATTGTCTCAAAAGGCAGCCACTATGTATCTCACATATCTGTACTGAAAAAGAAAAAAGTTCAGAGCAGTAGTCATCTTGTCCTGATCTTTCTTCTGTCAGCATTCAGCACTGGAGCTGTCAAGGCAAAATAAACCATATGTTATAGGCCATAGTAGAAGCAAATTAAACAAGTGCTCAGGATAAGGTTTGTCAAGGAAGACGTCACAAAAATTCTGTTGTAGCATTGAATATACTATACTCTTAGACATAATAGAGGTATTCTCCTGTTAACATTAAATATCAATGACATTTTTCTCCTACAAGTCTGGTGTCTAATTTTATAGTATGCATCTCTTTCCTGCCTAAAATGTCAGGCCTATTTAAGTAAGTGTGTACTTGCAAATGAAACTAGAGTTTGTGGTGGTGTTTCCCAAACTCCTTGTGATAACCTGTTTTGTGTCCACATCTGCAAACAACAGTGAATCCCACTTCAGTGATGGACACTGCCTTGGCTCGTAAATGTGTTGACTGATCTGAGATAAGCTAGAGTAGAAATTCAACAAATGAAATCTGTAAGCTGTAAAATAAGGTTCAGGAAAAACTAAGGTGTCTAAATAAGTGGTAATGGGGATCTATTTTTAGATGTCTCTTTGAACTCTGCTTGCATTGTTCTACAGAAGTAGAACAGTCAAGGGGTGTGAGAAATGAAAAGTTGAAACTCTTCTTAGCAGGCAGTGAATTCAAATCTATCACGTGTGAGAATACTGCAGTTATCATATTAGGCTGAGAAGAAAAATGGGAAAGCACTATCCATTCTCTGGGAAGTGTTTCACTCTGTGACACGGGGCTCAGGCGAAGGATTATCACTGGAGGAGAGAAAACACAAAAATCTGTGTACTGAGACTTCCTAATTCACTAGAAGAGGTTCAGATGAGTTCCTCTCAGCCCTGCTTATGCATTTTGCTGAATGCAGAATATTCATATACATCAGTTCTGAAAAAGATGGTAATTGATATGTGAGCCATTTTAACATCTTCTGTTGACGACTTCTGGGGCTTTTGATGCTGTTGGCCCAAGGTGCCTCACTCTCCCTGTATACTGAGTATCACAGCTGCTACAGAGAGGCCCAGTCACCTACAGTCTTAGTAATGGTTACAGAAGGTGTCTCCTATCTTTAATGATTCTTGCTCCATGTGATACACCCATGTATTTTTGGAGATGTAGGTCCTGGAATCTAAATGAGCTCGAGTATCTTGTGTTTGTATGGGAGGAGAGGCTGAAAATTGTTATATGGGAAAAAAAAAAAGAGAGTATTAGAGAAGTGTTGCCCGTTGTAAAATCCTTTGCTCAGGGTTCTCATAACTTGTCTATATTTTGATTGTTTTGAAGCCTCATCTAGGAATACAAAAGAGGAATATACTTGCTACTTGTAAGCTGTATCCCAAGGAGATTTGAAGACAAGTACAAAGAGCTGGAGGATGTAAGCAGTGTTTATTAGGAAGCTAAAATTACCTCTCTTTTTTTTTTTTTTTAATAAATAAGTCTATAAATTAGCATTGTTATATATGCTATATACTGTATTTTCTCATACATGCCTCAGGTGACCTCAGGAACCAGTTTCAGGCATTGAGGACTTAACAGAAGAGAAAAATGAAAAGGTATTGATTGATTTCTCCTTCTGTGCCTAGACAGAAACATCCTTGCTTGTTCATACTGCTTTTTGAATATAAAGTACCACTGTTTGCAATGCACTGGAAATAAACTTAAAACCCATTAGATGGTACAACTGTTTGGTACAAAACTGTACCAATTTGTGCCATTTGCTTGGTACAAATCTATAGCATTCTATTGTATTTCTCCATAAACAAGTAAAAAAATACTTTTTAATGTACTAGCTGTTTAGAAGTGCCACATGTTTTAGAAACAGCTAGTATGCATTTGTTTTAACAAACAGCCATGTGTATCCAGCTAAAATTTCCCTGCAGAGAAACTGCATATCCTGCAAAGGATCCTGTGTAGGGTTTTTTTATTCTGAAAAGGAAAATGGAGGAAGAACTGGTTGTGCTAAAGGGTATCCAGGTGGAATGAACCTTTTGCAAAGACAAGGATTTCAGCAACATCCGTTTAGAATCTACCTTATAGTCTCTGGGATTTTTCAGGTGTTTACAGCTGGAAATAAATTACTAGAAGGAAGCTGGGCTTACGTATGTCTAGGTAAAACACACCTCTTAAATTGCTAAATTTTTTAAGTCATCTATGCACAATGTATCTGCTATGGATACATTGGATATGATATGGATAGTGAAAGTGTCAGGGACTTTTTAATGGTTGATTTAAATGTAATTCATTTTTAAATGATATTCATGCTGGCGGTGCAGTGAGAGGTAGAAGCAGGAGCAAAGAGTGTAATGGATGTTGGAAGTCAGGTGAAGTGACTGTATGGTTAACGGAGCTGTAGGCTACCAGTTACTTCTTTGCTTTGAAAATCTTATAGCCACTATTAGGATACAAAAATGTTTCTTTTAATTTAGGAGAATAGGAGCTGTGGAAACAGAACTACTCCATGAATAATAAACATAATGAAAGTGGTTTGTAAGCTATTTGAATCTCTAATTATGGGAAGTCTTTTCAGACTGCCGTTGTTGGTTTTGTACGATCATTTAAAAACATACCACGCTGAGATGCAAATAAGTTCATAAGGGAAATTCAATGAGACAAAGTGCTTGCCAACACTTCGATAAGTATAGTTAGTGACTAGTAGTTTTGATTAAAGCTGATTTACTTTCTTTAGGCTGAAGCAAAAATGCCTTTAAAAGGCTTGATTAAAAGCACTTGGATTTCATCTCGAGGGGAAACTCCTACTGAAGATTAAGGAATCTAAGGGGCATAACGGGGTTTGTGTTTCATTGTGGAATAAGCAAAAACAAATGTGTAAAACACACATGGTATGTAAAACTTAAGCACCACAGCACCTAACTTGAGCATCTGGCTCCCTAAGAAGCAAGAATGCAAAGTTACACTTTTCTGAAGTGCTAAGTGTCGCTATAAACAGGTGTAAATTAGGCAGTGAAAAGCACATAGATCTGTCCAACTGGGAAATGGTGAAGAGAGCCAGCCTTGTCTAAAATCCTCTGCTTCTCTGGACAAGAGAGATCTCATTTACAACTTCCAACGAATCCACCAGCACCAAGTCCTTTCTTGAAACTAAGTGGATACAACTGGTTTTGACAAAACTGTTTTAAATTTCAGTTGTAAGGATTGAGCTTCTACATCCTGCCAAAATATCTATGCTAGTGAAAAGCTGGAGACTTGCATGTAAGATCTTTGCTAACTTACCTCTGGATTTTGCATTCCTGCTGTGGGACTCACATGTTAAGGAATTCAGTATCTAGTTTGTAGGTGTTGAAATAATCTAGTGACTTCAGTTCTAAGTCCAAACTCCATACTGAAAGGGTCTTCTCATCACGACCATCACACCTTCTTTCTTCTAAAGCGAATGCTGTTTCAGCTACCCTGAGATCAATAGGCAGCTGCTCTATGCACTTTCTCATGATGTTTTGCTTCTGTTGCCAAACACGAATCTCAAATAATGTACGGAAGAGAGATGTTCCCTGTCACAGTTCTGCTAGCTTTTCTAGATGAAGGAGATTCTTTCATTTTTTTAGTTTCTGGTATATTGTTATGCTAGACCCCTCAACAATACACAAAAGACATCTTCAAGTCTGGTATTGTAACTGATAATTCATTCTGTTATTATCAGTTTGCTTGGACTATGGATACCACTGAATGCAGCACCCTTTTTTTAAGCCTGTTTCTAGTTTATGCATCCTGGAAAAATGCCGCAGTGCTCAAAAAGGGTACTCTGAAGAGCTGCCACAGACAGCAGCATGAACAGACTGCAGCATCAGGGCTGCAGTGCAAGAGAGCTTAGGGAAAGGCTGGCTAGTTCAGACTCCCAGGTTGATAAAGGAAGGATTTCCAAAGATGTTTTGTGCTATGTATGAGGAATGAGTATGAGATTACAGGGCGGGTCTGAAGAGGAACAAGAATATAATATGTATTTCTAAATCAAAATGAAATGTTACACTGGAAATCCCTTAGGTAGCTCTTGCTATTATGTCTACATAGTGTAAATTAGTGTGTTATTTCTGGAAAGGCACTGTGCTGAAACCTCTGATTGTTAATAGGGCTAGTATGGTCAGAAAGAGTGCAGCAGTGTTTCCAGTTCCAGGGGTAGTTTGGTCAGCAGCTGGAAAGGAGTAAGGCCAGGAATGGTAACCACAGGGCAAGCAGTTTGGGAAACGCTGGCCTAGAGATTTACTTACTGAGAAAAGCCCAATGGAAATAATAGACAAATTCCACACTATGAAGCAATTGCACTGAAGGAAGACCTCTAGCTTGGATTTGATTTCTGTGGTTCATTCATAATCAAGTAATAAGTGAGCAGTGAATGGGCAAAAGTCATCCTTAGAATGTACCATATCATTCTGCAGTAAATTACCAGGTGTCTTTTAGACTGTATTTAACTTATGTTAATATGCAAGTTCACATCTTTCATATAAAAAGCTCACCTTTCTCCTCTTCTTTTTTTTTTTTTATTTTCCCCTCTGTGTATCTCCTAGATAACAAATAGCCTGGATTTAGTCCTTCAGATGATAAAAGTCAGATACTTTTTGTTTAATTCTACATTAGATCTACCCATCAGTTGAGTCCTCAGTTTGAACTACTGTGGAAGGCAAAGAGATGAGATGGACTTCCAAGGTCTTGTTTAATCTTGCTCCTTAATAAATCATTGCTAAAATCTAATCTGTATCTATGGATATTAAGGGAGTTCTCTTTTCTTTCTGGTACATATTGGAATCAGAATATGTATCAGAATATCTCTATTGTTCTGACATTTTAAAATAAAACCAATAAAAGATTGAAGAAAAGAAAGCAAACACAAAAGGGTCCAAAATGACTGAAAAAATGAAATGCTTTTTAGTAGGACTGTGTTATGAAAATATTTCAAACTCAAGCTCTTGAGTTTCCTACAGAACAGTGGAGAAAAGATAAAAGGAAAATAAATCAGGAAAATAGAAACCTCAGGTTTTAACTAATAGAAGCTTCTAGGGTCTAATTCTGTGCCTTTTGAAACAGTTAATTATGCTGTTATTGCATAAGTAAGGGCTGTAGGGTTTTTGTCAAGACTGACTAGGGTGCAGTAATTAGGCGTGGTGTTTGCGTCACACTGTCAGTAACCCACTGCTGACTGCCATTTGAGTACAGCAAGACTTTTATAGCAACAAGTACAACAATTAGCCAGTATGAAAAATAACATTATGGGAGCCAGCACACGGATTTCTGGTTTCTCTCTTAGTGCATAACACAAAATTTCTTTAAAATATACAGCTACACAAAGTAATGAAAGGAATATTGCTCATGTCTCATGTCATGTAGCTTTGGGAAACATAGCATGTTCTGTGAACAGGGAAAATGCAGTTCAGGGCCTGACTGATTGGGAAAAGTCACAGTGCATGCTTTGAGCAGAAAGCAAGAGCTGGTCTATTAAGATCACATTAAATGGCTCACAAACTTCCCATTTTCACAAAAATTGACAAAGCTTGCCTGTTGATTTATTATTCATATACAGAGTGCTGCTTCTTCAAGATCATAAATACAGTTCCTCTGGCCCAATCAGCCTCTCTCGGTTCCCGATGAAGTGATAAGCACAATAAAATTCAGAAAGATTAAGGGATGAGGTGGAAAATGAAAGCTGAGCTGTTGCCTTGCGTGAAACAGCCAAAGAGAGATAGATAACAAGCAAGTAGTACAAAAATAACTGCATAAACACCCTTGTAATGGAAACTTGGGGCTCTGTCAAAACACTCTTTCTAGGCTGAATGTTTCAGATTCTCAGTTGCATAGATTTAGGAGGTTAATCTTTTCTTAAAGAATTCTTCCACTTATATTTATTTAGAGAGTATGATCACTACATATTGAAAAAGATACTAAAATCCTCTTCAGAATAGGCTATTTATTTACTGATATCTCTGGAATTCTTAGGACTATTACTTTTATATGTGTTAATTCCATGGTGTTAAAGTAGTTCGGAACTGAAAAATTTTAGTAAGTGTATAGGAAGATAATTTAGCTGGGATGGAGAACAGACCTGGGGTTCAGGACCATTTGCTTCTCTGTTCAGCTCCCTGTGTACTTACTAAGTGATTTTGTCATGTTAGCTACATTCACCACTGTTTATCCATGTGTAAAATGATTGCAATACATTTCAGGGGTTTGGTGAGACCAAATTATGCTGAACACTCTTTTCAGATGAAGGGCTGTCAAAATAACTGTAACCAGTTTTATCAAGCTGCTTTGATTGGCAGTAATCTGGTTGGTTGGTTTCATTACTGACCCTAGATGAAATCTGGGGCACTGTTGGGCTGAAGATCTGTTATATTGTCATTACTGCTTTACAGTATGGTTTGCAAAGTCTGGAGAATGTCTACTGTTGATAATCTGACAGACAGTTGTTTGTGGGAAGGTATTTGATTTAAATACTACACCCAGATTATTTTTTTTCCATCAGAGAGTCACAACTGCAGGATGAAGAGTTTTTAAAGCATTCATCAGTTTACCAGGCCTCTGACAAAATCCCAGCAAATCTTTACTTTTCTAACTCCAGTTATGCTTATCATATTTGATTTCAGGATACTGTAGTTGCTCTGTAGCCTGAATTAAGGGAGCATTTCAGCCTTAGCAAGTAAATGTTGAAATCTAGAAGGAAAAGCATGGATTGTAGGAGAGAGATTCCTAGGGGAGGCCCTGAACAGTGAGTCTGTTAGCTGGGAAGCTTGCAACATCTTTAGAAAAGGATTCTTCTGTTAAGCAGCCTGGGGAATCTGTCCTGAGTATATTTCCTCCTCAACTTTCACTGCCGTACAACATCCAGTTTACTTTTCAGGTGTTGGTAACAAGGAGAAAATAACATGCTGATAGAAAACTGATCTACTATTACCTCTGTCCTGTTCCTCACAAGCAGAGAAATCTCCCTGAATGAACCTGTGTGATTTTGAGACATTATTAGGATCATAACCCAGGAGTGCTTAATCTCTGCTCTCATATCCGAGATTGTTGCTGGCTTCTGTTTTGTTGGTAACTGTGTATTAGTGGGTTTTTTTTCACCAGTGATTAGCATAAGGGGATATGAAAATGGAAAGAGGCATTCCATACTGATACCTTATTTAGACCTAACTAAAGACTGTTGCAAATTACTTCTCAAAATTGTAAATTACATTTTCACAGAACTCACAACCTCAGCTGGTATTCTAGAATCTCTTTTCTGTGGCCTAATAGCCTTTCTGTTAATGGCAAAATTTCCATCTGCTTCGCTGGTGGAGGGCAAAACTTCAGTTTTATTCACACTGATGTTAAAAATTAATAGGAAATTTGCCTGGTGAAGTCTTGAGGAAGGTCAGGACTTGACAGTGTCTGGAGTGCAGAAGTTTTACTGTATTAATTTCCTGGCAAATTGTGGATGTCCAGTACTTTTTCAGAAGGTGCCCCACACCTTGCAGAAGTGCATATTAAATGAGGACCTTTGCTTTTGGTCTCTGCAGAAATAATAGAAACCAGCAAGGCAATTTTCACTTTTAAACAAGCACAGTTCCTAAGGGGGGAAACCAAGGTGGCAGCCCTTGACATGCCACTCAGAGAAGGGAACTATTTTTCTCAATGCATAAACCAGCCTTGTGGTTCTGCAAAGAGCAGTCACTTTTCAGGAGAATACCTGACTAACTTTAGTGCATACCATGCTATTCTTTTAGCTTAGTGAAGAGTTTAAGAGATCTTCTAGACATCTTAATAAGATCCAGTTCAATGATGTAAAACGTTTGCTGAAAGGTACATCAATTCCAGTACACTTCAGTAGAAGCAAAAGTAGATATAGGCTTAGGATTTAGCCTAAGGAAAGCAACATGTCAAAAACTTAAAAAGGGAGAATAGTTTTACATGGTCAAATGAAGGTTTTTATACTGCCATTTTGTACTCTTTTATATATAGAATTCTGATGAAAAGTAGAGTACCTAAGGACCATGCTTCAGGCCAAGGTCAGAGATAGAAAGCTTCTCTTACACCCAAGCATTTACTCTCTTGTCAGATTCATATTCATTCCTGACATGTCTGACTAAATATACGTGTATCAGATGTAAAATATTAACCTGCTGCTCAGTCTCTCCACTACTTTCTGAAGTTCTGTGCTAATGCTTTATTCTTTTTTCCATATTAAAAAACTACAGGTGATAATAGATGCATTTCTTTTCTTAAATTCTTTCCCTGATAAAGCATCGCTGCTCTTACACTCATGTTGTTCAGTAAACAACTGGAGAAAGGACAAGAACTGAGCAACTGCACTTGGGAAGAAAGCTGTCCAAGAAGTTGTGCCTTTGTTAAACCTGTGGAAAGATTTGAGAATTCCAGTTCAGCCAGGAAAAGCATTATTAGTAGATGTGTCCTTCATGTTGTGAGTGTAGCTCAGCAAAGGCACACTCATTAGCTGGATGATGGTGGTGGTGATGATTATTTTTCCCAAAGCCAGATGCTTGTTTGACCTTTGTTACAAACAGCTCTCCTCTAACGGATGGCGTACCAGAAACAGCTCACTATGGAGGAGAAAACACAAACAGCTTCCAGGAACCTAAAGCCTCCATTTGATCCAGCCAGACATCTTTTGGAAGAAAAGGCCTCTTTTACAATACTTTAGAGAGATCTGTGTCCTCTGCCTGCCAGAACATGGAATTGCAAAGCTAATGCTTGACCTGTTGTTTATCAGCTTTTCCTCAAACAGAATTTACCCCAGGCATGTGTTAGTGGGTGCAAAATATTTAATGTGTGAGACTGCAGAAAGACAGTGAGGGGATATTAAGGGTATCTCTTCTCTTGTGTGTGTATGTATGCATGTAAACTTGCAGGAAACTTACCTTAATCTTTACCATTATGTTACTGAAACACTGTGAAAGAAGTAACAGTCTCCCCAGGAGATACTAACAACTTCAACATGGGCAAAAATTTGAAGTTGAAAGTGGGTAGTATTCCTTTAAAACAATGAAAACTTTAGTAGTTGAGGAAGGTTTCAGGCATAAAAATGAAACCACTGTCAAAACAGCCATCAACACTGAGTGGTATCTGATTGTCAGGTAATCTTCTTGCTGGCACAAAACCAGGGGAATGTTTACCAATCACTTCTACAAGACTAACATCGGCTTCCAGATGTGATCAATGAAGACTGTACTTGTCATTGATCTCTGCAATTTACCTCAGCTGATCTTTTGCTGTGTTTTGTGCTTGGCTGACATTTTTTCATATGAGACTTGGTTTTACAGAATAGATAGCTTTTCCCACAAGACCTAGTTTGCAAACAAGATTGTAACCTGCTCTCTTGATTAAATTTTGTCAATAGACAGTGACAAAATGTCCATAGCTGTCTTTTTTTTCTTTTTTTTAACTGCCTGTGGAATTTTGACACTCTTGCTGCTTTATTTCATTTGGACATTACTCTTATGTATGCACCAAACCCTCTGTATTTTATGGTTAACTAGTGAGCTAGTGCTTACTGTTGATAAAGAAATAAGTTTGGGGGATGCATTTAAGTTTGTGTATTAGCAATGTTTCAAATCTTCTTTTGGATGTCATGTTTGCCACTGGGTTGCCTTGCTAAAATGTAGGTGTGATATTGAGGGAAAAGCATCTGCAGAGACAGTGTGCATATATATCCTGATGCACATTTGTCTCATTTTTTTAAATTACAGTTGCGGAAGACCTAGGTGCTTAAAGTTACATGTCATTTTAGATAAGAATAGTAACGTAGAAATATACTGTAACAAAGCAACTTAAATTAAGAGTCAGTCCCTGAGAGCCAATGATTATTTTCAATAATAAAAATTTCAGTGTCCCATCAATTATCCTTCAAGGTCTCTGAAAAATATATAGCTCCTTCTCTCCTTCTGCTATCTTATAGCATGTCCTACATGTATATGTATTTAAATGAATCACCCAAGTACTGGATTCTAAGATAATATATGCAAATAATTAATGCATATTTAATGACAAAATATGAGATTGTTTCCCAAAATCAGCCCGTTGCACAGATTTTTATTACAATGTCTAATAGCTAAGTAATCCATTTTAATAGGATGCATTGTGCTAATGAAACTACCATGAAGGCATTTTCCCTCTGTGTTTATATAGCATCTAGCGCAAGTGAGTCTGTTTCTTAGGCACTATATTCATGCAGTTAATAAAATATGTATCACAGAAGTGTTTTGAATTAACTTTATGTAATGTAGATATAATTGCCTGTCCTTGCAGCCTTTAGGAGACCTCACTTTAATGTATTATTACCTATAAAAATGAGCAATAATGGTTTTTGCAAATGATGCTTAAGACTGTGTGGTTAAAGCTGTCACGAAAATTCAGTGAGTGTCCTGATATTCCATACTCTAAAACTCACCATAACTCTTACGGGTGTCAATCCAGCATTTTGAGAACAAAAGCCTTTGGTCTTAGGAACTCAATCTTACAAATGTTGGCTGTTTCAAAGTTAATTTTATTGCTAATCCTGTACTCATATATGTAATATATATTTAATGACTGACTAGAGATAAGATTAAATGAAAAAAAAAAAGTCCCCATAATTCTCACTATATGTGCAGTCTGCGTATACGTTCCTTGAATTTGACATAATATTTAAATTGAAAATAAGGCAGGTAAAAGCTGTCAGGTTAAGGCTGGTGTAACTTCCATTGAAGACAAAGGACCTATGCAGAAAACAAACCACCTAGGAAAGTTCTGTGATTTAAAGGAACAAAGGGAGGATAAAAAATGGCTACTATAGCTGGATCTCTTAGCTTTATTAAAAAAAAAACAAAACAAAACAATTTTTTGTCTTCATGTGAAAACAAAACACTGAAAGTGACCTCTCACGAACACCAACAGCTACCTTATATTCATATTATGAGCAAGCTGACAATTATGAACTTCATTGGATAGCACTGAATATATGTCCCGTATTACCTCAAATTGCAAAGCATCATCTTAATTCATATGTAGCTTGACAGCATATATAGACCTCTTCTGGTGATCGTTCTCTGCACAGCCATATGAAGCTCAGGGAGCTTCTCATGAGACACAAGAAAATTGGTACCAGAAGCATGTCAGAAGCACAAGGGAAGGTAGTAAGTGATGCACATTAATTAATATGAGCAGATTCCGCTGATAAAAAGAGGTTTTGCGGGGAAATAAGTCTAATTAGACTTCAACAGTCTCAGTATGTTCAGTGAACACAAATAATGTTAGAAATAGAGACAAAATCACATATGTTCATGTGTATGTGTTTAGTCATTGAGTGGCCTCATGTACAAAACCAAGCACAGTTTCTGGTGCTGCTTAATAACGTTTTCATGTGAGAAAGATATAATCAGGCTACCTCTGATATGAGACAGTCAATAAGATGCATTATGTGTCATCAGATTCTACAACACAAACTTTCATTTTTTATGAGCTGTACAGCCAATATCTGTATAATATAGAAAATACAGGTTAAAATTCCACCTGCTAACTGGAGGGTTTATATTTCCATATAGTATCATTTTAAACAAAATAAAGTTTTAAGTGATGGATATGTTCTGCACTGATTTAAGTTCTGTGTAGCCCTGTTGCAGTTAATATGCACAGTTCATTTCTGATGCAAGTCCACTAAAGTCAGAATGTTAGTATCAGCATAGCTACACTAGAGATGAACTAAATCCAGTAGGATTACACTAAGTGGATAAGATTATTGAAATAAATACCCACTTGTGCATTATGTCATAATTTTAAAAAATCAAATAAAAACTTAATTCTGCAGTTCTTTACATACAGTAAAATGACTAAAGATGTCTAACAGAAGAGCTATTGTGAAGGAGAGCAGCTCGGACCATGATTTTAGGAAAAACAGTAGGTTTGTGCTGCATCCCAAATTCAGCAACTTTATAACAGTGTATATTTGACAGAAAAGTAAAAAGAAAAAATAATTATATGGTCCCACTGGCTCTAAGAAGACTAAGATTTTACTCTGAAGACACTCATGATTAATAATATTCATATGTGTGCTGCATACCCATAACTTTGGAATACCTGCCAAAAATAAACGAATTCAAATTGTTACTGGCAGTTTAAAGGAGAATGGTTGCCAGTCTAGATTCACCTGCCACAATGTATGGGCTTCATTGGTTTGTATTTAGAATCATAGAATCATGGAATCGTAGAATGGTTTGGGATGGAAGGGACCTTTAAAGGCTGTCTCTTCCAACCCCCCTGAAATGAGCAGGAACATCTTCAACTAGGCCAGGTTGCTGAGACCTGTCCAACCTGACCTCAAATATTTCCCAGTGACGGGGCATTTACCACCTCTCTGGGCAACCTGTGCTAGTGTTGCACCATCCTCCTCATTGTAAAAAAATTCTTCCTTATATCTAGTATAAATCCACCTTCTTCTAGCTTAAAACAATTACTCTTCATCCTATCACAACAGGCCCTGCTAAAAAGTCTCTTCCCACCTTTCTTAGAATCTCCCTTTAAGTATTGAAAGGCCACACTAAGATCTCCCTGGAGCCTTCCCTTCTCCAGGCTAAACAACCTCAGCCTCAGCCTTTCTTCATAGGAGAGATGTTCCGTCTTTCTGATGATTTCTGTGGCCCTGCTCTGGGCTGTTTCAACAGGTCCATGTCTTTCTTGTGCTAAGGACTCCAGGACTGGATGCAGTAATCTGTCTTCAAAAAAATAACACTGATTCAAAATAACTTTTCCATCTTTCCGTTCTCACTTCACACCTACCTAGCTCTAATATTCATCTCTTCTGTGATTTTGCTTTTGTCCCTTGAAATAGCATCTAAGTTGATTTTTAATTTTTGAAGGCTTTTATTTTGGGTGGGGGAGGAGGGGCAGCTTTCTTGTTTGACTGATCCCCTCTCTGTAGTGTAGATGCCACCACACTTGTTTCAGTGTGATACCTCTCTCCTATGGTGTTGGTTGGATTTCAGTCTTGATGACTTAGAAAAGAAGCATGCCTACCCTTGGCCTAACTTTGCAGTGTATCTTTGGAGGAATTAAAAACCATCCTTTTTGTGAGCTTTTCAATGATCTGTTCCATGAATCTAATATCCAGCACGTCACAATATTATTTCTTTAAACTTGGTTACGTTTTGAGTAACCAAGAGTAACTTGGTTACTCTTCAGATGGCTAGTTGACATATAATTACCGTTTTGAATGGGGATCACTGATTGCCTTCAGCTATTTTTCCTGAAGCTATTGCAGATTAAGCAGGTGAGAATACAGTTGCACCAGAAGTCATCTATTATGTGCTGATAGAATGCAAGCCACTTCCAAATGGGAAAGCTCTGACATATTGTCCCTAGTTTTCACTGCCCAGGAGTCCATTTTCATCATGTGTGCCATCTGAGGTCTTCTAAAAAAGGTGGCTATGAACCCAGTATCAGTTTAAGTATTTTCTTGAATTCTGAATCTGTATTTCTGTTGATTCTGCTGCATAATTCTTTCCACTGAGTAGTTTTGTCTCTTTAAATTCAGAGTCTATTGGTAGTTTTACAACCCAGTCTATTCTCTTTGATTTTTTACAGCTGGATATCACGTAAACCATTGACACAATATACATTCCAGCATGTTACAGTAATTCCAAAATAGGTAAATCCTTTCTTTAAGTGTGACATCTTCCCTCTTTTTGGTGTCTGGCAGTAAACAAAACCAACCATATGGTCCTCACTGACCTGTATTATGTGTGAGGCATGTCAGTGCTTTTATGTCAGGGCGCAGATTTGTCTCATCTAACAGTGGCAGAGAAGCAGCTCTTTTATTGTTTGTGGTTCAGATGGCTGGCAGCATGCATGATCCAGGAACGGCAATCCTCCAGATTTAATATGATGTTGAGGTTGACTAGTAGAGGGAGTTGAAATGAATGAAGGAGGAAACATGAAAGTTGTAGTTTTTGTTAAAATGTTATTTTCATACGGAGCTTGGCCACAGTTAGGGAAGAAATCAAATTATTTGTTGGCCTGGGTTCAGCTGTAGCAGTCTTTTTTCTCCTTCTTAGTAGCTGGTGCAGTGCTGTGTTTTTTAACTTTCAGCCTGGGAACAACGCTGATAACACTGATGTTTTTAGTTGTTGCTAAGTAATGTTTATTCCAACCAAGGACTTTCTCAGTCTCATGCTTTGCCAGGGAGGAGGGGAAGCCGGGCGGAAGCAGAGACAGGACACCTGACCCAAACTGGCCAAAGGCGTATTCCATACCACAGCACGTCATGCCCAGTATATAAACCGGGGGGAGTTACCCGGAATGCGCAGATCACTGCTCGGGTCGGGCTTGGTATCGGTCGGCGAGTGATGAGCAATAGTATCCTCTCCCCTTGTTATTTCACTAATCATTATTATCATTGGTGGTAGCAGTAGTGGTTTTGTACTATACCTTAGTTGCGGGACTGCTCTTATCTCAACCCGTGGGAGTTACATTCTTCCGATTCTCCTCCCCATCCCTCCGGAAGCAGGGGGAGGAAGGGGGGGAGTGAGCGAGCGGTTGTGTGGTTCTGAGTTACCGGCTGGGCTCAAACCACGACATTTGTCAACTATCTTGTTACGATCCCAGGCTAGGGGAGGACTGGTAAGTGGAAAAGGCCATGTCTAGTGATCAAGTCTTTGCCAGCATGCCCATCCTTGGCCAAAATGGAGTGGACTTGAACAAAGTGTTGAGCAGCTTTGCTTTGTCAAACAACTTTGTAAGTATGATACCATAATATGAGAGCGTGTGGAATAGAAAATAAAAAGAAGTAATCTGCAGAAGAAGAGGATTACTGGAGTGTAAGAGAAAGGTGAAGTTTGATTTCAGAGAGGAGAAATTTTGAGATCCTTCAGTTTGTCACAATAACTAATGCCATGTCTTTTTCAGGTGTGATGGTTTGCCATCACAAAAGAGACAAAAAAACCCACTTGCTCTGAAAGCCAAGAGGCTCAGCAACTGTGTTGTAGAAATATTTCTGCATAATAGACTGGCTTTATTTTCTTCTGTAAGTTCCTGCTATTGACCACAGCTAGATATGACGCAGTGGAGGATGTGAATGTTTGGTCCAAACCTGTACAGCCTTTTCTGTGTTCTCCTGTCTTCAATTGCAACTTTTCTGTACCCTACTATTATCTGTTTAGTGGAAGTAGCTTTTGTTGTTACCTTTCTAAACACCCAAGCAGTGCTATTTTAAAATATAGAAAACATTGACCTGACTATCTCAGTGTCTGGGAAGTTATCTGCAGTTCGAAGCACCTATAAAATCCAGATCTTTAACAGTTCTTCTATGTTTTAACAATTTTGTGACCAGCCTGGAAAATCTGAAAAACAGAGGGAACCCACAGGAATTTAGAGGACACCTAAAATGTGATGATAGTTTCTTTAATCTGGGCTTTGTATTTGAATCTGTATTTGTTGCAAGTAGAGATAAGAGGCTCCCAATTTAGACCTGTACAGCATCCATGTAGTTCATGTAGCTTTTTATTTAGGTATATAAGATGCATTGTCAACAGAGTTAATCTTTACAGTTCATGAGGAAATGTGTGAAGAAATAAGGAATCATTATTTTATATCACTTTTTAAGCATAAGATTCTATGTTTATAGAAGAGGTTGATTACCCTTATCCTTATTTTTCAAATTAAGAAACTGAGTCATAGGAAAGTGGTGTTCTTCCCTACAGCCTAGAGGCACAATTGGGAATAGAACATAAGTCTTTAAACTGACATGATTTGCTTTAACTCTATCATCTAGAATAAGATCACAAGACAGAGTTTTCCTTTTAGTCAACCATACCCATAAAACCTCCAACTATAAATACCAGTAGTAATGTTTCTTTATATGACTTGAGATTCTCTAATAGCTTCATCCCAAACTCAACAAATTCTAGGAATGTCAGCTATTGGTCACAACATCAAGTCGCAACTGTAACTGTTTACATTGTTCATCTGTAATTATTAAACATTCTGTCGGTAAAAATTACATGCTCTTTACTGAATCACACAAACTTCCTGTGAAAGGTAAAAGCTCTTCACTGTAAGAAGAACTTGCTTATCTTGGTAGACAAGAAGAAAAGAGAAAAATTTGGTTTTAATACCAATTTTTTTAAATCATTTGGTGTTTGCCCTTTTACCCATTTCCTATTTGGAGCGTGACTAACTGATTGCTAATGGCACTTGAGAAAACTTGTTAATGAAACTTGTTTTCTCAGCAAGAATAACAGAGAGCAAAAAGGTTTTGTGTGGGCCAGGCTGGGATGATAAATGTGAGAGATGAGTTTTAGCAGAATAGAAAACTCCTGACAGCACTGATGTCATGAACTTCCTTCCCCACTCTTGTTTTAGATAAATGAAAACAAATATGTCTTCCTTAGGATTTCAGCTGGTATCTTCTTCTTGCCAACAGGATGCTCTCCCTAGTGATTTCTTACCAACTTTGTTGTATAATTGTGCCTAGATTTCTGCCTTTCATATTAAAACAAGACTATTGTCCTACAGGGCAGCTGGTACTTAAATAAATAAATGTTCTAGAAAGAAGTGATAGGAAACAACTGATTATTTTTTCCACATTTTCTTACACAACCTGAGCCTCTGCTATTCTGCTGCACTCTTCACAAATATAAATTAATGCCTGCATGTTTAATCACTTACCTGTGTCATATATGTGGACTTTTATGTGTGGAAGTGGAATTTGCGACTTAATCCCCTGCTTATTGCAGAGATACTTGGGAAGATTCAAGGCAAACGGGATAATTCAAGTTCAGCAGAGTCCTTCCCCTTCTGGCCAGGATCCTCATGAAAAAGAAAGGAAGGATACTTTTTCCCTTTCTTAGTAGCCTATAAAAATTACAGATTTTTCTTGTGGCATACAAAGTTCACGGTTAAGCATTGTCAAGTTCCAGTCAGCAAATTACCAAGCCTGACAGGGAAGGCAGAAAATGGGAAAGAGATACCTCTTTTTCTGTAACAGTGCACATTCTCCTTCAGTTGCCTTAAGTCACCTTCAGCTGTCTAGCCAGTAAGTCTCTGAGACATATACTGAGGCTTTGCCTTGTGCTGTACTGAACCTTTGGACATCCACATAGTATGTGCATTGTTTTACTTCAATGCATCAACAATAGAAAAAACCCTGCCATGATTCTGTTATAAATCTCTCCAATTAATAAAAGAGTTACATTAAGGAAACTAGCGCTTTTCAGTGCATGGAACGTTTAGGAGTGTTCTGAAGAATGGTACTTTTTTATATATTTCCTAATGGGAAGTGTGAAGAATCTCAACTATTTTAATTGCTAGGTAAAGTGTTATCAATGGTGCATAAAAGTTTAGATCCTCTAATAGAGTAAAATGAAGTTGTAAGACCGACTTGGCAGAAGAGTAGAAGACTGTTGTACAGGAGGGACACTGAGGGATTTTCACCTAATAAAAGGAATCCCTTTTTAGTTTTCACGCTCTCCGAGTGTTCTTCAGATTTGCATTGGCATTTCTTTCCCAGGCACTAATGTGCCAGTTGAAAGAAAATTCTTGCTAATGAATGACATTGAACTGATGACGAAGCAGAAAGCGAGTACAGTAAGAGAAAAAAGTAAAAAGACTAGCAGAGTTGTTAAGATGAAACACCTGCTGTGAGTGCCATGAAAGGCTGCTGGAGAGCAGGCAGCTTCTGAACAAATCATTTTCCAAGGAAAGCTAAAAAATCCCTGCCTGCCCTCAAGGCTTTCTTTCCTCCCTCTCTTCAGTGTCTTTCCTATGGATTATTGTTTTCATGTGTATGTTTTCTCAGGCGCACAGTTAACAGCTTGTAATACGGAGGTTGTACATAAACAGTTATTATTTCAGATTGGTATCTAACCAGAGTGAAAGATGTTGTGGTGGACTATATCAAAGACCTTACAGAAGTCCAGATAGATGACACTCATAGCTCTTCTCTTGTCCACTGATGTGGTCACTTGTCATTTTTATGGATGACTCAATCCTAAGGGAGTTAACATATACTATAGTACCTCTCTCATATGGCTTTAGCCTGAGGGCAGCGGGAAAACTCAGAAAACACGACTCCAAGAAGTATAAAATCTTATGCTACCACATTAAAACCCAGATTGCCCAGAGAGATGGTAGATG